>NC_139514.1:16260832-16578419 GCF_947247035.1 Vipera ursinii
CATGTATTTTTTTAAAAAAACAATGCAATGACTTGCTTTTGTGGATATCGCTCCTAGTAATCTTTCATCTAAATAGTTAAAGATCCCGTCTTGAAATTTTGGGGCCACCAATTTCTAATATCTAATTTAGCATTGATTAGGGTTCTTGAGAATTATGGGAATCAGATCAAATTTCAAGGGCATCGTCAGGACCTACTTGTTCATCCTGTCTACACTTCGGAAGAAGACAACTCGTCTTGAATCCCAACATGAGTCTCCCTATGTGGCATTTCTGAGTTAAGACTGGTATTCGTGTACAGCTTGCTTTCATATTTATATAACAAAGCAAGATAATATTTATATTGTAAATTGCCTGTAGTTATGCTTGGCTATATTATATATCACAGGGTAATATATGAATATTTCTAAGAAGATAGACAGATCAATCTCCCCATTATTTCCATTTATTGCTCAGTGGGTTAGGATACTGAGCTTGTCGATCAGAAGGTCGGCAGTTTGGCGGGTCGAATCCCGAGTGCCGCGTAACACAGTGAGCGCCTGTTACTCGTCCCAACTTCTGCCAACCTAGCAGTTCGAAAACACGTAAAAAATGCAAGTAGAAAAATAGGGACCAGTACGGTGGGAAGGTAACAGCGTTCCGTGCGCCTTTGGCATCTAGTCATGCCGGCCACATGACCACGGAGACGTTCTCGGACAAGCGCTGGCTCTTCGGCTTTGAAACGGAGATGAGCTCCGGCCCCTAGAGTTGGAAACGACTAGCACGCATGTGCAGGAGAACCTTTACCTTTACCTTTAAACCTCTACATTCTTTCTGCAGAGCAATATTTGGAAAGAACACAATCATTAGCCCTGCTGTTATGGTCACTTTTAAATAGAATCTTAAAACACATCCATGCAATTTCTTGCACTAAATAACTACCATACAGCGTGGGGTACTTTGCAGGATTTTAGCATAAGGATCGAAAAAAAATATTGTTGGCATGATAATGAACAAAATGCAGACAGTGCAGGCACTAGAAAAAGAATGAAGTAAATTTTAATCTTCAAAATGCCTTTTAGATACTTTGGGGAGAACACAAATAATGAAAAGAACTTGCATGGGTTATTTGGGAGAACATAGAAGCATACTCCAAGAGTTAATTTGACTAAAATAGCCTCATTATTGGTTCTGAAAATTATCACAATACAATAACAAGTTCAGATATCTACAGTGGTATAAATTTCCCAAGAGTGTAACCCTTCAGAGCAATGATATAAGGGAGCTCCATCAATCTGGCAGAGCAATTAGAGTTTTGGATAAAAGCAGAGAGGCTTAATTTCAAACTACCAATGCCCCCTTTCTTCTAGTTTTAGTAGTTCCCAATAGATACCAAGGGATGTGGGTTAAGACGCTGAGCTTGTTGATCAGAAGGTCGGCAGTTTGGCGGGTCGAATCCCGAGTGCCGTGTAACAGACTGAGCGCCTGTTACTTGTCCCAGCTTCTGCCAACCTAGCAGTTTGAAAGCACGTAAAAAATGCAAGTAGAAAAATAGGGACCACTACGTTGGGAAGGTAACAGCATTCTGTGCACCTTTGGCGTCTAGTCATGCCGGCCACATGACCATGGAGACGTCCTTAGACAAGTGCTGGCTCTTCGGCTTTGAAATAGAGATGAGCACCGGCTCCTAGAGTTGGAAACGACTAGCACGCATGTGCGGGGGAACCTTTACCTTTACTAGATACCAAAATTCTTTCCCAACACCCAATCTACATCTATTTCAAAGGGAGAATTCATGCCAAACAGCAGGTATGTACAGTAAAGAAGCAGAAAAGCTGGCAAAATGGTGCCATCTCTAAATGATAAGGTGGTAAGCGGCACCAGCTGTTTGAACATAGGACAGGATAGAGTGGCAATCAAGATACAAGATGAATGGGCCAGCTATATTCTGTTAACCCTGGGGGGAAATTGACAGCATCAGTGTGGGAGAAAGTCTGTGGGAAATCCAAAATCCAGTCCTTGGTATTGTCAGGATGCAGTGGAGAAACTTCTACAGGAATTAAGTGTTTTTCGGTGAACTGGTCTATCAGAGCAACCTCGTCTACCCAACTATGGGATGGAGCATACTGCTTCTGCTTTTGTCTTTTAGCCCCAGTCAAGGAGCCTTCACAGGCAGTCGCTTCTGCAACAGACTATTTCTGTGTTAAATTTAAATTTACCAACAAAGAATTAAAGGGCGACCAATATAGCTATTCTAAGGAAGCACAGCACAGATGTTGTTGGGCTAAAAAGAATCGACCTTCTGTTTTGCTAGAAAGAAGTTGCTTGCCTCAGCAAGTAAGCAGTGCCTCATTGATCTTGTCTGAGCTAAGGGGGTTAGTATTTGGATGATTGGAGAGGTGATTAGCGCTTGTCTGGGAAGTCCAAAATATCCAGAAGAGGGCAAACCATTTCCATACTATTGCCAAGAAAGCCCCTCTGGGTCAGTTGCTGAAGTTATCTGGAGTTGAAGCTGAGTCAAAATAATTTTTATCTGCGTCAGGTTTTCTATATTCTTAAGTAGCTGCTCCCCTGAATAATAGCTCAGCTGATTCTTATGTGCAGATTTCACACATTCATTTTGTGCAGTCCATATCTAATGTAACCTCACTATCTCCTGAACAGTCTACATATAAAATCAGTGGTACTTTCCTTCCCCACCCCCATTTTTGCAGAGGTGGGGGGAGAAGAGAGAGAGAGAGATACTTGAAATTTTAATACTGCCTTACTTTTCTTTAACAATGGATAAGGAATGAAAACCCGCTGCCAATTTTCTAAGAAAGTGAAGTAAGGTAGCAAAACAGGAAACACACAACAGTTCTGTGTGCTGGATACTAGGTGGTACAAAAAACACTGCCATTTATTTCTCACCTTTGTTAAATTTGTTAAACTTTCCTTTTCCTGGAATTAAATACAATTAACTTCTCATTATTCCAATCTCCATTTCCTGAAAGAACTGAACATAATGACGCAAAGCTGTTCCCACCTCCACCCCCTCTCTTTGTACCAGAGAGTGAGAGTGACGGAGAAAGTCTTTAAAACTCAATAGCTGTTTTGACAACTGTTGCACCATTTAAACAGTGGCAGAAAGATAAATCTAAATTTGTGTAGCGGGGGGGGGGAGAACATGAGTTAACTATACGGTGTTACAAGATGGAAAGGAAAGAGGAGGATTGAGTCAACCTGATTTGAAATTGTATTTTGCACCTTGCTGTTTGCTTTGGATGAAAGAGTGAGTGTTGCTGGGAAACAGGAGGCCTCTGGAGTTAGAAGTATATGACCTGAGATTTGGGTAGCATGGATATTTGTGGCATGACAAAGCCACAAAGTTAATGTGGATTTTTAAAAATCATTATGTTAGTCGTCCCATATTGAGAATGTGGAAAAGATACAAATCCAGGTTCTGCTCCAAAACACCTCTGTGGCTCTCAGCACAAGCAGTATTTTATAGACGAGAAATAATAGGCAAACATGGATGGCTAACCTTTTATGAGATACTAGGATTTTTTCAAGGGGAATACAAAAATTCAAGAGAAGAACTGGTGGCAGAGATAAATAGTTGCCAATGGTTTTCTTACCTACATTTACTAGAAAGATTTTGAACACTATTAACCTTGTGAACTCTAAGGCTTTCTCCTTTCCTTATGTATTCAAGATGGACAGTGATTAATATGTATATTAATTATATGTAAGAATTTAGGTCTATACATATGCTTTATATAGCATGTTTTAAATGTGTGTTATGTTGAGAGCAAGCAAATAAATTTTATTTTTAATATGTGCCGTTGTGCCCAGAGGAAAAAAATGACAATAAAGGTTATCTAATCTAATCTAATCTAATCTAAAGATTTAAAGTAGACAGAAGAGTTTATGGTTTGAACATTTTAGGACTGAGTTTGAAATGCAATTGTGTACAAAAGATGAACATGTAATGCATTGACTTTTATTGAAATTTAAAAAAGAGAAAAATAGCAGCTAATTTATCTGATTTATATGTATAATTAACAAGTGGTCTGTATACTTTGATTCAGTTGAGGCTGTAAATGCCAATAATGAAATACGATAGTGACCCTTCCATTCACACACACAAAAGAGCAAATACAGCTAGTCCCTGACTTACAGCCATTTGTTTAATGGCCATATGAAATCACAATGCTGCCGAAAAAAGTGACCTGTGTTCAGTCCTTGAATTTAATGACTGACACAGCATTTCCACAATCATGTCCTCAAAATTCAAGTGCTTGCCAACCGGCAACTATTTATAACAGCATCCCAAGTCCTGTGGTCATTATTTGCAACCTTCCCAGACGGCCCTCAACAAGCAAAGTCAATGGGGGAAGCTGGATTCACTTAAACCAGGGGTAGGCAACCTTGGCTCTTTTATGACTCGTGGACTTCAACTCCCAGAATTCCTGAGCCAGCATGGCTCAGCTTGGAAACCTCTCTCTTTCCCCTCAGCATAGCTGGCTCAAGAATTCTGGGAGTTGAAGTCTAGGAGTCATAGAAGAGCCAAGGTTGTCTACCCCTGACTTAAACAATTGCATGAGTCACTTAACAGCTGTGGTGATTCACTTAACTGTGAGGGAAAAAGGGTTGTAAAATCGGGTGCATTCACTTAATGACCATGTTACTTTGCAACAAAAATTCTGGTCCCAACTGTGGTTATAAGTCAAGGGCTACCTGTATATCTCATTCTATATCAAACCATTTATCTTTTGGGTCAGGGTTAGAATAAGAATGATCTTCTGGCTGTGTTAAATTGAGCCCTGCAGAGCCAGGGAGAATTTCATTTGCCAATTGGATGTTAGGCTTCATTTTTCAAGGGTCTTTGACCAGGGAGATGGCAGAAGGAAGCTCTTCTTTAAAACTCCCTTTTCTCCTCCATCATGGTTTGTAAGGGAAAAGGAACAAGGTGTGTTTTGGTGAGGTGGGCTTGATTTTCCCAATGAGGCAGGCACACTCCAGATCCCATTGATTCAATAGTGTCACCGTAAGGACTATGCCTACTTGGTGACAGTTTCTCAGAATGAATACCCCCCCCACGCCCAAGATCTGTATCGTTCCTACCCTTTTGACTCTCTGCAAACTCTTAAATTACCTGGCTATTCTCCCAGGATATGGGAACAAGAGTGTGATTTGTGGCTTTTGATTCTGTCTTCCAGTGAATTGCATTCCTTTCTCTGTGTCAGTTTTTAATTGTAAACTGCCCAGAGTCTCTCTAGAGTCAGGCAGCCTTGAAATAAAATAAATAAATAAATAATGAATAAATGTGATTTACCACCAGAGTGATCAGTTTGACTTTTTCAGAATAACCTGTCCTGGGAGAATGAAGAGGAAAGTCAGTCTTTTATTATTATATTGTTTAAAACATACGTTATATTATTTTGGCACAGTGGTATTTGCAGAGAGCATCGACCAAAGTTTATTAACATTCTAATGCTTAGATAACTTAGACATTAAGGATAGGGAAAAAGGTATTATCAATATTAATTGTTATTTAAAATGTCAATGTTAATAGGCATAAGAAGCTTTTTCATCCAGAACTGAACAAAACATTACAGTTAAAAAAAAACCTGCAAATTTCATCAAAATATTTGTTCTACAATAAGGGTTTCTGTCTTAAGCTGATTACTTACTATGAAGGTCTTTACTGTGTTGCTAATTATCATTATTGGTGCAGGCTGAAAAAAAAAAGACAAAGCAAATTAAGACAGCAACAGCTAAAAAGAAAAAGAAACCTAGATTAAAAAAAAAGAGGAAAACGGGCTATTTGGTTTCTAACTTCCCCCTTTATGTGCTTCTGTTAATTTATGACATTTATAAGCATGTAGGCTCCCTTAGAAAACAAACTGGAAATGTTTCAATCTGTCGAGCTGCATGATATATTGTATATATGGGAACCATTCTTGCTTACATTTGGTTGAAGTGACTATACCAGGGGTAGGCAACCTCGGCTCTTTTATGACTCGTGGACTTCAACTCCCAGAATTCCTGAGCCAGCATAGCTGACTCAGGAATTCTGGGAGTTGAAGTCCACGAGTCATAAAAGAGCCGAGGTTGCCTACCCCTGGACTATACTGTTGGGAAAGTCAATCTTAAGTGGCCTTCCCTTCTTCAGCAGAAGAGCAGCTGGGAGCTTGTTCAGTCTGCCACCATCTTTAGATGACATGCTCGGGCATGCATCTACTTTGTCCTCATCACTTTGTGGCTTGCCACAACAGCTGAATGCAAAGCAGCCATCGTTTTGAATTTCCAGAAATGGAGATTGCATCCAAGGATATTGTAGGCAACAAGCTCTCATTTCTGGCGGCTCACCTCTCAGTCAAATGCTCGCTTGCTTAAAGAGCTGTTAGGAAAGAGGGATAAAATGCAGTCCAAATGCTCATTTAGTACTTAATAAAACCTCTGACTTTAATGTCTCATTCAATCACAGGCTACCCGGCACCTTTCTACGAAGGCCTGAGTCAGATGAAGCTTGTTCAGCCTCTCTAGCCAGAAGAAGGGCATTCAGAGGGAGAAAAACAGTGCATTGCTACAGAATTGACAGATAATAAGAAGCTCTGTTGATGGAAGTTGCTGCCATCAAAAATCTAATAGCAAAATTCTCTTAACACAGCAGTCATTAGTACAAAGATTACTGCATTTGCACAGAACAGCGGTATATGATTTTCACCTTTATTATAGAAAAACAAGGGAAGATGCCAACAAACCACAGCAGGACCAGATGTTCAGTTATGTCATGGCAGCAAGGTAGTTTAACCGATCATGATAAATGACTAGATGGCCTCCACCTTCTGTTTCACAATTTTCCAGGGAAAGTTTTAAGCATGATAAATATTTAGCTAGGCTGTTCGGCTGAGACATATGCAAATTTAGTGCATAATAGTCATCAAGGTGATGGGCATGCATTGTAACAACTTCTAACAGGATAGAATTGGGTATATGAGGAGTGTATGGGTGGAAATGTATTGACAATGCTGGTTAGCAAAAGCAACCAATAGCATCTTCCAAAATTAACAGACAGCTGCCATTAAAAGCAGAGTTCTTTTCCAGGTTTTTTTTAATGAATGTATGTAGTTTTTATTTCATGCATTCATTCATTCAAGTATTCTGAAACTGCAGAATTTTGCTTGGCATATAATGGGCCAAGGAGTTGGCATTAGCATTAATACAGTAACTTGTTTTGGCTAAACATTATTTGTTTCTGCACATTTATCAAGATTCCTCTAGCTCAGGTTGGCTTCCTAAGATTTATAGGAATATTTTCCTCTCTTAATTACCTTCAATGACATGCCAAAATAATTTATAATGGAATGCCTGGTAGTATTTACATAGTTGGGAGGGGGAATAAAAATTCTAGCTTTCAAATATTGAGAAACTGTCATTAGTATTCTCCCCAAATACTAGCAGAGAATGCCTTACCTAGTCACAAACTTGTTTCATAGAGTTTCATAGTTTCAGAGTTGGAAGGGACCTTGGAGGTCATCTAATCCAACCCTCTCTCAAGTAGGAGAGCCTATACCATTTCAGACAAATGGTTCTCCAGTCTCTTCTTGAAAGCTTCCAGTGATGGGGCACCCACAACTTCTGAAGGCAAGCCATTCCACTGGTTGATTGTTCTCATCATTAGGAAATTTCTCTTAGTTCCAGATTGCTTCTCTCCTTGATTAGTTTCTCCATTGGTTTTTTTTTTTTTGCCTACTGGTGCTTTGAAAAATAGTTTGACCCCCCTCATTCTTGTGTCAGCCCCTCAAATATTGGAACATTGCCATCATCTCCCCTTTTTACTAGACTAAAAAGTAAAGGTAAAGGTTCCCCCACACATGCATGCTAGTCGTTTCCAACTCTAGGGGCCGGTGCTCATTTCCATTTCAAAGCCGAAGAGCCAGCGCTTGTCCAAGAACATGTCCATGGTCATGTGGCCAGCATGACTAAATGCCAAAGGCACACGGAATGCTGTTACCTTCCCACGGTAGTGGTCCCTATTTTTCTACTTGCATTTTTACGTGCTTTCAAACTGCTAGGTTGGCAGAAGCTGGGACGAGTAACAGGTGCTCACTCTGTTATGTGACACTCAGGATTCGACTCGCCAAACTGCCGACTAGACATACATACTAGACTAGACATACATACATACTAGACTAGACATACACAATTCTGCAACCGTTCTTCCTATGTTTTAGCGTCCAGCCCCATAATCACCTTTGTTGCTCTTTTTTGCACCCTTCTGCACTCCAGACTCAATATCCTTTTTATATTGTGATGACCATAGGATGTGACATGGTCACTCTCTCCCAGGTTCCTGCAACTACAATCCCCTCTATCACTTCTTCTCTGTTGGTAAGAGTAAGGTCCAGCATAGCTGTCGCTCTAGTTACTTCCTCCTCTTGTTATCATAGACTGAACAGTAGAGTGGTAAAATTGTTCTTATCCTCAAGCTTTCAACTGCTCTCTGCAAGCTTCCTTATCTTTCTTTCCAGTAAATGGGTGCACTTCAACACAAGGAACAGAATTAGCCATCATTTTTATTTCTTAAGAAGCTCTGTGGGATTCACATGGTGTTGGGAACAGTCTCAAAACAAAGATTTACAGCATGCCTGTTCTTGTTCAACTGTGTTTAAATAAAGTTATGAATGACAGTTTATTTGCCTTGTGGTTGTAAAAAAATCATCCAGTTTATCTTATATTCTAATTCAGTCTAGGTTCAATAAGACACAGTTAAGGGAAGATAGCATCAGAAGGATATAAGTCAATAACCTTAACAATTTATCACCATCTATTAAAATATAACAGACTGTCTCTCCATCCTATATCCCACCCCATTCTCTATGAAGAGATCTTTAAAGCCTCATCACTAATCAGCAAAAGTCCATTAGGGGTTATCAGAAATAGAAACTAGCTAAATTATAATAAACCCACTTAAAATCCTTCCTTTTACATTTATATCTAATTTTCTATCTTTAGAGAAAGACTCCACACTGAACCCTTCAGATATAGCCAATAAAAATCCAATATCAGAAATAACAGCAGTAGTTTAACCCTATTTGTCTTAATCATATAAACTTGAAATGCAACAAACTGCTTCCTATATCTCCTTTTTGACAGATAAAGAAAACATTTAAAACATCATCATGTGCTCATCAGCAAAAATCCATTACTGATTATCCTAAATTAAAAACCTATCTATTTTAATCTTACTCAGCTTTATAGATTTTTTTTCTTTCTAACAACAGTCTTTACTCCCCTCACATAATATCCTATCATCTACTCTCTTTTCTCTCTTTTGTCTCTCCTGACAAAATCACTGACAACTTTATCAAGTCCCTATCATGGCCTCAGAGCCAGCCTCCAAGCTGTGGGCAGATCAGGTCCTACTGGGTGCTGCACCTACTCATTCAATAGCCACTGCAGCCAACGCAATCCGTCTCTTCTCAGCCAACACTGATCCTTTGACTAACAGGGTGTCAAGCAGGAAGGCAAATTTGCCCACCCTGAGAATCCAGCACCTCAGCAAAGTATGTACTTCATAAGCAAGCAGAGAGATGCTGACTCGGTAAGCAAGCTTTGTGCCTCGTTGTCGGCAACTGCTGAGAAGGGAAAGCTGTGTATGCTTGGTGGGGATAAGATGTAATCTGTGTAGGGACTTCCTTCCATTGCTGGAAGAAAGTTTAGCATCTGGCTTTGTGAATTCTTGTTCTGAATTCCTGCTTTGTTTTGACATTGGTGTGCTTCTGACCAAGTCTCTGACTCATTCTTCAATACTTTTCAGGCTATCAGGTGGTATTGGATTTTGGACTACTCAGATTATGCTTTCTCCTCAGCTTCTAGTAAGCTGTCATGCGCACAGATGCTCTTTATCTTACTTTCCCAACTCTTCCTATCTTGCTTTCCCCGTCTATCTGCTCCCATCTCTCCAGGCAAGCCTTCCTGATGTTACCACAAGTTTTGCTACAAATGTATTGCTCCTAAGTGTAGTATGTCTGTATTCTTGTGCAGCACTTCTGCAAGCCTTGCCCCAAAGTGTTGGCATCCCACTCCAACTTCACTGCCTGTTCCATGAGTGTTTCCTCCCTTCACTGAAGTTAGGACATAGAAGTCCCTTTTATAAATCCACTACAAAAACTATGAGCTTGACGGAATCCCATGACTCTCAGCCATTCTCAAACCAATTGCAAAAACCTTGGTTCCTGCTCATGAAAAACACTCGCCTAGAGTACATATGGGCAACATCAAGAAGAAATCAAACTTTTGGACCATGATCTGGAGATACATACACTCCAACTGGGCTGAGTTGGAAGAACAAGGCATGGACAGTCTTGTCGACGTCACCTGGGAGGAATTTGATCCTGTGACTCCCAAGGAAGTGGACAGGATTATGAGGAGGCTGAGCTCCTCCACATGCTTACTGGACCCGTGCCCTTCATGGCTGGCATATGCAGCTCGAGAGGGGACACGAGGCTGGTTCCAGGCGGTCATCTCCGCTTCTCTGAGTGAGGGTCACTTCCCCACCGCCTTGAAGGAGGCGGTGGTGAGACCTCTCCTCAAGAAGCCCACCTTGGACCCATCCTCATTGAATAACTTTCGTCCAGTCTCCAATCTTCGCTTCCTTGCGAAGGTTGTTGAGAGCGTGGTGGCGCACCAACTCCCTCAGATCCTGGATGAAGCGGTTTATCTAGACCCGTACCAATCGGGCTTCAGGCCGGGGTACAGCACGGAGACGGCATTGGTCGCTCTGATAAATGATCTCTGGAGAGCCCGGGACAGGGGCCATTCCTCTGTCCTAGTCTTATTAGACCTCTCGGCGGCTTTCGATACCATCGACCATGGTATCTTGCTGCGACGCCTCAGGGGACTGGGAGTGGGAGGCACGGTTCTGCGCTGGTTCTCCTCCTTTCTCCAGGGTCGCTCGCAGTCGGTGTTGGCAGGAGGACAGAGGTCGACCCCGAGGCCTCTCGCTTGCGGAGTACCTCAGGGGTCGGTCCTCTCGCCTCTCCTGTTCAACATCTACATGAAACCGCTGGGCGAGATCATTCGCAGCTTTGGAGTAGGGTACCATCAGTATGCTGATGACACCCAGCTTTTCATCTCAACTCCAAACAACATCAGTGATGCCCTCGACGTGATGTCCCGCTGCCTGAAAGCGGTCCGGGAATGGATGGGGAGGAACAGGCTTCAACTGAACCCGGACAAGACTGAATGGCTGTACGTACCGGCTAGCCAGGATACTCAGAACATCCCATCCCTTAACATCGGGGACGAGTTACTACCCCCTGTTGATAGGGCCCGCAACCTGGGTGTCCTCCTTGACTCGCAGCTCTCCCTGGAAGATCACATAGGAGCTGTGACCAAGGGGGCCTTCTCCCGGGTTCGACTAGTTCGCCAATTACGGCCTTATCTGGACCTGGATGCCTTACGTACAGTCACCCATGCGCTTGTGACCTCTCGCCTAGACTACTGTAACGCTCTCTACTTGGGGCTGCCCTTGAGATCCACTCGGAAGCTTCAACTGGTGCAAAGTGCAGCGGCGCGGACACTCTTGGGAGCCTCCCGATACTCCCATATCACACCTCTCCTCCGTGCGCTGCACTGGCTTCCAGTTGCCTTCCGTGTGAAGTTCAAGGTGCTGACAATGACATACAAAGCCCTACATGGCATGGGTCCGGACTACCTGCGGGAGCACCTTCTGCCAATGTCAGCGCCCCACCGCCCTGTGCGCTCCCACAGAGAGGGCCTCCTCAGGGTGCCACCGCTCAAGGAATGTCGGCTGGTGGCCCCCAGGGGGAGGGCATTCTCAGTGGGTGCGCCAGCCCTCTGGAACAGCTTGCCAACCGAAATCCGGATGGCCCCCGACCTCCGCACCTTCCGGCGAGAATTAAAAACTTACCTGTTCCAGCAGTCCGGCCTGGCCTGATAGCTCTTATTGGGGTCCCAGTTTGTATTTTACTAGTGTTTGTTTTTCATTACGGTTCATTCTGTATGCCTATCTTATTCTGTACACCGCCCTGAGTCCCTCGGGAGAAGGGCGGTTTATAAAAACAAATAAATAAATAAATAAATAAATAAATAAATATATACTTGAATATAAGTGATAGCAACATCCGGTTTAACCTTATCTTAGAAAGGTTAGGTAGGACCAGACCTGATTGGTATATGGATGGATGGAGACTCTCAGGAAATCCTAGGGTTGTAAACTAATGGGAAGTTAAAAATTATATTGGAAGAAGGCAATGGAAAACCATTTCTGTATTGTTACTTTGAAGTTGGTAAGGCAGGACTTCTCAGAAATTCTCAGGCTAGAACTGGCTGTTTTATAAATTTACCCAGAGCTGCCTTGTTTCAAAGTCTCCAAGACTCCTTACTTATTATGGATCAAGTTGGGACAAAGATAGACCTTCTCCAAGATGATCTGACCTCCAACCTATTGTTACTGTAATTGAGTCCACTCACCTTGCCGATGGTCATCCTTTTCTCTTTCTTTCCACCTTTTTCAGCATCCTGGGAAAGAGAACTGAATAACCATCCCTTAATTCAAAAGGGCAGGAGAAGGAAATGTTGACTTTGAGATTATATATACATTCCTACCATCTTTGCATTGCAGTGGACAACCAATATGTTGTCTGCAATAAAAAGCCAATCAAATATGTGAATCTTCTGTTAAGGCAAGCTGAGAAACTGAGGGAAGGCTGAACTCTCAAAAGATTGCTAATTTACTAATATACCTAGCTGTGAAGTTTGACAGTTGTCCAAAACCCCAATATTGATGTTCCATATGGTCATAAGACTTGAATGCAATTCAAGGATGATTTTAAATTCTCAGATCTAGGTCCTCTTCTGCATCTGAATATTTGTTTTCTGAAGGTCAAAGAGGGATGTATACTAAGTATTCCTTTCTTAAGCGCAAATGCAATTATTATGCATGGAGGCTCAAAGAGACAAATGGGCATTTTTGAAGTGGGTGTTAGTTGCTGGTAATATAATATAATATAATATAATATAATATAATATAATATAATATAATATAATATAATATAATATAATATAATATAATATAATATAATATAATATAATATAATATAATATAATATAATATAATATAATATAATATAATATAATATAATTAACTATATATAACTATATATAACTATATATATATATATAACTATATATATATATGTGTGTGTGTGTGTGTGGGTGGGTGGGTGTGTTAAAGTCAGGCTAATGGATAAAATGAATTAAAATGTCCCTTTATGTGAACTCATTTATAGAAATCTTATCTGGGTTTTTCCAACTAATGCATTAACTTCTGTAGGGACCATAGCAAAATCCAGCAGCTCTGGAAGATCAAATACACTACTTCCATTTTTGCAATTTGCTGTAAGTTCAAGGCAGGTTATATTTGTAGACTGAATATGAATCAGAAGAGAGAAAGGAAATGGACATTCCGAGCTGATTTTGCCTCTTTTTTTTAAAAAAAAAGCTAGAATATTTCCTTTGGTTCTCTTTTGAAACCCAACAGCTTCTCTTCTGTCTTAAACAAGCTGAGGCCCCATGTAAAATGTGGGCATAACAAGCTTCTCTGCTGGAAAATGTCATTGCTTGCTGATCTGGCAATTGAAGAATGACAGGGAATGTCTGGATATGGATGTTAAATTATATTCACCACGTGGGATGTCTTGCCTTGCTTTGCCAGCACAGTTGCCGTATATTACTGTGGTCATTTTCTCAGCTCAAAACTAATGACATGTTGTTCCATTTTCCCAGCATGGGTATTTTCAGGCACTGTAAGAATAGGAGTAGAGGTTTACTTTAGAATCTGAGGTGTGACGGAACTCAAAACCTACCCTGCTTTTCCCCTCTTTCATTTCATAAAATCCATGTACAAAAATAGTTTGAAAGTAAAATGCATAGCATGGAATCTTGTGAACCATCTAAGCTGAGAACAGATTTTTCCCCCTTCTTTGAAAATGCAAACTGAACAATTATCTCCCCCATCACTATCACAAATGCTTCTAGAGGACATGCCATGATTGAAGATAGAACAGATTTAAATGAGTGTTGCTGCTGGAGAAATGTATCGTGCATAGGAAGTTTTTCTATGAAGAGAAATAGAGCCACGGAATAAAGCTTTAAGCATTTAAGGCTACACCTGTTCCCACCTGACTTATCCTTCCATCCCCCACCATCACAACCAATGAGTCTGATGTGGAGGAATCAGGCGGTCTTGAGCACGTTATCTGGACTGAGTTCGACCCTGTTTCCCCTGATGATGTGGACAGGATCATGGGGAGACTGAGCTCCACCACCTGTTTGTTGGATCCGTGCCCCTCCTGGCTAGCTTATGCGGCTCGGGAGGGAACACGAGGCTGGTTCCATGCAGTAATAACTGCTTCTTTGAAGGAGGGTGTCTTCCCTGCCGCCTTGAAGGAGGCGGTGGTGAGACCCCTCCTCAAGAAGCCTGCTTTGGACCCGGCTGTTTTAAACAACTATCGTCCAGTCTCCAACCTTCGCTTCCTGGCGAAGGTTGTTGAGAGTGTGGTGGCGCATCAGCTCCCTCTGTTCCTGGAGGAAACTGATTATCTGGACCCGTACCAATCGGGCTTCAGGCCTGGACACAGCACGGAGACGGCATTGGTCGCGCTGGTGAATGATCTCTGGAGGGCTAGGGACAGGGGTTGCTCCTCTGTCCTGGTCCTATTAGATCTCTCAGCGGCTTTCGATACCATCGACCATGGTATCCTGCTGCGGCGTCTCAGGGGGCTGGGAGTGGGAGGCACCGTTTTACGGTGGTTCTCCTCCTACCTCCGGGGCCGCTCGCAGTCGGTGTTGACAGGAGGGCAGAGATCCGCCCCGAGGTCTCTCATTTGTGGAGTCCCTCAGGGGTCGGTTCTCTCGCCCCTCCTGTTCAACATCTACATGAAGCCGCTGGGCGAGATCATTCGTGGTTTTGGGGTGGGGTATCACCAGTACGCTGATGATACCCAACTTTTTCTTTCCACCCCGAACCAACCCAGTGATGCCCTCTCCGTGATGTCCCGGTGCCTGGAGGCGGTTCAGGTCTGGATGGGGAGAAACAGGCTTCGTCTCAATCCCGCCAAGACTGAGTGGCTGTGCATATCGGCGTCTCGGGTTAACCAAGTTATTCCACCTCTAACGATGGGGGGTGAGGTGTTACCCCCCGTTGATAGGGCTCGCAACTTGGGCGTCCTCCTGGATTCACGGCTCAATTTTGAAGATCACATAGGAGCCGTGACCAGGGGGGCTTTTGCACAGGTTCGCCTGGTGCGCCAGTTGCGCCCCTATCTGGACCGAGACGCCCTACGCACAGTCACTCATGCGCTTGTGACCTCCCGTCTGGACTACTGCAACGCTCTCTACATGGGGCTGCCCTTGAAGACCACTCGGAGGCTTCAACTGGTGCAGAATGCGGCCGCGCGAGTTGTAATGGGGGTTTCCCGATACTCCCATGTAACACCTCTACTCCGCGAGCTGCATTGGCTTCCGGTTGCCCTCCGGGTGAAATTCAAGGTGCTGGTTATCACCTATAAAGCCCTATATGGCCTGGGTCCGGGTTATTTGAGGGAACACCTGCTGCCGGCATCAAATGCCCTTCGCCCAGTGCGCTCCCACAGGGAGGGTCTGCTCAGGGTTCCGCCGGTGAGAGATTGCCGGCGGGTGACACCCAGGGATAGGGCCTTCTCGGTGGGAGCGCCTGCCCTCTGGAACCAGCTGCCGGTAGAGCTGAGGACTGCTCCTGACCTCCGATCATTCCGCCGGGGCCTGAAGACCTGGCTCTTTGAGCTCTCGGGCCCAGGCTGAGGAGAAAATTTTAACTGGGGTTTTAATCTACAGGGTGAATTTAATGCTTTTTAATTGGTTTTAACTTTTGTATGTTTCGATTTTAATTCCCTGTAAACCGCCCTGAGTCCTCAGGGAAAGGGCGGTATACAAATGCAAATATTAAATGAAGATTCTTGGATGAGAAGAGAAATAATGTGCTTCAAGGGTAATTGGACTAAGGTCTCTTATGGGCCTGTAGTCAATGGTGGGATTCAAATATGTGAACAACCAGTTCTCTGTGTGGATGCTGCTTCCGGAAGTCCATTCTGGGTCTTTGCAATAAAAAAAATAAGCTACCGGTTCTGCCAAACTGGTGCAAACTGGCTGAATCCCACCAGTAGTGACTCCAAGTGTATGATGTGTAATGGCACAATGGTTAGAATACAGTACAGTATTACAGGCTAATTCTGCTGACTGCTGATTGCCAGCAGTTTGGCAATTCGATTCTCACCAGTTCAAGGTTGATGCAGCCTTCCATCCTTCCGAAGTCAGTGAAATGAGGACCCAGATTGTTGGGAACAATATGCTGACTCTTTAAACTGCTTAGAGAGGGCTGTAAAGCACTGTGAAACAGTATATAAATCTAAGTGCTATTGCCATTGCTATATGTTTGGCTCTACCCTTGGGCTCAACCAGGTCATCTCTTACACCAGGGGTGTCAAACTGCTGGCCCACGGGCCGGATGCATCATAGCAAAACTGTGCCCACCCCATTGCCGGCAATGGCAAAACAGTCACGATACATCGCGACACATCATGTGACATTGCAAGTTTGACACCCCTGTCTTACACAAACCTGCTCAAATTATCAACATATTGTGCAACTATACTGTATCTGCCAGGTCTTTATCTAAGCTGATTAACTATGTTGCATGAATACTATCACCATCACCACCCAGCATAAAATATAGATCAGTCACATGAAAAAGCAGAAAGCAAGGTTTCTTATTAAATGAGAAAGTCAAAGAATGTAAGAATTTGCTGAAGCTCAGCTGCAATTTTTTTTTTATTCACATGGTACTAGAAGTTAAATTAATTTACTGGATGTGCTTAAGAATTCTAATAGAATTCACTTGCCGGTTATAAAAAGACTTTAAAAAATAGGGGCTGTAATGACCAGATGATTTGAAATGTTCTTTAGAAAATACTAAATGGGGTGGGAGGGCAGAAGGGACAGACGGTGAGTTAGTTTTATGGAGGTTTCTTGTAATAACCTGCCAGATGTGTCTCATTGCTTATGGAAAAGATAGTTTCTGAATATATTTTTTTCTCTCACTCTCTTTGAAATCAGAATTCAGTGGTTATGGGGAAATGAGAAACAATTGCTTGTGCAAATATTTTTCAAGAAGCAGTTGCTCTTATACTGCAGTTGAACTCCAGGTGAATTACTTTGAGTGATGGAAAAAACAGCTCCAGTCAACGAATATAAAACAATGTCAAATGACTGGGGGAAATAGTTACACTATTTATTTATTTGATTTTTAAATACCTATCAATAGCCAGTGTGCTAGACTGACAACCAACTGTCTGCCTCTCACCCATTTGTATTTTATTTATTATTAAGTACAGGTGTATCTGAACCCTCCCAACATATATGTTAGCTTTGATTTTATCTTTCTGACTGCCATCTTGGGGTTTTTTTTTAAAAAAAATCCTGCTTTATGGATACTGCTAAGGAAAACAGTCCTAAACCTTATTTTGTGGGTATAGATTTTTGAAAAAGGACTGGAGATTCAGAACTTTTGGAAGAAATCTAGGGACTACTTTTTGGCTATGAGAAGACAACCATAGCTTGCTTTACTTACTTAACCAAATGCTTAACACTCTGAATTGTGGATTAACCACATTAATGACTGGACATGCAAAGAGATTGAGATGATGATGATGATTTTAAATTTATTGGCTAGCCAATTCTATTAGACTCTGGGCACCATGTAGGAAAAAAACAACCCTCATAAATCAGACATCCCAGTCTAAAATAGTCTAATAAGCAGCAAAATCAACAAAATAGGGGCCTTAAACAAATCATAAACTTGAACCCCAGACCTAGGATTTTCAAAACTTTCCTGAACTTTAAAAAAGAGGGTACCATCCTTATCTTTGGAGGGATGCTGTTCCAGAAGGTAGGAGCCACAACATACAAAGCACACTTCCTTGATAGAAGTCATATCTAATGGAGGACACTCACTCTACTGGAATGTACGGGGTGGGCAAAAACAAATAGAGACAGATTGCTTCACAGATATCTGTGATATGCTAAAAGTTCAACAATTAGTTTCTACGGATCAGGATAATTTCAGAAAATAGGTAGGAAATTTCATTGTTTAACAGAAATTGAATTCTATTTTCCTAGTGCGACTAGCAAGCCATTTTTCATACTCACCTGGAGGTATGGAATGAGGCTGGACTATTAAAATATAGCTAACAAAATCAGAATGAATAGAGTCAAATTATGCAGCTGAATTGATCTCTGGAATCAAAGGCTGAAATTTACTGGAAAGGTGGTCCATTAGAAATGAAGGTTTGTGCAGATTTTTCTTCTCCCTGTTGTAATTATCATCAACATGACTTCAGATTTATTTTAAATATCCAAAATGGCAAATTTAATCATTTTCTTATTGTGATTAAGCCAATAGAGTAAGTAATCAGTCTTCATTCCTATGCAGGTTAATTATTACTACTAATAATTCTCATTCTAGAAATTCCTGCTAGAGCTAATTGTTCTCATAAATCTCTGTAGATAAATGTAAAATTCCCATTACTTAAATGATTAAGAAAATCTTCCACACACAAGAATGAATGAAGGCTTATTATGTCCACACTATATTTTCTGGAGGGAGTGCCTGTAAAATGTTTAAGGATTGGAAGCTAATTTGATGTCTGATGCTTGTTTAACAAGACAAAAAGAATTAGTCTCAGAATGTCAAAGTAAAATTGAACGAATACTCAAATATTGAAAACCTGATTTATATTTATTAACTGGCTATGGTTTTTACTGGCTATAGTTTTATATTATATTATTCAAATATACTGAAGAAAAGGATTAACATTTCAGCAAATAACAGAATAAAAGATAGAAAAGGTTGAGTAAGTAGCTGTGTTCATAAAATATGCTGAGGATTAGTGTGTGTGTGTGTGTATGTATGTGTGTTTGGCTTAAAGTGTTGGAATCCAGAATTTATTTTATTTATATATTTATAATTTATTTATACCCCACATTCATTGTTTTTATAAATACCTCAAGGCATGAACACATACCTAATATTCCTTCCTCCTCTTATTTTCCCCACAATGATGTAGTGAGAAGTAGTGAATATCCCATCTGATACAACTACAGATTCCTTACCTATATTGGACTGATATTTAAAGAAATAATTTTCTGATGTGTTCTGAAATGCTCTTTTTCTCCTTGCCCCTCTTAACTGTGGGAAAATCATAATTTTCCCCTCCATTGTATATACAAAGTGATATCCCAAATTTCCCTGGTGTCTTCTCTTCAGTCTCTACAATTGTGAAAACCTGTTAGCTCCTCACCTATTTTTTTAACCCCTTCCCCCTCTTAAACTCACTGTATTTGAGGTCCTATAACAGCAAAATCTAACAAGATGAGCAGTTGCTCTCCTAACCTTATGGCTTAATAAAGTCATTATAATAAAGAATCTGCTGGTAAAGGAGATAGGTGGCATTGACATTTAATAAATGCATAAAATAATTAAATAAAATCAGGTAGTCCTGAGGATGCTACCATACTCCATGCCTACTCTGTTGCTATATAGACTAATACAGATTTTGCCCTTTAGAATCTGCATATGATAACAGAGGGGTAGCAATGTATGTTACACTATCTCTTCCTGCTCAGAAATCTAAACAAATGAACTTGCTAATGTTACATACATTGGGTGCAAGAAATCAACAACCATTTAGAGTACAAGTTTATTCTATGCAATCTATACAAAAGAATCTCATCTACTAATGGTCAACGTTAATTGGCACCAGATAAAAGTCAACAGAAGGACTAGAGGTGACATGATAGCAGTCTTCCAATATTTAACGGGCCTGCCACAAAGAAGAGGAGGGGTCAACCTATTCTCCAGAGCAACTGAAGGCAGGACAAGAAGCAATGGATGAAAAGTAGTCAAGGAGAGAAGCAACCTAGAACTAAGGAGAAATTTCCCAACAATTAGAACAATTAATCAGAAGTTGCTTCCAGAAGTTGTGTATGCTCCAACATTGGGGGTCTTTAAGAAGAGATTGGACAAACATTTGTCTGAAATAGTATAGGGTTTCCTGCATGAGCACGGGATTGGATTAGAAGACCTCCAAGGTCCCTTCTAATTCTGTTATTCTGACTTCAAGAGAGGGCTGGACTTAGGTCTCTTGCAGGGGTGTAGAGACTCCAAACTGATGGTGCATTTAACCTCACCCTTGGCCTGAGTCTGGTAATTTCCTACAATATATGGATTAATATGAGCAAAGGAGGAACAAATACAAACAGCATTATTTTTAGTTTCTGTTATCACCTTCCAACTAACTAGGAGATATGGATAGTGCTTTCTAAAAATGGGAGGTATTAAATTGTAGTGATGAGAGACTTCCCTCAACATCTGCTGATGGACAAACTCTATAAAGTATGGTCATTCCACATTTCCTGAGTCAGAATCTGTCTACTAGTTATTTGATGAAGGTGCAAGGTGTAACAAATAAAACAGAATTATCCAGTGCTTTTTTTGTAAAAGAAAAAGGTGCCGGAACTCATACATGTCATACAACCCGCCTTGCCTACTCTACAAGGTTCCATCCAAAAAAGGTGCTGGAACTCCGTTCTGAGCGTTCTATTAGAAAAAAAACCCTGGAATTATCTAATTTTTATCTTGATTTGGTTTTCTTCAATAAAAAAGTATGTGTTCCATTATGGGGAATAGACAGAAAGAGCAAGACTAAATCTTGAACATGGTCAAAATGTGGTCAACTATGATGGAATCTAGTGAGGAGGTAGATTCCCAGGAGGGAGGGGGTTGCATTCCAGAGGAGTAAGAGGCAACTCAATACAGATGTTGTGTATGAGAGAAGAGGGTGAATCCTCCCTCATAATTCAGAGTATATGGTAGATGCAGATAGCAGAATTCTCAATCTGGCAAGATTTTGTTTATACAGTAGATGTGAAACAATAAAAATGCAGATAGGAATACCTGGCTTTATAATAGTACTTGTGAAGAAAATAATTGAATGCTAGGTGATAGCAAACTAAATATGATCCATCAGTAGGAAGACTAATGCAGTTTTTTTCCTATTTTTTATTTTTATTTTTATTTTTTTATTGAAAAGTTTTAAATACATTTTATCTTTAACAACCCCTCCCCCCACCCCCCACCCAACCCTTCCCAACCCTTCCCCCCTCCCTGTCCCCGACTTCCCAGAGCTAAATACAAGGTATAAAAATAAAAACAAACATAAACAACCCTATGCTAACAACAATAAACTATTAAGTCTATAGCACTCTAGCTCATATAAAATGACTACAAGCAATACAAATATCATATCAAAACTTATTCAAATGCTAAATGAAACTTTTTAGTCCCATATTTATTCTGGATATAATCAATCCATTTTTTCCATTCCGTAATATAACGTTGTTGCGAATGGTCCTTTAAATACGCCGATATCTTTGCCATATCCGCCAGGTTTGAAACTTTTAAAGTCCATTCTTCTATAGTCGGCAGTTCCTCCTTCTTCCAATATTGACCTACTAAAAGTCTTGCTGCCGTAATTAAATTCAACATCAACTTAGTGTCCACAACAGTAGTATCAGTAATTATGCCCAGTAAAAACAATTGCGGACAAAACTTTATCCTTCTCTTAAATACCTTCTGCATGTTCCACCAGATTTTAATCCAAAATGCTTTAACCTTTTTACAGGTCCACCATATGTGAAAGTACGTTGCGTCTTCGCCTCCACACCTCCAACATTTAGGCTGGTAGTTCGGATACATACTTGCAAGCTTTTTGGGATCTAAATGCCACCTAGGAAGACTAATACAGTTTTATGTGGCTTCAATAGACGTGTCTATGGAGATTCTCAGTCATCCAGGTCATGGTTGTCCCCAGAGTACTTTTTAAAAAGGCAACTGGACAAAAGACAGCAGAGTCCAGTCGCCTTTTTACAAAGCACTTTGGGAGCTTCAGTAGAAGTATATCTTTCCAGTCACAAGACATCATCATTCTGCGCTCTACTGCTTTGGTCAGACTCCACTTTAATTATTTAATTAATAATGTTCAATTCTGAGCATCCTATGTTTAAAAACATTAAGAAAACATGAAAGAAGGATAAGAAGAACAATCAGATTAAATACTAAATCCTATGAAGAATTATTGTAGGCAGTGGGTATCTTCAGCCTTGAGGAAAGATAGCTGAGGGTGTATGTGGTAGCAGTCTTCAATTACGTGAAAGGATGATACAGAGATTAGGTCAAGACCTATTCTCTCATGTTCCAGTCCACAGGAATTGGAGTAATGAATTCAAGTTACCAGAAGGCAAATCTGATTGAATATTAGAAAAAATGTCAGCGCTGGAACCAATTACCCAGAGAGGTGATAGGAAATGTTTATGCACAGACTAGATAGCCATCTGTCCGTAGTGTTTTAATTTGGATTCTTGCATTGAGCAGGAAGGGAGGGAATCCAGGTTATGATTAAATGAAAGTCAGACAAGCTTTCCTGTAGATGTGCATTTCACATATCAACAAATAAACAATATTTGAAAAGACTGAAATGCAAACTAATTCAATTTGATTTCCTAATTTCCTTTTTGTTTTTCAGGCTCTGCTTTTTCATTTTCATTTCTCCTGCAGGGGAATTTTGCCTAGTGTTTCTTCCATTTGCCCCAAATAAAAGTGTATTTTGGTTTTCCTGGACTTCTCAGAATGCATTGAATGACAAGGATACATCACCAAAGAAACTTGGTATGACCCAGGGCACAGCACAGTGGCAAAACAGTCAATTGGCAGTTCAAATCACCTGAAATGCTCCCATGTTTCTTGCAAGCCTCACACACCTTCAGCAGCCTCTGGCAGCAACTAGTTTCACATACAGTTAGATTACAAAAGTAATTTACTCAAGGCCATGTAGAGAACAAAGAATGAAACATACATCCAAAATCTAATGAGTCTGTGGAAATACAAGCTTGCCTGAGCAGTTTCAGAAGAGAAGCCAAAATACAATCCGAGATGTTTGAACAGCAAATCAAATTTGTCAGCCAGTCCAATGGTCAGAGTTTCAGGGTTTCCAAGCAGAAATCACAACACAGAACAAGAGATCAGAGAGTTGTTTCCAAGATCAGCAACAGCACACAAAACTCCAAGAAATCAGTGTTTGTTCCTGACAAATGCCTCTCCCCACAGCATCTCCTTAACTCTCAGTCTCCAGGTGTGCCTTGTGGAGAGGGGTGGGACGCTCTCCTCCCGAGTAGTTGAGCCTGCCTGCGTTGTTCCCTCCTCCTCTCCACTCTCCGTGCTCTAGGATCAGGTGGCGGTGGCCACCTGATATAAAAATAAGTCCACCTCTCCCTATTTGAAGTCCATCTCTTCAAATATCTGAAAGCTGCTATCATTTCTGTTCTTAGCAGTCTTTTTTGCAAGCTAAACATTGCTAGATTCTTCATTTGTCCGTCAAAGGACTTCTATCCAGAGCTTTTGCCATTTTGATAGCTTTCCTCTGAACTTGCTCCAACTTATCATAATCCTTTTTAAAAATGTGCCCAGAATTGGATGCAGTACTTAAAGAAGAGTGCAAAAATTACTTTCCATGATATAATTAAGGTGGAAAGAGCCTAAGCATCTGAACCAATTACCAGTACTCTGGCAAGTGAACAAATAGTCCTGCTGCAGGGGCACATCATCTGAAAAATTACACTGTAATGCTTCAACAAGTCTCACAGCATTGCAAAGACCCATACAGTAGCATCTGAGCAAACAAAACAGATTTGTGATTTTAAAAGCCTTGGATTTTAAAAGCCACCTAAAGAAATGTGTTTCCATGACATAAGGTATTCAGCTTTCTGTGATAAGTGTGGGATGTGACAGGTTCCTAGGATTACCTCATGCTAAATAAATCAGTGATTATCAAATACTGTAACTCAGGAGGTTGGCTTCCTCAATAGCTCCTGCAAGGGGCAGAAGTAAAACATTTTCATTGTTATTTATTTTGGACAGTGGAGGGAGCTATATAGTCTTTGTGCATTTGCATCATGAGCTCCATCCAGCATGGTCAGTCATGGATGATAGAAATTGGAATTCAATAAAATCTGAAGGACCCTGATTTAGAACATCTCAGAAAACTATCACACACACACACACACACACACACACACACACACACACACACACATAAATACAATAGATACCTTTCCCAGAAGGTTCAAGGTTCTGGCATAACTCTCTTATGGAAAGAGCGTCCATGGAGATGGTTGTTCAGATATCTAAATTCAAGCCCATATTGGTTTTGTTAGTAATTATCACATCATGAACTACAACTAGAATTAAACGGGATCATGGCAGAAAATACAATGAAAATACAGTGAAATGTTAACTGAAAATAGTAAACAGAGCCATACTGTTCCAAGAATATATATTTCCAAGGGTATCCACATGGTGGGTGGTTTAAATAGTTAAGGTGGCAGCCATGGCAGTGCAATCAAAGCTCTGCCTGCTTTTTTATGTACATCATGTGGACATCCCAGCTGTACAGAAGTCAGAATTGCCTGACACTGGAACAGTTTTCATTCCAAGGTTCCCACAGCTTCAAGGTACAAACTAGCAGCTTTTAAAATTTAAATGGAATATATTCCCAATCCAATGGTCCTGGAAAGAATGGGGAGAGAAGTTCAGTTTTAGCCATTTGATTAAATCCCAAACTGATGGAAATACTGTGCAAGACACATTGGAGTGAAAGAACTGTTTAGCCTGTGCTCTAATCTCCTCAACTGAAGTGGGATTTATGAATAATTGCATTTGGCTTTATTGTACTCTTAGCCTTTATCAAGCACATTTCAAAGATTCCACGAAATTCATGTACATCACTTGAGAAAGCCCCTCTTCTTAAAATTAAGCTAGGTTTATCATCCCCCTACAGTAGATTAAGGACTAAAGTGAAGGTGCTCTTTTAATCATTATGTTATTGCCAGGCTCACAAATTACCAATTTACCAAATATATTAGGTATAAAACTAATTATATACCGAGACATATAATCTCTTTCTTTCTCTCTCTCTCTCTGTATTTTATCAAAGTTAACTTTTGCGATATTGATGGATCTGCCTGGAATTTTAAATGAATGTCTCCAAAGTGGTGACAGAAAGTTAATATTTATTCACAACAAGGTTGCCAAGGTATATTTGGCCAATCGCAAAACAGACATTTAGCAGAAGTCATCCAATGAAATTGTTCCTCCAGTCTTCCCTTAATTCTCTAGTGTTCTTTGCCAGACAACATTATCATTCTGTCTTTCTTTTTTTGGAAAGGTGGAGACCCTTCAAATGAACCCTGGAGCTGTAATTAGTTGCCCTTTATTTTAGCAGGAATACCTGGGGAATGCCAAAGGCATTTCTGCAAATAAATATAATGGTTCTTAATGGAAAAAAAACTTAACAAGTTGTATCCTAATCACAACTCATTAAAATTTGGAGAGAGAAAAATTGGAAGGATGTTATGAGATGACTAGAGTGAGCTGAAGCTCATGAGAGCTTATGCCTTTTAGTAATTTTTTAGCATGTAAAGATGCCAGCAGATTCCTGATTTTTTGCAGCCATAGATTGACCTGGATCTCCTACCAAGCTTGGGATGGGCTATAAATATGTACAATAAAACTTAACAAGTTGTATCCTAATCACAACTCATTAAAATTTGGAGAGAGAAAAATTGGAAGGATGTTATGAGATGACTAGAGTGAGCTGAAGCTCATGAGAGCTTATGCCTTTTAGTAATTTTTTAGCATGTAAAGATGCCAGCAGATTCCTGATTTTTTGCAGCCATAGATTGACCTGGATCTCCTACCAAGCTTGGGATGGGCTATAAATATGTACAATAAAACTAATAAAATAAGTAATATTGAAGGGTTACACAAGGAAAGTGTCTATGGGCACATCAACACTCATGAATAAACATGTTTTAGATTTACAAAAAATGGGATTTCAGGCAAGGCACATATTTTCAGCTGAATCTGGTTAAGTCAGTGATGGAAACTGAACCTGGACCTTTGGCGTGCAAAGCATATGCTCTTATCAATGAAGCACAACTCTTCCCCAAATCTTTCATGCTGTTCTAGAATGTGAGAGGTTGCATTTCCATCCAGACTCACTCAAGATAGAGGAGATTAAGCATCTCCTTCAGAAAGTGAAGTGCAATCAAGTGTGGGAGCTTGACGTTTTGCATCAAAATCCACTATGGTGCATGTGAAAAAATAAAAGAACTTAGCAAGAGCACTAAAGAGAAGAACTTATCTCTTAATGAGTCATCTTTGAAGAAGTGTAAATGTTCAATTAATTGTACTTGTAGCTGTTTTTCTCAGCTGCAGTGTCTCAACACAGGTGTGTTTTTCTCCCAAAAAATAAGAATCAGTGAGAGAAAGTCAAATGTGGCGTGATCTGCCAAAGGTTTACTGGAAGCCTTAGTACACCAGGATTATACTTCCATTTTCATTAGCAATCCTAGAAGCCCATTTTACTTTTTTGCTATACTGCCCTAATGAAATTTCACCTACATAAACCAGGTTTGCCCTTTAGCAATTTTTATGACCAAGTTTCCATTGTAGTAGAATGTCTATATATTTTTGTTTCCTTACAAATGCTTACAGCTTAGGACCAGATTGCAGGATTCTCTAACCTAAAATCTCATTCTCCCACTTCCAAACTTGCAGTTAAATAGAAACAATGTGAATCAGTATGTTCAGTTTGTCACTAATTTATTGAGCAATGTCATTAAATTGATGCTGATCTTGGATAGATGGATAGATTATCTCTGGAGTGATCTGTTTTCAGCTTGGCCTTTTAGGTCTTCCAGTATCCATTCATTGCTGTCACCTCTTCTACATTCTTCAGATTTTCCAAGCCTGATGAACTTATTCAAGGAAAAGGGATATTTACATGATGTGACCAAAATATGATAGTTTGAGTCTGGTCATTACTGCTTCAATTGAGATTCTGACTTGATATGTTCTACGGTCCATTGTCTGTTTTATTGGCTGTCCATGGTGTCTGAAAATTCAGAAACATCAAAAATCCTCCTATCCTGCTTCTTTGCAATTCAGCTTTTGCATTCATAGAGCAAGATATGAAACACATATTTCTGGCTGTTATCTAAACAGTCAGAAATATGTGTGTGTGTATATATATATGCGCACACAAATATAGTTTTATATAAACACACACACATTCATATTTGTGTGTCTGTATGTTCCTCTGCCTTTCACCTCCTTCATACACACACTTCTCCAAAGGCCTAAAGGACAAATAAGTTACAGATGCAGTGTATACCTTTTTGTGTTGCAAAAGCTGGCAAATAGTTACGTTTTGATCCATGAGGTCATCTGGGACATGAAGATCATACTGATTCATGTTGCATCTCACAAAGATAAAATTCATCAAATGGTTCATGGGCCAGTAGTGGATAATTGCTTGTTCTAAAGGTGAACTTCCATACACTGTTTGAAAAAATCCTGGCTGTGAAAGTATGGAGTCTTATACCCCTTGCACTTTTGATGTTATGAGGCCTCTGGGAACAATTCTTCAAGGTGTAATCATCCTTAACATTTTATAGATTATTTAATGGGCTATCAAATACCAGGCTCCAAGACTTTTTACAGAGGTTGAGCAACTTCACCAAGCATGGTTGCTTTTCCTATTACCAATTAGCCAGGCTCACAAGAACATTGTTGTAACATGGGACTACCAGGCTGATTACTTTATCAAGAGTTGTTTCAATAATTGTTTTGCAATGAGTGAGGAACAAGTGAATTTGTTACCTTTTTGAATTAAAGAGACAGTAATGGAATATTAGTATCCAATAAACACAACAAAATGAACTAACCACTACATCCAAAATGTTTGGCAATTCTTCAGCAAACACTCTAATTATCTGCATTATTTTTAATAAGATTTGCATCTCATCCTTTATTTGCATATCTCAGTACTGGATTCTTTTTTCTCAGGAGAACCCTTTGAAATTAGGCTCCACAGAGTAGAAATGCTTTTCTCAACTGAAGCTCATATAAATGTAGATGTAAAGGATGTAGCTGCACATAAAGATACAAGTAGGTGTAAGCAGTGGGGTGGTTAGTAAAATAAAAAAAGCCATCAAATTGCGTGAAATGGAGATTTTCTATTTTTCCCTCCGCTTTTGGAATAAGTGCTGAATTTGTAAGTGATCTGTTCAGCCGATTAGAAGATCTGTTCAGCCAAACACATAAGGAACGGTTGCTGGAATTGGGTATGTCTAGTTTAATGAAAACAAGGATGAGGGGAGACATTTTAATTTTTTTAATTTTAATTTTTTTTAAAATTTTAATTCCATTTATATCCCGCCCTTCTCCGAAGACTCAGGGCAGCTTACAAGCTTAGCAGTAGCCTTCATTCTATGTATATGCCTGCTTATTAGGGCTTTCACACACCCCCCCCAAGCGGCATTATTACAAAGTCAGCTTATTGCCCCCAACAATCTGGGTCCTCATTTTACCCACCTCGGAAGGGTGGAAGGCTGTCAACCTTGAGCCTGGTGGGACTCAAACCTGTACTAATTGCAGGCAGCTGGTGTTACCTAAGGAGGCATTAGCCCACTGCTCCACCAACACTGATAGCAGTGTTCCAATATCTGAGGGGTTTCCACAAAGAAGGTGAACTTCTTTGGAGAAGGGGTTTCTCCAAGGCACCGGAAGGCAGAAGAAGAAGCAATAGATGGAAACTAAAGCAACCTAGAACTAAGGAGAAATTTCCTGACAGTTAGAACAATTAATCAGTGGAACAACTTGCCTCCAGAAGTTGTGAATGCTCCAACACTGGAAGTTTTTAAGAAGACACTGGACAATCAATCTCTGGTTGACTTCCCCATTGACTTTGCTTGCAAAAGGTGATCACATGACCCCAGGACACTGTGACCATCATAACTATGAGTCATTTGTCAAGCTCTGAACTTTCATCACATGATTTTGGGGCTGCTGCAATGGTTATAAGTCATTTTCTTCAGTGCTGTTGTACCTTTGAACAGTCATTAAATTAACTGTTGTAAGTCAAGGACTACCAGTATCTTAACTCATTTTTCTCCTTGCTCCCCCTTCAACCATTACTCACACTGTACATTTCTGTGTGAACATGATATACATTTACAGTGCATTTTTTTTAAAAAAAAATCTACCCAATTGAAATTAATTGCTTTTCTAAATTTATGTCTGCCGGGATGAGTACAAGCTGACTTGAAAGTATTATAATATAGGACAGTAAAAAATGCATCAGGAAGGAGCCATTATTTTCATCCTGTGGCACCACGTGGAATATTTATTTCATTCCTGGTGGTGCTTTCCATGAATTAGAAGAAATATATCCTTGTAATAGAGTTGTGAATATTTTCCCAATTCTACCACAAAATAAACAAAGATGATATTGGCAGATATTCATCCAATATCTTCATCCTTTGCAAATTAAGCACATTTTCCTTGCGTTTATGTCAGCAACACATCTGCTTATATCTGAGTAGGGAGCTTTTTTGTGTCTGTCTGTTCTTGGTTTGGAAATTCTAGACAGTTTTATTGAAGACGAGTTACATTTTTCAGCCAATTTACCTCAACTCCCATTCTGCTACGTATTTGCTTTCAGCCCAGAGCAAATGGTTGGAACTGTACAGATTTTTATTCAGATAAAAGAAAGAATATTATTTAACATGATTGGAAGTTTGGAACTGTACAGATTTTCATTCAGATAAAAGAAAGAATATTATTTAACCTTCAACATCCTGATGCCCTTCATCTGGGTTGGAATTTATTTCCTCAGTTGTCTTGAATTTTATTTCCTATAGAGGGAATGAAACTCTACGTTCTCTTGAGAATCCCAATTTTAGGCAGACTGTTGATCCAACTTGTTCTTCCTATGAGGATGTTGTTTGATAGATGAATATATCTATATCTTTACATCCATAAAATCTCAATACTAATTATCTCTATCTCTATGTCTCTATATCTATATCTATCTATATCTGCCTGTCTATAATGAATATAACAATATATGATATAAGAATATGAAGATACACAGTTTGGTGTAATAGTTAAGGCACTAGGCTAGAAAGCAGGAGATTGTGAGTTCGAGTTCCACCTTAGCCATGACAGCCAGCTGGGTGACTTTGGGCCAGTCACTCTGTCTCAGCTCAACCCACCTCACAGGGTGGTTGCTGTGGGGACCATAGGAGGAGGAAGATGTGTTGGATAGGTTCACTGCCTTAGCTTTTTTGTAAAAATAATAAAGGCAGAAAATAAATAGATAGATGTCTAATAATTCAATGATTTATTGATATTTATTGATTTAAACATGCACTCATAATGAGTTTTATATAGTCTGGCAACCCCCACCCCCACCCCCCATATGTTATAATTTAAATATATATATTTTTCTATGTATAAGAAATTAGAAATAAACTTTCTATTTAAAATGAAAGGAATGTTTAAAAGAAATTCCCAAGCTAACGTGGCGGACGGAGCAAAATTATGAGTGAAATGTGCAAGAGAGGTACAGATTAAAAAAAAAAGAGTTTTGTGCATCCTTATTTCAGGTCACACCGTGGGAATTATTTTCCAATCGAATTGCAAAGGGCTGTACAAATTTATTGATTGTTAATCAACCATGGCGGAATGGTACGTGGGAATGACCTTGGGAGTCAGGAGGAAGAGCTGCAGATGAGGCAACTGTCGGAAAAGAGGCAGCCACATCTGCAGAAGGAATGAGGATGTGCAAACATCACAGAAGGGACCTTTTCTAATCTTAGCTATAAAGGTGTGTCTGTGTGTGTGGGTGGGGGAGAGATGTTATATAAGACCTGCAAGATTCTGTTAATGTAGCCTTACAATAAAAATAGAGCTAGCACAACTGGTTGTGCTTCTTGTCTGGACTACTAACCACCAAAATCTGGATATCTCCTAAAAATAATGTCCTGTCTAGAGTCATCTAAAGTAGAAGGGTCTGTGAGTTCAATTCCACAGCACTTGTGTTATGGAAGATAGCAATAGCACTTAGACTTATACACTGCTTCATAGTGCTTTACAGCACTCACTTAGCAGTTTACAATGTCAACATATTGCTCCCAACAATCTGGGTTCTCATTTTACCAACTTCAGAAGGTTGGAAGGCTGAGTCAACAATGAGTCGGTAAAGATTGAACTTTTAGCAGTCATCAGAATTAGCCGGCAATACTGCATTCTAACCACTACACCGCCATAGCTCATCTCCATCCCTACTTATTTTCCAGAAATCCCTCAAGACCTGGCTATGTTATCAAGCTTGGGATTCTTAGAAGTTCAATGAGACCTTGAAGTGGCTACCTTGCCGATCTAATCTCATGTCTGTTTTATGCTTTTTGAAACCACTTAATATGATTAATATTTACCTTTTTATTGTTTTATATTTTTGTCTGTACGATGTCCAGAATCAATTATTGTTTACATGGCTGGCCATATAAATTTGAAAAATAAATAAATAATTTCCCAGTAAAGGGTTGGAGCCCCAGTGAATAAGATCTAGTTATGCATCTCTGAGGATTTTTAATAAGTATGAAACCAATTCCTGGTGGACAAGTTAATTGAAGAGCCTGATGTTAGTATCTGATTTCTGATTTGGAAAGTTCTGAGTGCAACCCTGTGAATATGTATTTCTGTTGATAAGAAAGGCAAGCTATAGTTTCCATAGGGACACAGTTATATAAGATACAGAGTTATCGCCTATAATTTTGGGATGAAAAGTAGATGATTGCCCTTTGGTGCAAGAATGTGTGTGGCCAGATTTTCTTCATTTGGGTTTTTTTCAGCATTCTGTCAATCATTTGAGTTCATCTAGATAGATACAAAAATGTTTCTCATGAACGTAGGAAATATAATATTCTGAAAACAGCAGATTGCGCAGCTGTCCATTGTTTTTGCTTTCCATATCATTTCCTTGCATTTTTTGTTATCATTTGTGAACAATGTGTTTAATGGATACAAATATCAAGACAACAACTGATTTATTTATTTAAAAATGTGTTTCTTATTTTTCATTACGATTAATAGAATAACGGAGTTGGAAGGGTCCTCGGAGTTCTTCTAGTCCAACCCTCTGCTCAAGCAGAAAACCCTATGGTTGTCCAATCTTTTTTTTTAAAAGCCTCCAGTTATGGAGCGCCCACAACTTCTGAAGACAAGCTGATCCACTGGTTTATTGTTCTCACTGTCAGGAAATTTCTCCTTAGATTTAGGTTGTTTCTCTCCTTGGTTAGTTTCCAAACATTGCTTTTTGTTTTGCCTTCTGGTGTTTTGGAGAATAGGTCGATCCCCTCTACTTTGTGGCAGCCCCTCAACTATTGGAACACTTCTATCATGTCACCCGTAGTCCTTCTTTTCACTAGACTTGACATACCCAATTCCTGCAACTGTCTTCATATAGTTTAGCTTTCAGGCCCCTAATCATCTTCGTTGCTCTTCTCTGCACTCTTTCCAGAGTCTCAACAGCTGTTTTTTTTAATATTGTGGTGACCAAAACTGGATGCAGTATTCCAAGTGTGTTCTTACCAAGACATTATAAAGTGGTATTAACACTTTATGTGATCTTGATTCCATCCCTCTGTTAATGCAGAACTTGCTTTTTTGGCAGCTGCAGCACATTGATGGCTCCTATTTAAGTGATTGCCCATTAGGACTCCAAGATCCCTCTCATAGTTACTGCTCTTGAGCCAAGTCTCCCTAATCTGTGCCTGTACATTTGGTTTTTCTTGCCTAAGTGTAACACCTAGGCCCCAGTGTTCAAGACAATAATCTCAAAGTAGAATTAACAAACTGAAGTTTCGAGTAGAACTGCCATCTGAAGATGAAACTATGTTAGCTGTTTCTTCACACTTCATTTATTTTTCTAAGTTCCTAAATGTCAGGAAAATATCCCAGATAATAAAGGGCAATTTCATTGTAAAAGGAGTGATTGCAAGAATACGAAATGTTTTGCTCCTCTGAAAAAGAAAAAAATAAATTGGCCACATAAAAAGAATTTGTTACATCATATTAAATTCCAGTTTGAGATGCTAAATAGCTCCAAGCAGAGTTTAGCAGAGAGGGCTAAAGTAAAGAACATGTGAAGAGATGTGTGACCGATTTTCTAAGCAGCGGAAAAATCAACTGGGAAGTTAGTTTCTTTGCAGAAATACAACTGTTGGCCGTTTCCAGTTTATAACTGTACACGGGCAATCTAAATGGCAAATTGTTCCATTTCTCATGAGAGTCGCCTGCAAAACTGTAACATTTAGCAATTCCAGCAATAAATGAATAAGAATCTATTCTGATTGCAAATGTCTCTTGCCACTTCAGACTTAATCTGTTTATTGGAGCGGGATGTGCCAGTAACTTTGGGATAAGCCTAATTAAAGGGAAGTGAGAGAAAACATTAAGTACTTGAGAAGTGTTGACAAAAAACTGAAATATTAGAGCTCATTTTAGGTGTTTGCTGGATTTTTTTTTCTTAACACTGCTGTTAAATCATTACCTGTCCAAACAAGTTAACTTATCTATTACATAGTTTATGTGCATGAAGGATACTAAGGATGTTTTTTTGAGATGCCTCCAATAATGATACATAAATACATACACATTGTTGTTGTTAGCTGCGAAGTCGTGTCCGACCCATCGCGACCCTATGGACAACGTACCTCCAGGCCTTCCTGTCCTCTACCATCTTCTGGAGTCCATGTAAGCTCATGCGTACTGCTTCAGTGACTCCATCCAGCCACCTCATTCTCTGTTGTCCCTTTCTTCTCTTGCCCTCGATCTTTCCCAGCATTAGGCTCTTCTCCAGTGAGTCCTTCCTTCTCATCAGATGGCCAAAGTATTTGAGTTTCCACTTCAGGATCTGGCCTTCTAAAGAGCAGTCAGGGTTGATCTACTCTAGGACTGACCGGTTTCATCACCTTGCAGTCCAAGGGACTCTCAGGAGTCTTCTCCAGCACCATAGTTCAAAGGCCTCAATTCTTTGATGCTCAGCTTTTTTTATGGTCCACCTTTCATTGCCATACATTGCAACTGGGAAGACCATAGCCTTGACTATACGCACTTTTGTTGATAGGGTGATATCTCTGCTTTTTAGTGTGCTGTCTAGATTTGCCATGGCTTTCCTCCCTAGGAGCAAGCGTCTTTTAATTTCTTGGCAACAGTCCCCATCTGTGGTGATCTTGGAGCCCAGGAAAATAAAACCTGTCACTACCTCCATTTCTTCCCCATCTATTTGCCAGGAATTGAGAGGGCCGGATGCCATGATCTTGGTTTTCTTAATGTCAAGTTTCAACCCAACTTTTGCACTCTCCTTCTTCACCCGCAACAAGAGGCTCTTTAGTTCTTCTTCACTTTCTGCCATTAGAGTGGTATCATCTGCATATCTTAGGTTGTTGATATTTCTTCCGGCAATCTTAATTCCTGCCTTTCTCATAAACATACACATACATATATGCACACTATCCTATCTTCCCATGGTTGAGAATGTTGGAAATTTGCTGTGGATAATTTCCAATTTAGCTTATAACCACCTACCGCTGTCAATCTGATAACCAGATCAGAGCAAGCACACTTATCACTCAATGTGGCAACCAAAAATATACATAGGTTATATAACACGGGAAGATAACATAGTGTGTGTGTGTGTGTGTGTGTGTGTGTGTGTGTGTCTGTCTGTCTGTATGGATAGATAGATATTTATTTATTTATTATTATATTTTTATACCGCCCTTCTCCCAAAGGACTTAGGGCGGTGTACAGGGCAATAAATATAAAAAAGTTAAAAAACAATTAAATATAGTGCCCAAATTTAAAACAATAATTAAAAACATATTAAAACCCCTGCCCTAACCCATCAAACCAGGTCAGATTGCTCAAATAAATACGTTTTTAGATCGCGCCGGAAGGAGTGAAGGTCAGGGGCCATCCGGAGCTCAACCGGCAGGCGGTTCCACAGGTCTGGCGTGCCCACAGAGAACGCTCTCCCCCTGGGGGCCACCAATCGACATTCTTTGATCGGCGGCACCCTGAGGAGGCCCTCTTTGTGGGAGCGCACTGGATGGAGGGATAGATAGATAGATAGATAGATGATAGATAGATAGATAGATAGATAGATAGATAGATAGATAGATAGATAGATAGACCTTTATTGTCATTTTTTACTGTGGACACAATGGCACACATTAAAAATGAAATTTAGTTTCTTGCTCTCAAAGTGTACACATACAAAATGTATGTATTCTTAGGTTAAGTTTTATTTATTAACTTTTTGGTTAATAAATAACCAAGGAAGCCTATTATTTCCTACTCTTCCTTCCTTTTCTCCTGCCACCCACACTCAAGCTATGAGTGGCTTTCACTTGGGCGGGATCATCAATAAATATGGAAATGGTCAGTGCATCCGGGTCAGCTGATTTTATTTATTTATTTATTTGTTTATTTATTATTTAAACTTGTATACCGCCCTATTCCCGTAGGACTCAGGGCGGTTTACAGGGAAAAAATAAAAATACATACATACAAAGTTAAAATCGATTAAAACTAAAATTAAATTAAGTCCCTGAATTTAAACTAAAACCCCATTAATAAACAATTAAAACCCCTCAGTCTGGGCCAGACAGCTCAAAAAGCCAAGTTTTCAAATCCCTGCGAAATGAGCGAAGGTCGGGGGCAGTCCTAAGCTCCCTGGGAAGATGGTTCCAAAGGGCCGGCGTGCCCACAGAGAACGCCCTTCCCCTGGGGATAACCCGCCGGCATTCTTTGACCGGCGGTACCCTAAGAAGGCCCTCCCTGTGGGAGCGCACGGGACAATGGGAAGTTGATGCCGTCAGCAGGTGTTTCCTTAGATAATCCGGACCCAAGCCATTGAGAGCTTTATAGGTCATTACCAGCACCTTAAAAGGTATGGAGCTTCATTTGCTTGGTTGCACCCACCATTTTCACATTGTGGACTCTTCTGCCTCAGGAAAAAGGGCTCTACAGCTGCCATTCAACTGAAGTAAACAACTCTCCCTAGACTATGAGAAGCCATGGGCCACATTCCTGCAAACTTGCCAGCTTGAGAACACTTATGCACGTACCAAGGTTTAGTTGTTGTAACACCCAAGCTGTGGGCAGGTGTGCAGGTGTTAACTAAAGAGCTGCTTCTATTTTGTCTCCTTCCTCTGGGGAATGGAAGCAGAAAGCAAGTCTCTATGGGGAAAAGTGAAATTTTTCATGTCAGGGAGCTCCAAAATCCATCCCTGCCATTTCTCTTGCCCAACCCCAGTGCTGGGAAAAATAATTGAGGGTAGAAGGAGAGGAGAAGGATTGCTAATTCTTTGTGCCCATGAAAGAATCACTCTGTGGAACTGGAAAATAGACAGCAGTGGCTCATCTTCCTTCTCTGGGGAGAAGTGAGTCTTTTGGTGCTATGAGAATTACCACCTCAAAGTCTTGCTCCACTCCTTCACAATTCCTGCAATCTATACTTTAGTGTAGCAGAGGCATCACCCTGCCAACAAAAGTGCGTATAGTCAAGGCTATGGTCTTCCCAGTTGCAGTGTATGGCTGTGAAAGTTGGACCATAAGAAAGGCTGAGCGCCAAAGAATTGAGGCCTTTGAACTATGGTGCTGGAGAAGACTCCTGCGAGTCCCTTGGACTGCAAGGCAATGAAACCAGTCAGTCCTAGAGGAGATCAACCTTGACTGTTCTTTAGAAGGCCAGATCCTGAAGTGGAAACTCAAATACTTTGGCCACCTAATGAGAAGGAAGGACTCACTGGAGAAGAGCCTAATGCTGGGAAAGGTTGAGGGCAAGAGAAGAAGGGGATGACAGAGAATGAGGCTGGATGGAGTCACTGAAGCAGTAGGCATGAGCCTAAATGGACTCCAGAAGATGGTAGAGGACAGGAAGGCCTGGAGGAATGTTGTCCATGGGGTCGCGACACAACTTTGCAAATAACAACAACAATACTTTAGTGAGGCAAGTGGCAGAAATGACTATCAGGCACAGTGGAGGTTCCTGAATCTCCTGCTCCCAAATGTTTCTGGAAATCAGTGCTCAGGGACCAGGGAGTGCCATGCCCACAGAAGCCTCAGGGAACCACCAGGAGCAAGATACCTTACCTTGCTCTGATGTATTTCAAATGGAACCAAAGCACAACTTGTACCAGAGACAGATGGGAAACACTGCAATAGAATAGAATAGAATAGAATAGAATAGAATAGAATAGAATAGAATAGAATAGAATAGAATAGAATAGAATAGAATAGAATAGAATAGAATAGAATAGAATAGAATAGAATAGAATAGAAAATAGAATGGGATGGGATGGGATGGGATGGGATGGGATGGGATGGGATGGGATGGGATGGAATAGAATAGAATAGAATAGAATAGAATAGAATAGAATAGAATAGAATAGAATAGAATAGAATAGAATAGAATAGAATAGAATAGAATAGAATGCTTTATTTGGCCAAGTGTAGTCAGACACACAAGGAACAATTAATAAAACAGCAGAATAAAAGATGAATGAAAGCTGCCTTGATGTTTTTTTTTTGTTTCAGTTAAGTCCTCTGCCTTGCAATATCTTCTAATGTTTCCTTTTAGATTACCAAAGGCACATCAAGACCACGGAACTAAGATACTGAAAAGCAGCCTATAGACAGCCTACACATCATGCAAAGCTGTGGGTTATTGAACCATGTTAATTAAATGAATTGCAGTTGGTTGGTTCACAAGCAAGCTATATCATGGGTTACAAACTATAGTACAGTAAACCAGACCAGTCAAACCATAATAGGTTGTGTTACCTGCTGATTGTCTGCATTTGCACATGATTTTCACAAACCAATGAGGATTATAGTAGTACAAAGTGAGTTCCCATAGTATGTTACACCAGAAAAAAAGCAAGATAAGGGTAATACTTTCTATAATTAACATGCTGTACAAATGCATCAGCTACATTTATACCTGTACTGATTAAGCATGTTGTATAGAAGTAAAATAGGAATCACTGTTTATCACTTTCTCAGGATTTCCCTCCCCCTTCTCCAGAAATTAAAAGTTTGCTTCCATGTCTTCTTCCATACAAGGATTCCATATACTATGAGAACTTCCATATTTCACTTAACATCGTAATTTGAACAATGGGCTAAAAACAGAACAGTTCTTTGCTATAAGATATAATTTAATGACCATGAACATCTGGTATGTGATGGATGGATGGTAGAAAAGTAAGAAAAATGTGAGAATTGCAAACTGTCTCTGAATGGAATCTCCAAGCATTAGTGAAGGGGATCCATGCCCAGCGTTAATGAAAACAGTAAACTGTTCTCTAAATGGCTTCTTATAGGCATAATTTGAATGCACAATCACAGCTTCTTATTCATTATAGATGCTATAAAATGGCAGTAAATCCTGAAATTTATAACCAGCTGGATTTTCTATAAATGATGTGTGCTTTATTGTCTGTTAATACACAGTTATTGCAGTCAAATGTTCAGTCCTGCCAGTTTTATAACTTTTTATCATACATACTAGGACACAATGTTCACATCGGCATAGTTAAGGATGAGTTGCAGTTTCCATTAAAAACTTCTGTTTGAAGCCATTATGAAGTTATTCCATGTGCTAATGTGGCACATATGAGCTTTTTTTTTAAAAAAAAAAAAGCTCAGTGTTACATTTTCATACCACATAAGAACCTAGAACAACTCTCTGCAAGCCACTGTTGCAGAAATGTAGATGGTGCTGAATACTTTGATTTTGATATTCAGCTTTGGCTTTTAATGTAACAACAAAACAACAAAATACTTAATATGTATGTAGGTATGTGAGTACTTTAGGTATAGGTCATTTTGGAATGTGTGTGTGTGTGTGTGTGTGTATCAAGATGATCTAGAATAGAATAGAATAGAATAGAATAGAATAGAATAGAATAGAATAGAATAGAATAGAATAGAATAGAATAGAATAGAATAGAATAGAATAGAACTGGAAGGAACATTGGAGGTCTTCTAGTCCAGCCCCCTGCTCTATCTGTCTGTCTGTCTGTCCACCCACCTATCATCTATCTATCTATCTATCTATCTATCTATCTATCTATCTATCTATCTATCTATCATCTATCTATCTATCTATCTATCTATCTATCTATCTATCTATCTATCTATCTATCTATCTACCTCTTCATATTTTCTCTTTCACTTTTCCCATAGTTAGTTTCTCTAAAGGACTCAACATGATGTGTCTGAAGCAAGATAATTTGTCTCTGGTCAATTGTGCCTCCAGTGAGAACCCTGGGTTAATTTACTTGATAATGTATTTATTTTCATACAGCTCTGATCCAGTGGTGCACAGGGTCAGGAGGTAAGATCTATTTATACGGCAACAGGATCTATTGAATATCTATTGATATTCAAAGAACACCAACTGATGTCTGTCTTCTTCACTGTCAGTCACTGACTTCCTGCATAGCAAGATGGATGAAGATTGTCAGTCAGCCCAGTAGGTTTGTCTGAAGAAGCTACTTGGATAAGCAGCAAACTGTTTCAACCTGAAAAGAAAAGTCCAGTTGCCACGACTCAACTTCCAGATTCCTTCCTAGCGCATAAACTTTTACACCATTAAAATGAGGTGTGGAGCAGGCCTCGTGGAGTAAAATGGATACAACATCATCAATCCCTGGAGATTAAACCATATTCATATTTGGATAGAGGGAGGCAAATGGTGTGCGTGAAAGAAAAAAAGTGGTGGTAGTGGGGACAAAAAACTTTGAAGCTTGGATGAACAGAAAAAGGAACAGCTTCTAGTTCATCCTTTTACTATCTGTTGCCCTACAGGTACTTCTGACTACAAATCCCATCATCCCTGACCATGGATAATGCTAGCTGGAACTGAACTGCAAAGTCAACTGTGCACAAGCCACCATGTCTACATTGGGGAAGCCTTCCAATGGAGCAACCTTCCAATGGAGAGAATAAAGATGTTAGTTTAACTAATTCCAGTACTTTTACTGTTCTTGTTTTCCCCCACACTTCTTTTTATGAATTTCTAGAAAGATTAGTTTGCCAAGAGAAAACTGAGATGGGCCTGCTAAAGATTTGAAGTCCTACAAAATGTCCTGGTGACCATCCTTCTAGCTTCTCTCTATTTGTAGAGGTCTGACACCAAATAAGCAGTGGGGTCCCTCCAAATATTGCTGGGTTACAAGCTCCAGCATCCTCAGCCAATATGACCAATAGTTGGGGATACTAAGAGATACTTGTAACAATTGTTCTTTTATGATAAATTGATATGCTAGGGGAGTTCCTAACAACAACACAGTTATCCTCATACTTCATATAGAACAGGGGTCTTCAAACTTGGCCCTTTTATGACTTGTGGACTTCAACTCCCAGAATTCTGGGAGTCCACAAGTCATAAAAGTCCACAAGTCCACAAGTCATAAAAGGGCCACATTTGAAGACCCCTGATATAGAACAATCAGTCAAGCAATTGGGAGATTCAGGCAGTTCAAATGAGTATAAAGATTCATTGCAAGCTTAAGCTCTCTATAAGAATCTGACCAACTGGCTGTTAAGGGAAAAGCATGGGAGATAAGCGATGAAGGGTCCTTGGTGGTCTCTGAGCTTGCTTGTTTTCTTGCAGATGTACCCAAACTAGGTAATATCATTAGGAGACAAGAGAGGTATTCAAAGTGGGCTTGACTTAGATCTCTTGTGCATGCACAGGGACTTGTGACTTATGATGTGTTTGACCCCCTCCCTCAAGCTCAGCCTGGTCATCTCCTACACAACCCTACATACTTGTTTATTCAGAAGTAAACCTTATTGATACCATATGGATGCCCTGTGTATGTGCAGGAGTGTATCATTAGCAATGGCTAATAGCCTCCCAAACATTTTCTCCACACAGATGGCCTTTCTTACATCTTTTAAACAAAAGTGATTTTTCAACATTGCAAAGAATGCCAATACTCCTCCATATGCAAAAAATGTACATTTATAACATTTTCCATTTTATAATCAGGGTTTGGTGTCTGCCTCATAGATGCTTATTTCTAAACATCCTTTTCTCCTTCAGAGGTGGACCAGGCATTGGAGCTAACACTAGATAATAACCTTTACCCTTCCTGGACTTTTGTGTTATCAGTGTAAATAATTATTTTTAAGGCCAGGAACTTCATTTTAACCCCACTGATTGGAAGAAACTGTGCAGGTCAAATACCTTGACATCTTTTCTTTTGAGATCTTATAACAAGTTGGTAACGACCAAGAAGCAACTGAAATAAAATCCTGCAGTGCATTTTCTCCAATAGGGTCAGAAGAAAAGGAGAGATCACAACTGGATTTTCCGAGGTATCTAGAAGGTCCCATCTGTGATTTTTGTGAACGGATTCAATCAGGTGTAACTATATAAATTAGAATGTAAACCCGCTAACTGGATAGCCACTTGAATAGCAACCACTGCTGATAAATAATCTCATGATATTTAAAATTTACTATTAAAGTTCTTACCTGCAGAAGGTGTTGTGCATTTGAGAAAGAAGCAAGTTATTATAGTGATAATACTTTCTGTGAAAAAATGTAAGGTAAAGGTTCCCCCGCACATGCGTGCTAGTCGTTTCCGACTCTAGGGGCCGGTGCTCATCTCCGTTTCAAAGCCGAAGAGCCAGCGCTTGTCCGAGGATGTCTCCGTGGTCATGTGGCCGGCATGACTAGATGCCAAAGGTGCACAGAACGCTGTTACCTTCCCACCGTAGTGATCCCTATTTTTCTACTTGCATTTTTAGGTGCTTTCAAACTGCTAGGTTGGCAGAAGCTGGGACGAGTAACAGGCGCTCACTCTGTTACGCGGCACTCGGGATTCGACCCGCCAAACTTCCAACCTTCGGATTGACAAGCTCAGTGTCTTAACCCACTGAGCCACCGCATTCCTGGGTGAAAAAATGTACAGACTCCTAATTTAGGCCAAACCATTTTTGATGGTTTTTAACATTGCTTCAAATTACAGGAAGTCTCATTCTAGATATTCACTATTGTCTGGGGCAAACTGAATGTCCTTTAGCATGTGGTGTTGAAATCAGTCTAAGGAGCTTTGAGGTGATCTCAGACAAATTTCTTTTCTTCAGAAAGTCTACAGCAAAGCTAAAAATCCCATTGTCTATTTCTATTTGTTTGATATCAGTTCTTTCCCAAAAGCTGCTTTTAAAAAAGGAGTTAATCTACTCAGTTTCTTGGTCTTGCTGCAGAAGGAAATTCTTATAGTAGATAAATGTGATGGGCATTTGACTGAATGAATGGGAATGACAATTTTGTCTACATTTATAGAAAATAATGTAGTGGCATGGCTAGTTTGAGATTTGTAGCCCCAGCACATATGGAGAGTTCCAGGTTGGTGAAAACTGATTTAAAATATCAAAGCTGTGTAGACCTTTGGAGTAGTGATATAGATGCAACTAGATAGTGGGTTTAATTTTCAGGAGAAGGACAATAATATGCAACATTTTTATGTAAAATTGATGTAAATGCCTCTGGCATTCAACTCCTTTTTCTCTCTCTCTCCACCCTCCTCTTCAAGATTGCACAATGCGCTTCCTTCTAAACACAACCTTTATTTACCCTGTGAGTCTGCCATAAGGAGTGATGATTAGAGTTGTTCCTAGGGGCAATTGTTGAGGAAATTGGGAGTTCTCTTAAAATAGAATTTAGGAGGGTTAATGGGAGAGTGGTGGGGAAACAAAGATTTGAAAAAGATTGCAACACATTTGAAGATAGGAAGAAATTGAGATTAGCCAATGCTTTCTTTTGGTCTCGATAATAATTGAAGAATCACACTAGATTAAGAACTATGTGTGGAATCTACCTTTTCCCCTTTATTTGTATTTTTCTCTCTTTCTAATCTTAATCCCAGCCATCCAGATTTGCTGGGGATTGGGCGGCATATGTTTCATTGAACAGTCAGCCAGATGTTCAGATTGAATTTGGCAATTTTGTCCACCTATCGATTGCAAGAAAGATCTGGGATAGACAGATGTGGATGTTTGATGGTGTTACAGATAGAGCCGCAGGGTGTAAGCTATTTCAACTAAAGCTGCCTTTTCAAATTGATTGAAGGTGAATCCATCAATGCCAATGGTGTTCAAGTGATCCTCCTATTTTCCCACAATCATTCTATTTCTATTCACAGGTTTTTGTGTTTTGTTATCTTCTTCAGTTCCTTCTCCTAGAATTGCTAGAGGTTGGGTAGCATATAAATTATATATTATTTTCTCATTTTCCTGCTGAAAGAATCCATTCCCATAATGCAGCCAAGTCCTTTTTTAAATTGCTTGGTTTCTGATTACTACTGGGTGGAATCTTAATTAGGCACCAGTGAGAACAGAGACTCATTCCTACTCACCTATCTTGCCTCAGGATTCAAGGAACTAACTCTTTCTAAAGGTTTCCCCAGTGAGTGTTCCCTCCAGCTTCTATTTTTACTCGCTTACTGCCAAGTCCCCAACCAGCAAGTTAAAATTTCCCTTTTAACCAGCTTTCTTATGGGTCAAGTTCCAAAACCTTCCCCACCATTGGGCTCACCCAGTTGTTTGAGATTGTAGCCTTTTAAAACTGAAAGAGCAAAAGAAAACTGAGCTAGAAAGGTAAGCATAGTGGCCCTCACGTGATTTTGCACAGAGGCCGTTTGCAGGATCCTTGGTGCTCTCTGAGCTTGGATGTTTTTTGCATTACCAAACTAGATAACGCCATCAGTGCTAGTAGGGGGAGGGGTTTGCTCTCAGTTTATATACTATTGTAGAAAGAAAAATCTTCATCAGGGTCCAGTCCAAGCCAGGAATAAACAAAATGCTTTCGAAAGAAGGTCGTAGTTTAATGAAGAGCAGAGCCAGATAGAAATGTGGCTCTGAGAAAGTTCACCACATGTTGCTGGGAGTGGTGGGTTTTTATACCTTCTTGGGCTTTTGTGTTTGGAGTTGTTCCTGTGGCATGAACTTTGACCTGAGGTTCAGTGTGCCCTTTCAATATTCTGATGGTGGTGGGTTAATCCTATTATGTCCTAAAGGTCATATCCTGCTTCCCTGGGGCTGTGGCTGATGGCTATGCCCTGTGTTGGATAGTTGAGGGGTTGTTGGTTTTAGGGATCTTTGTCTTTCTAATCCCATCAGCTCCAACCTTTCTGAATAGGATTATCAAATCTGCATTTCTGCAGACCTGGTTTCTGCTTGGGGCGGAGATATTTGTGCTTGATTTCCTTTGAGGACATTTAATATTCTGTCCTTTTTAATATTGCCCCCCCCCAAAAAAAATATTTCCTTCTCTAGGACGGTGGGTGGGTGCTGACTTCCAATCTGGTTTGTGAGTTTTCCAGAGACATCTCCTCATCCACCCTGGGAGTTGAAAGTTGGAGTATACAGGATTTAGTTTGAATCAGTGCACCTGTTTTAAGGTTGTTAAGAAACTAGGGTATTTAAAGAAGTTTTTGTGTTAAAACTAGAAGCTTCAAAAAAAGTTAGCTTACAATGCTCAGCGTTGTATTTGTTTTGTTTTTATTGAACAGGCTCCTTTCTTTGATACAACCCTACTGCAACCTAGAGAGAATGAATTTGACTGATTTGATGGAAAAGAAATTATTACATTATACTTACCCTGAATCTCTTGGGATTTTGTGGCATTTTATAAGTGTTAATTAAGTCTCATGCTCCCTGGGCTGGCAGTGACGGATGTTGGTGGAAAAACTCATTTTTAAACTTGTTATGACTTGCTGCTTAAATTATAGCATAATATTTTAATTACATTTCTTCTACAATTTTCAAGATGGAGTACAAAATGGAGCAGATTCAGAAGGCAGATTTCAATTAAATCGTAGAAAGTTATTGTTAGGTAGTGGTCCCAACCTCCTGCATGAAAATAACATTTTCCAATGTTAGAAAAAGCTTCCTAAGAGTAAAAGATCCTGAGTTCCTTTGTGTTAGATGTATTCAAGGATAGGATAAGCAGCTTTTTCTTTTAATCTAGGTTCCTGCACTGGGCATGTTATTGGATTCAGTAGCTTAAATAGCTCTTTTCAATTCTATGGTGCCATGAAGCATAAGGTAAACGCTTCCCCTGTCCAGTCTATCCAACTCTAGGGAGCAGTGCTCATCTCTGTTTCTTAGCTGAGGGAGCCAGTGTTCTCAGAAGACATGTCTGTGATCATGTGACTAGCATGACTATGTGCCAGGCACATGGAATGCTGTTACCTTCCCATCAAAGTGGTACCTATTTATCTACTTGCATTTGCATGTTTTTGAACTGCTAGATTGGCAGGAGCTAGGACAGAGATGGGAGCTTTTCCTGTTGTGTGGCCCTTGGGTCTCAAACTCGAGCAGTAAGCTTTCCAGCTGACAAGCTCAGTGTCTTTAACCACTGAGCAATTGAGCCCCCACTAGGAAGCATAGTTAACATAAATATCTCTTCAGAAATCTCTAATTTAGGAAGTAGTTTTCATTGAGTTGATGTGGAGTCCGCAACATGGTTTAAGCCAGGGTGGCTGAAAGATGGATCAAAAAAGTCAAAATGATGCCCATGACCTCAAGGACAGGACGGGCTGTGAACAAATGGTTAGGGTGACCTTGTTTTTGAACTTGCCACCCCATGGATGCTTAAATCAGGGGTCCCCAACTCCTGGTCCATGGACCAGTACTGGGCTGCAGCATGCCAGCAACTGGTCCACACAAACAAGCAAAGCCCCATCCACAGGATGCAGGCAGCACACTAAACACACACCCTCCGGTCCGCGGAAAAACCTCTCTCCATGGAACCGGTCCCTCGTGCCCAAAAGGTTGGGGACCTTTGGCTTAAAGCATACCAACAGCTCCATTCCTAAGGCAAAGCCATTCAAAAGCTACATATGGATAAATTCAAATCTAAGTTAAATTAAATACAATCAACATTATTCTTTCCCATGTGCTTAATAATGCAGTATTCTTCCATCATGTTAATAAATGTTCAGAATCTTTGAAGGGTTCTGGGGCCACACTCAAAGCTTAAAGAATGTCTTATGTTCACAATGTGAGAACTAACATGGATAGAAGTATTAAATATAATGAAAAACAGCGCACTTATGTCTGCAAGGTGCAGTTGAAGCTATTTTTAATAAATGATGTAAAGCATCACAAAAAGAAATAAAAGAACAGAAAGAAAAGGAGCTTGAACAACCCTGTTGATGCTTGCTCACATTAGCTTACCTTTTTGCTTGAAGTGAGGAGAAGCAACACTGCGATGTTGCAATGCGCTTAAAAAGCCCAACTTTTTGAAGACTTTCAAATAAAGAATGAATATTCATTACACAGGCAATCAGGTAAGTACTTGTTTCTATGCCTATACCACAATTGGTTAGAAGAATGACATTTCTGAAGTGTTCAAAAGTGTCTGCAAACTTGACTGATTGGTTTCAAGATTTTCACCTTCCTGCTTTATACTTGGAAGTCTGATAAATCTATTTTCACTATACTTGCTCTTCTAGCTTTATGCACATACATATTTAAATTCATGCATGCCAGAAATGAATAAATCAAAAAAATAAATCTTGACCTTGGAGCAAACGCTACTTATTATTCAAGAGGTATTTATGTATCTAGCTGGGCTGTAAACAGTTTCTTAGAGTTGTCCTCTTTTCTTTCTGCAGACTGATATAAGACCATAACTCCACTATTACTGGAAAATGGAAGCAGGAATAGCCAAGTGTTGATTCTTCTTTTTCCCCCCAACAGAATACACAGTTGTCTCTGTCACTTTCTAAAAGTCTGTTTTCAGATACCTTAAACAATAATATGTTGTAGCAAAAGTCACAACCACCTGAGACAAAACACTCAACCAAGAAGGAAGAGTATCCTAAGACATAGCTGAGGGTCATCAGTAGCTTGTCTCATCTATCTTTCCAGATCCTAAGGGTGTTTGAGCCAGCCTTGCACTCTGCAAGCTTTCTGATCTTGTCCCTGAATCAGTGTTTCTTTCAAGGCCTAGATCAGGGGTAGGCAACCTCGGCATAGCTGACTCAGGAATTCTGGGAGTCGAAGTCCATGAGTCATAAAAGAGCCGAGGTTGCCTACCCCTGGCCTAGATGGTCCAATCTGGTTCACTTAATGGAGCCTGAGATGTCCATATGGAGGGAGATTCTAACAAGAGAGGACATGGTGACCTGTGAAGAGTTTGCTCCCGTTGGGCTTTTTTTGATAACAGTTGTTAGCATCACTAAGGGGGAAAGGTTCTTTTGAGAAACCACTGGAAAAATTTATCGGGAGAAATGCAAAGAAATCTTCCTCTCAACTTTTTATGCCCTTGCATTTGGTGGACAGTTTTGAAAGGCTATTTTACCTTGCATTACTTTTCGCATTTAAAGTAACAAGGTGTTTGCAATTAAATACAGATTGCATCAAATAATATAAACTTTATTACAATACATAAATGATAATTGAATATATGTGAGGGATACCAACTTAGTGGGGATGTGGTGCCTCAGCAGTTAAGAAGCTGAGCTGGAAAGTTGACAGCCTGAGTTCAAGACTCGAGCACCACATGACAAGGCCAGCTCCCCTTCTTGCCCCAGCTTCTGTCCACCTAGCAATTTGAAAGCATGCAAATGCAAGCAGATAAATAGGTACCACTTCGGTGGGAAAGTAAGAGAATTCTGTGTTTTGCTGCAAGCTCTGTGCTGCAGCGTGATGTCATGCTGGCCACATGACTGCAGAAATAGCTTCGGACAGCGCTGGCTCCCTCAGCTAAGAAAGAGAGAATGAGCATTGCCAATGGAGTTGGACACAACTGGATAAGGGAAACCTTTACCATTACCTTTACCAATTAACAATGCTGATTTCAGTCATTTAATTTAGTGAGATCCTAAGTAACACAGATGGAAGCAAAAAGTGGAAGGAAAGGAAGAAATATACCCCAGAATAATAATAATAATAATAATAATAATAATAATAATAATAATAATAATAATAAGAAGAAGAAGAAGAAGAAGAAGAAGAAGAAGAAGAAGAAGAAGAAGAAGAAGAAGAAGAAGAAGAAGAAGAAGAAGAAGAAGAAGAAGAAGAAGAAGAAGAAGTTGGAAGGGACCTTGGAGGTCATCTAGTCCAACCCCTGTTCAGGCAGGAAACCCTATACCATTTCAGACAAATGGCTGTCCAGTCTCTTCTTATAAACGTCCAGTGTTTGAGCATTCACTGCTTCTGGAGGCAGGTTGTTCCACTGGTTAATTGTTCTAACTGTCAGGAAGTTTCTCCTTAGTTCTAGGTTGCTTCTCTCCTTGACTAGTTTTTATCCGTTGCTTCTTGTCCTGCTTTCAGGCGCTTTGGGGTATAGCTTGAGTCCCTCCTCTTTGTGGCAGCCCCTGAGATATTGGAACACTGCTATCATGAAACCCCTCGCCCTTCTCTTCATTAAACTACACATACCCAATTCCAGCAGCCGTTCCCTATATTCCCTAGTACAACTCTTTTAAAATTCTCTAGTTATCATCTGTCAGATTTATTTTCACCAACCTGGCAACCTATTTCACAAGAGGCTTTTATTTGTTTTTGCAAAATGGAATGGAGTTCAGCAGCATGACAAAGATTGATACAAAAGGAAGGACAAAGTTAGCTTTGAAAATGTCAGGGAAGTCTTTTACCTTCAGAAATTTAAATCAGATTAATAACCCAAGAGTTTTTAGCCTCTGGTACAAAAATTAAGTCTTCCAATGATTTTTAATTGAAGAGGTCTCTTAAAAGGACATCCCTAACATTTTCAAAGCTAACTTTGTCCTTCCTTTTGTAGGTAGCTATCTTTGTCATCGTTCCAAATGTTCTCAGATGTTTAACTCCCAAATAGTTATACTTCTAGAAGTAAAACTGGAAGAGGCCACAAATCTTCTTGAGAACAAATGTTTTGGCCAAATTCTTATCAGCAGTCCCTTGGATGAACAAGCCACACTTCCTGTTTTCTTATTTGGGACCTTGTGAAACCTGGCCATTTGTGAAGAATAAGTTGCTGTTCATATGCACATATCCTGCATTTCTTCTCACAGCAAGAAAGGTGGCATGCATTTACTTTCTGCTATAAGGATCCTTGAGTTACACTTGCTTTATCAGCCTTTACTTCCTTGCAAAACAAGATTTTCAAAAAAGATTGAGAGACTATAAAACAAATTCTTTGGTTGTGTCCCTGACTTCCTGGGTTTGTATAAACATGTCAATCATCTTTATGTCCACTGCTTTTTTTTTGGCCTTTCATACAGCTGTCAAGATAATAAATAAGAGAAATTTGTCCCTTGCTGTTTGCATTATTTTCTGTTTTCTTGACATCTAGTCCGCAGAGCTCCGTAGCTCTAGGCAATTGAAATGAATTCATTGTCCTCTTTATGTAGTAGTTCTTTGGTTAGTTTAGGCAAGACTTTCCACTGGCTTTAAACAAAGACAGATCCTATTAGCCCAAAACTAAGTTTGACATCCTCAAACTTTCATTTTCTATGTTGCGCTGGAATTAACTTCCAAATGCTTTGTTCAGGTGATTAGTTTAAAAATAACAAAATAAAGGGAACACCCAAGAATTTGGCAATTAATCTCAGTTCTTGGCACCTCCAGTTTGAAGGATCATTTGACTGTGGTAGAGAAAAAAATCTCTGTGGGAAAACCACTGCAGTCAGAGTTGACAAAACAGGGTGACATAGAGAAGTAATCTAATACGGCAGCTAGATTCTTCTGTTAGAAGTTATTTCCTTAGAAAAGCAACAAGCATACTTAGAACTGGGTGAAGCTGAAGTTAATTAGCACTGCATTCAAATCATAAATAATGATATCATTTCAAATGATATTGGGTAGCCACTGTTTTTTCCATTAAGGAATTGCAACTTGGATTTTCTACAGTCTGACAGTTTAAGGCCACGATGTCTGAATAATAACAAACATTTTCTCTTTTTGGTGTGATATTCCTGTCAGCTTTAGTAAACCAAGGCTTTTTGTGCAGATGAAACATTTCAGTTTGGGAGGAAAATTTATGCCCAAAGCTTCAATCGTAAGGAATGCTTACTCAGATACAAAGCTTAATTCAGTAAGGATCTAAATCATGTACAGTTTATAAACCTAAATTGGTAGTTTATAATCTTGCAGCAGGAGTGGGTTGTTTGGCATTGTCTTTATTTCTGTTCAAAGGATATTCAGCTAGGTATGGGAAGTGGAGTTACCTACATATATGAAGAACACCAGGTAGATTATCCTCTGGTTTACCTAGCTGGGATCTATCAATTATAATTATTTTGGAGTAAACCAGAACTGAAATGAATTATAATGTACTAATTATGAGAAAATTAATTGGCAATAGATGTGAAATATACATTATGATTCATATGCAATTGATATCCATTCATTCAAATGGATTTTAAAATGATGGGCCTATTCAGGAGGCTTAGCCAAATTTCAACATTTAGTGGCTATATCATGATCAAAAAAAGGACATTAAAATTGGATTGTATCTGGAGGAAGACAAATAGCGTATTTGCCTGGAAACTAATCCTAGGAAGAAGACGTGGTATCTTGAACTCTGACAAGACAGAGGTAAGTTTGATCACTATCTTCCATTTGCTTAAATATGGGCACATTGAACATAGAGTCAGTTTGTAGATGTTGTGTACTGGGTTCTTTGCTGGAAGCAGGAGACGAGGTGAGAGAGTTCAGGCAGGAACATGCTTTATTCAGTGAAGGAACTGAACTGTTAACCAAGGCTTCTATGCAGCTATTTATACTGCTAGCCACTAGGTGGTGGCCAATAGGTTTCAAGGAGCCTATTGCCGCCCTAGAGCCAACCAATGGTAGTCCTGGAGACTGCTTGTCTGAGGAGCTGGCTCCCGTTACCCAACTCCCTGATTAAGCAATCTCAAACAGCCTGTAAGGACACGTGGTGCAGTTCAAGTAAAACAGGCCTAATACATTATAGTAGCCTTCCTAGAATCAAAGAGCACAGAAGGTGGCATCTAAGCAGTGTGTTACTAATGACATTATCATCTACTATAGGAATAAATTCAGAAAAGGCATGTTGTATGCCACACCATCTATGTACACGCTGCCTATTCTATTGCAGTATGATTTCCAATATCCAACCCATCTTCTGCCAGAGTTTTCTACCATTTTTGTACCCTAACAGACCAAAAGTGTGTAAATGGACGTGTTCGCCATGAGAAGGGCTAGAACAAATTAAGTGGAAATGTCAGGGATGCACATTTTGATTGCACACTGGAAGCTTTCTAATTGTATGTCATTTGAGGAGGTGACAACCTTTGGAGGTGGTATGCTCTCCTAAACTGTTGTGGTTTTTCTTTTTATTAGAAACCAGAGAGGGAATGGGTGAGAGAAAATGCCCTTTCTCTTAATTCATTGCCTTTTAATTGTTTCATATAATCACCTACCAGAGTGGTCCCCAACCTTTTGGGCACTAGGGATCAGTTCCATGGAAAAAGATTTTTCTATGAACTGGACAGGGTGTGGTTTTGCTGGCATGCTGCGACTTGGTACCAGTCCACAGACTAGGGGTTGGGAAACTCTGACCTACCAGAAGCTTATGCATATAAGCAGATATTAGATGGCCATTGCAAGGAATAGTGTATTATAGTCCAATAATGAATTGTAGATGACACCGAGAACAATGGGATGGGATGGATGATCTTTGAAATTTCATCACATTCTAAAATTCATTGATTCTGAAGTTATCATATTCCAGTGTCTGTGTTTTTCTAAAAGGGCTTGGTTGACCATTGGTAGAAATGTATCTCTCATCTTATCCATCAAAACATTTTTCCCCCAATGGTGGTTTTAACAATACCAGTAGAAGATACTAGATAAAAGGTAATCTCAGTCTTCATATTACAACATGTCAGCATGTTGCATCTGATTTCTTATGGATGAACTAGATAGAATCTACTTCATATTCTGCTACCTTGACAACCAGACTGAATTCTATAATTTGTTCTGTCTCTTCACCACTTTGGTCCTTTGCTGAAGAGTCTGAGAAAAAAAAAACCAACGTTTGCAAACCACTACCAATACCCAATCAAAATTTATTTCAGTGCAAAGTTTCAAAAATCTGAAAACAGCTAGCAAATGTTGGATCGGGCTATGACTCCTTTGTCCCTTACCATGGAACCATAGATAGTGGTCCAATGGCCTCATGGTAATGCATCCTAGAGATGTGTGTGAGAGAGAACTAATTGAAGTTCTGTTAATTATGCCAGGAGCAAGAGAAATAGGAAGATTTTATGCAGTAAAAACAAACAAAAATGTAGTTTGTAGAGAACAATGTTGCTGCTAGTTGCTGAGGACATTTTTTCCTTCAGAGAGATGAAGAACCAGCAAGTATAATCATGGTCCTCAAAACAGTAGCTTACTTAAATATCCCTGCACAAAGAAAACGTGGCCTAGAAACCCATGGTGTTGAATCTAAAGCCACCCACTGTGAACATGACATACACTCCTTTACATAAAGATCAGAAGTGGGTGATGGTCTACTTCTTCTTCTTCTTCTTCTTCTTCTTCTTCTTCTTCTTCTTCTTCTTCTTCTTCTTCTTCTTCTTCTTCTTCTTCTTCTTCTTCTTCTTCTTCTTCTTCTTCTCCTTCTCCTTCTCCTTCTCCTTCTCCTTCTTCTTCTTCTTCTCCTTCTCCTTCTCCTTCTCCTTCTCCTCCTTCTCCTTCTCCTTCTTCTCCTTCTTCCTTCTTCCTTCCTGATTCTGATTCTTCTGATTCTGCTCCACCTCCTCCCCTTAGTGATGATCTGATGGTGTTTATAATCGAAACTTTTTCTCTCTCTGGTTCATTTGCCCTCACTCCCCTTCCCATCTCTATCATCATCTCTAACATTCTCTTTCAAGGCATAGGGAAGAATAGCTCCTAGAATTGTCTGAATTGATTTTTTTAATAAATTAAATTAGGACAAGTGTTACACGTTCACTGTCCATAAGCTAGATTCTAAGGAATTCTAATTGTATTCTTGAGTAACATTCCCTTCCAAGTGATTTCTGATCTGTTGGATTTCAACCTTCAGATTATTCAATTAATCGGGGAATCTGGAACCCAGCACTCCAGAAAGGCAATAGACTTAGAGGAAGCCTTCTAGAGGAAGCCCGGGTACAGCACGGAGACGGCATTGGTCGCGCTGGTGAATGAACTCTGGTGGGCACGGGACAGGGGCTGTTCCTCTGTCCTAGTCCTTTTAGACCTCTCAGCAGCTTTCGATACCATCGACCATGGTATCCTGCTGCGGCGCCTCAGGGGGTTGGGAGTGGGAGGCACAGTTTTTCAGTGGTTCTCCTCCTACCTTCTGGGGCGTTCGCAGTCGGTGTTGGCAGGAGGGTAGAGGTCAACCTTGAGGCCCCTTGTTTGTGGAGTTCCTCAGGGATCGGTCCTCTCGCCTCTCCTGTTCAACATCTACATGAAGCCTCTGGGTGAGATCATTCGTGGTTTTGGAGTTGGTTATCATCAGTACGCTGATGATAGCCAGCTTTTTATTTTGACCCCAAACCACCCCAGTGATGCCCTCGACATGATGTCCCGTTGCCTGGAGGCGGTTCGGGTCTGGATGGGGAGGAACAGGCTTCGACTCAACCCTGAGAAGACTGAGTGGCTGTACGTGTCGGCACGTCAGGATATTCAGAATATTCCATCTCTTTCTATGGGGGGTGAGTTATTACCCCCTGTAGATAGGGCTCGCAACTTGGGGGTCCTTCTAGATTCACGGCTCTCCTTAGAAGATCATATAGGAGCTGTGACTAGGGGGGCCTTTGCCCAGGTTCGCCTGGTGTGCTAGACCGGGATGCCTTGCATACAGTCACTCATGCGCTCGTGACCTCTCGTTTGGACTACTGCAACGCTCTCTACATGGGGCTGCCCTAGAGGACCACCGAGAGGCTTCAACTGGTGCAGAATGCAGCCGCGCGAGTTGTGTTGGGGGTCTCCCGATACTCCCATGTTACACCTCTGCTCCGCGAGCTGCATTGGCTGCCGGTTGCCCTCCGGGTGAGATTCAAGGTGCTGGTTATGACCTACAAAGCCCTACATGGCATGGGTCCGGATTACCTACGGCAGCACCTGCTGCCGGCATCAACTTCCCTCCGTCCAGTGCACTCCCACAGAGAGGGCCTCCTCAGGGTGCCTCCGATCAAAGAATGTTGATTGGTGGCCCCCAGGGGGAGGGCGTTCTCTGTGGGCGCACCAGACCTGTGGAACCGCCTCCCGGTTGAGCTCCGGATGGCCCCCGACCTGCGCTCCTACCAGCGTGATTTAAAAACTTATTTATTTGAACAATCTGGCCTGGTCTGATGGGTTTGGGGTTGGATTTAAATAAGTTTTAACACATTTTTAGTATTGTATTATTGGGCATAATTATTTAATTCTTTTTAATCTCTTTTTTAACTTTTGTGTTTACATTTTGATATTTATTGCCCTGTACACCGCCCTGAGTCCTTCGGGAGAAGGGCGGTATAAAAATTTAATAAATAAAATAAATAAATAAAATAAATAAATTACACAGCATCATTAGGATATTTTAGTTAAAGTGCCGAGTATCACTGCCCAACCAATTATTTCTAAATCTTTTAATTGCAAGTTGACTTTGTATTTTATTATCCAATATTTAATGACAAATTTCAATGTAGGTGAAAGAACTGCATTGGAAAAAAAAAACATAACAGTTTTCCTCCCACTCAGGAACATCATTATTATGCCTTTGTTTTCCCTTCAATGCTACAGGAACTCTTAATTGACTTTTAATTAAGTCGTGTGCCAGTTACAACTGAATACTCTTTAAGTGCTGTGCATCCCTTCAGGATTTCCTTATGATGGTTAACCTACTTCAAACTCAGCTTCCATGTGCTGGTATGATAAATTTAAATGGAGAAAATATTTGGAAAAGGAAGGTGAGGTTTACGTTATATGGGAATTTATCAATTAAGCACATTTATTTGGTGAAATCTAAGCACTGTTACTAGAGCGCATACATTAAACAATAAAGTTACACACTTAATAGAGTGCATGGCCCACAGTCACTTTGACAGATGGGCGGCCCCACTAATGAATTTGGAGCTCTGTGAGGCTCACATCTGGAAACTGGTGCATAATACAAGAATTAGTGGCATGTAAGGAATTACAAATATAATATTTTCCTGCTATGCTGTTTGGAAAGTGTGACGTAGAAGACTATTTTCAATGGTGTTCCTTTCAGTACATTGACAAAACCTTATCAATAATGTATATCAGATTTATTTGACTTCTGAAATTAAATACATGACTTTTTAGTTTCACAACTGATTCAAACACATCATATCCCAAAACAGAATTCCCATCAAACGTGCTATCTGAAAAAATAGCACTACCAAAGTTGGTTTTTGTTTTGCCTAGGCAAAAGTGAATAGTGAAGTCTGTAAAGAGTCTTATGAGATGGCTAATCTTGTGGATCTAGCCCTCTGTCCAAAAATCAGTCAATCATAGCATTGCTATTTATTTCAATTCTTAGTTACATTGTGATTCTTACTTATTTTACTCGCACAAGTAACACGTGAGGGTCACATATATTCGTTAATTATTGTGCAATATCAAATATCTACTGAAATGTATATATTCCATATTTCTGTCTAAAACGCATTCAGAATTAAAATACAACTAAGATTTAGAAACTCAAATAAGAAGATACAATGTACACATTTAAAATATCTATTAATCAGAAGGGTGAGAACCACTTAGAACACCTATTAAATCAGGGGTCCTCAAACTTGGCCCTTTTATGACTTGTGGACTTCAACTCCCAGAATTCCTCAGCCAGCAAAGCTGGCTGAGGAATTCTGGGAGTTGAAGTCCACAAGTCATAAAAGGGCCAAGTTTGAAGACCCCTGTATTAAATCAAGCTAATAAATCCCAATTTGGGGGGGGGAGGAGGCAGGTCTTCATTTTGTAGAGTTCTGCTTCATTTGCCTGGACGGATGAGCAAAAGGAAGAAACAAAGTCTCCATTACATGGAGTTTGTATTTCAAAAGTGATGTGTTAAGGAATTGTAGCAAGTACACAATTGATATAGTGGTGAAGAAAAAGGTAATGTCCACTTGTTCCATGTTAAGTCACAGAATACAGTTGGCACTAAAGACCAAGAAGTGATCTGTAATCTGATTTTTAGATTAAAGGTGACCCTCACTTCTTCAATATCCAAATGTCTTGGATTACAACTGCTGAAACATCTCCTTTTAGAAAACTGTTATGTGCCGCACACCATGACACAGGTGGTGCTATGCTTGGGCTACAAGATCTTGGGCTTAAATACTTCAGGGTACCACTAGATGGCAGCAAAAAGATACACTTTTTTTCAGGCTTTGCTGCCCTCTTGTGAACTTCTACTTTATTTTTAGATAAGACCTGGTCCCCTAAATTATAAACTAGTCGGCACTGACCCAGCCATAACTCCTTATTTTTTGTAGCTGGCAGCACACAACTGGGTCAAGGTTTGCCACTGGGGGTGTACAGAGACAATATCATTCAACTGTGCTTGATAGCCCATAAATACTGGCACCAAGAGGCTACTGGCAAGGCTTTTAATATATCCATGGCCACTTTTTTCCCCACCATTAAGCAGGAAGAAATGAATCTAACTCAGGTGCTGCATCCAACAGTGTTTGGAAGACCTTGTCAGTAAATTCTGTAATACTATATCTTGTGCTTTCAATTCTTTTACATTTACGTTTTATTTCTTTGAAAGGCAGACCAAGCAGAACATTTGTGACAGTCTAACAGCTGCAGTTTTTTTGCATTTGTACAATATAGTTGGCCTGAGAAGGTTTTTTTGACCATAAATAGTCCCAATACAGTTTGAGGCTAAAACTGCCTTTTTTCACTTCACTGACCTTTCTTAAGGCCATAAACAATCCCTATACAGTTTGAGGCTAAATCTGCCTTTTCATGTTTCTAGCTCTGCCTTGAAACATCATATAGGTCCTTTGACTGACCCTGTTCATCTGTTGTATGATGGTTTCACAAGTAGGAAGCAGATAATTCTGAATTATTTTTGTGTCGTGATTGATTAGTTTCCCACATTATGTATGAATCAGATTTAAATTTTCTAATGGGAGGTACTTAGTTTTGGAAATCATCCCTCCCTGATGCAGAATTAACAAGAGAAAAAAGAGGGAACTATAGCACCAAAAAAGATTTATTTTTGTTTTAAACTGTCAGTGAGAGGACAAAAATCCTCAAATGAAAGTAGCAGAAGAAAGGTTTAATTGACCCAAACTGTGTGTGGCTATTTCTAATTTGGAACTGAATTTTATACATTTTTGGGGGTGGGGCAGGAAATAGTAACAGCTGCATGCTTCATATACACTCCAGTGGACTGCATAAAGGTATACAGCATTTTTTTAAAAAAAACATATAGCAATTTTATTTCCTTTAGGAGAACCAGAATATAAGCAAGGTCCTTCTTCAACTGCCTCTTTGGTTTCACAAGCAGTGATTTTTCTATGGTTTCTAAGATGAAATCTTTTCTTGATCAGATTTTATTTTATGACAATTGGAATCTGGCAAACTATCCATCCATGCTGTGGCTATATCTTTTAGAATGTATTCCATTAATTTGCTGTTCAACAATATCATTTTCCATGAGTATTTTTGTCTTTCTGCTCTGTATTTATCCTGTCTCTCCAAAATGTTATTAAAATACATCATAAATTATCAGTGCCAGGACTTACTTCTTTGTCTTTAGCTTCAAAATGACTTCTGTGCTCATATGCACAGCACAAGGAAGTCACAATCAAGAGGACCCATAATCAAGCATGAGGGGTAGCATTCAATCTGGCATATCAATATAACCCTACAAGACACTTTTACATGTAGACTGACATTGCAGGCTGTGTAGCTTCTCAAAGCTACTAATCTGCCAAACCTGATTTGCTAGGAAGTGGTTTTTTAAGATTCAAAATACAGAATAAGGGACCTTGGAGGTCTTCTAGTCCAACCCCCTGCTCAGATAGGAAACCCTATACCAGGGGTGTCAAACTGCTGGCCTGTCAGCCGGATGCATCATAACAAAACTGTGCCCACCCCATTGCCGGCAATGGCAAAAAAGTCATGATACGTCACAACACGTTACGTGACATCGTGAGTTTGACACCCCTGCCCTATAACATTTCAGACAAATAGTTGTCCAGTCTCTTCTTAAAAACCTCCAGTGTTGGAGCATTCACAGGTTGTTCCGCTGATTAACTGTTCTCACTGTCAGGAAATTTCTCCTTAATTCTAGGTTGCTTTTCTCTTTGATTAGTTTCCATCCATTGCTTCTTGATCTGCGTTCAGGTGCTTTGGAGAATAAGTTGACCCCAGTGGTGGGATTCAAATATGTGAACAACTGGTTCTCTGTGTGGATGCCACTTCCGGAAGTCCATTCTGGGCCTGGGCAATAAAAAATTAAAATGCTTCCCTTTGGAGACTGTTGCCTCTAGTGCAGGGGTAGGCAACCTTGGCTCTTTTATGACTCATGGACTTCAACTCCCAGAATTCCTGAGCCAGCCTACCCCTGCTCCAGTGGTAAAGGAACATGGACTAACTTCACCCCACAAGGAACAGAAGAGCCCAGAATGGATTATTCTACCTAAACCAGAAAGAATTCAGTTCAAATAAACAACCAAAATAGCCTTCTGTGCTGCTAGTAGTACACAAGTATCGGTCTGCCACTGTCTTCTCTTGGTGCTCTGGCAGTAGATCAGGGATGTATAGACACTCTTACCCAACAAATAGGTAACAAAAAGGGAAGAGAAGGAAGATGGATTGGAAACAACTGTGCTGTTCAGAAATTACGGGAGGAAAAGTGGATGGGAATTTGGAGATTCTCCTGCAGCTCAGATGGATTTACATAGGTTTTCATCTTGATTTAAGACAGCTGAACGTCTCCAAGATTGCATTAGCATCTCCATTGTTAAATTACAAAAAGGGTCTGTAGTTTCATGACAGAACATGCATATACACCTGCATGCATTTTAGGTATGGGTTTGGCAAAAATCACTTTAGGGAAGTGGTTAAGGCACCAGGCTAAAAACTGGGAGACTGTGAATTCTAGTCTCACTTTAGGTATGAAGCCTGGTACTGTAATTTTGGGGCAATCACTCCATTTCAGCTCTAGGAAGAAGGCAATGAAAAGCCACTTCCAAAAATCTTGCCAACAAAACTATAGGGGCCAGTATAGGCAGTCACCAGGAATCAACACTAACTTAAAAGGGGTAAAAAGAGATGATTTTGGGCATCTCAGATGGCATCTGAATGAAGCTTCTGTTCTAAGACTTGTATATGGTGATATCAGGTAGAGTAGATATAACTGGGTTGGGATGACTCCCTATACATCAAATACATTCCAATAACTTGCTTCTTCTTCCATCTTTAATTCCTCAAATGGTGTCATGTATAGCATTTACAAACACTACATTAAAACCATATAATGGCAGGATAAGAAGAAAAGCAGGCTTAAGGGAACAGATCAACTGGAGACACACACTGAATTTCAAGCCAAAGATTTGTCAAACTAAATATGATGTCTCAGTGCTAAAAATGCTAATTGTACAACTGAGATCTTTTATTCTAAATAGTCATCAGAACTTGTTTTACTTCAAGACAATGTTTCCACATTTGTAGGCTTTATTATAAATATTATAAAGATGAAGAATAATAAAATAATGGAACAAAGATATTATTTCCCCAGGGTGCTTTTTATCCAGCTAAGAGTAAGCCAGAGAAATTGTTGGAAACATATATAGACCACCTAACCTGACCCAAATTGTTCAGGAGTCTGACCTTACTCAGTCTTCAGGTCAGGAACGTGATGAAACAGGGAAAGGGGAAAATGTCTGGTTTTTTTTTAAAATGATGCAATTAATTGGCAACCAAGAGTATTATGAGGGGGTGAATCCCTGGAAAAGGCTGCAGAGTTGAGCTGGGTTTTAAGCTATTTTCTTAAATGAACACAATTTAATTCTAACTTTGTAGAGGATATTTTGCTTCTTTCTGGGGAAAAAAAGCATGAAGTGAGACTCAGAATGAAGGTACATTGAGGTGTCCCTGGTGCCCTCTGAGCTTGGTTTGTTTTCTTGCAGACATTTCGTTACCCAAACTAGGCAACATCATCAGTGTTAGTAAGGAATGAGTCTTGCTTTCAGTTTATATTCTGGTGGCTTGCCCTGTCCGTGTTTGTGGAGGTGGTCTTAGAGGTTTATTTATTTTTTATTTTATTTTATTACATTTATATACCGCCCTTTCCCGAAGGACTCAGGGCGGTTTACAGGGTAATTAAAAACCAAAATACAAAAGTTAAAAACAAGTTTTTTTAAAAAATTAAATTTATCCCTGTATAAGTAAAACCCCAGTTAAAAAGATTAATCCTCAGCCTGGGCCAGAGAGCTCGAAGAGCCAAGTCTTCAGGCCCCAGCGGAATGAACGGAGGTCGGGGGCAGTCCTCAGCTCCACTGGCAGCTGGTTCCAAAGGGCAGGCGCCCCCACTGAGAAGGCCCTATCCCTGGGTGTCGTCCGCCGGCAATCTCTTACCGGTGGCACCCTGAGAAGACCCTCCCTGTGGGAGCGCACTGGACGAAGGGAACTTGATGCCGGCAGGTGTTCCCTCAGATATCCCGGACCCAAGCCATGTAGGGCTTTATAGGTCATCACCAGCACCTTGAATCTCACCCGGAGGGCAACCGGAAGCCAACGCAGCTCGCGGAGTAGAGGTGTTACATGGGAGTATCGGGAGACCCCCATCACAACTTGCACGGCCGCATTCTGCACCAGCTGAAGCCTCCGAGTGGTCCTCAAGGGCAGCCCCAGGTTCTTTGGTTGGGCTTACTGTTGGCTTGCTTGAGGATATGATTTGAGGATATGCTGAGATGATTTAACTAGACATGAAGAGTAAGACAGCCATGTAATATTTGCTACAACTGAACTCAACTGAACTGAAAATGACTTCTCTCCAAGGTTTCAGTTCTTGGCTGGTATTCAAGAAAGCTCTTTTCCCTCTATATCAGAACACAGCATGCTTTATTTCCTGCCTACGTCTTTCCCTCATATATTGTAATAGTATGTTGCAATGACCTTAAGAGACAGGAGAAAGTGCTGCAGCCTAGACAATGGTGTCTTAAATTAACCCTGAGTCTGAAGGAGGGGTGGAGAAAACGTATTAGAAATGAGCCTCCCTAGGGTGTTTTTTTTTTGAGAAGTAGAAGTAAGGAAAGGGAGGGGTTCTTTCAGACTTGCAAGATTTAATTTTTATTTTTATTTTTATTTTAATTCCATTTATATCCCGCCCTTCTCCGAAGACTCAGGGCGGCTTACAAGCTTAGCAGTAGCCTTCATTCTATGTATATGCCTGCTTATTAGGGCTTTCACACACACCCCAAGCGGCATTATTACAGTCAGCTTTATTGCCCCCAACAATCTGGGTCCTCATTTTACCTACCTCGGAAGGATGGAAGGCTGAGTCAACCTTGAGCCTGGTGGGACTCGAACCTGCACTAATTGCAGGCAGCTGGTGTTACTTAAGGAGGCATTAGTCCACTGCTCCACCAACTCAGTGTGGGATTTGCTCTCTGTTTATATAATATAGTTTGCTCTGCCAGTGTTGAATGACCAAGGAGAAAACCCCACTCCTAATGCAATTGCAAGATATAAACAGGGAGAAAATCCACTAGCACTAGCAGTGATGACATTACCTAGTCAGGTAATGAAATGTCTGCAAGGAAACATCGAGGTTCAGAGACCACCAAGACTCTAGCATTCCTCTTTTTGGTCCGCTTAGTAATTAACAGGTAGATTGCTGAAGGCTATTAAAGGGTCATAGCTGCCACCAAGAAGAATAGTGGCTGTAAGTTACAGAAGTCATCTCACTTTATAAATGAGTTCCAGGAATCTATGTATATTCCCGCAGCATCAACAGAACACGGTGGCGGGTATAGGCTTCCCATTTTAGCCCTGTTAAAGGCCAAAGTAACCAAGGTGGACTGATAAACAAATTTTGCAACTTCTTTGATAAATCTGTGTTTTTATTTTTATTTTTTGTGCATGTCCTAAGCAGATTGCTATTCTGCACAGAGCCAACTTGTCACATTTTAGTTCCCCCTGAGGCAGTGCCATACACATGCCTTGTTATAAAGATTGTTTTCTTGACAAGAAGCTCATTACATAATTAGAAAGAATTACAGCCTCCAAGACCTATATCTGGGTTGTTCAAGCTGTCAGAGATCCAGAGTCAGGCTTCTAATTAATGTATAAGCTTTTGACTGGTTATATGTTGTAAACATTATAAAATGAAATCTACACAAATAACTAGGTGTAATAAAAAAAATCCTTAAGTCATACGGTGATAAAAAATGTCAGAGTGTTGGGGATACACTCTGTCTGCATGGACATTTTTCACGTTCTTCAACGCAAAAAGCTTTCTGGACAGCTTACACAAGGAATGCAACAGAAAAAATGGGATAGGTCCTGCCAGCGGGCTTAAGGCCCAAGAGAGAAGAAGAAAAAGTGATGATGTGGGAAAAGAAATACAATCACATTTAACATTCATGAAGCAGCTGCTTGCATAGAAGTCTTGGGAGAGACAGAACTTGTCCTTCAATAGAAGCCATGGAGCTGATCCAGCTAGCCAGTCCTGCAATATGATGAGCTACAGATTTCCTGGAACCATGATATCCATATTTTTCACCAACAGCTTCAAACAGCCTTGCTTGAAGAGCATTCTGAATGCTACAGTATTAAAATACTTGGAGGATATCTGTGCCAGCTCATATCTAGCTCTGCTACAAACTGGGTATGGTTTTCACATATAAAATGTATACAGACATATATTTTAGCTAATATTTTGGACCTCCATCTGTGGTGGGTCTCCATGGCAGATGCTTGATAAGGTCTATTAACAAAGTAATGGATGTATATCGGGAGAAGGGAATTATGAATGCACCTTTTAATCTTCTATTTTTGCACTCTTGCTTTCCTCCTCTCTTCAGTGAAAAAGAAAGGAAATTCCCAGTCCAAAGATAATATGCTTAAAATGCTATTTGCAAATCAGTTTAATACATCAGAAATTGGGCTAGAATTTCCACTGAGCAGCTTGGTGCTGCTCAAGATTGCAGGCAACTTCTCAGTTTGTTTTAGTGTGGCTTATTTTATTTCTTTTTCTGAATTTTGACTCTTTAATAGTTGCCCTTTTTCTTGTCTGGGAAGGTTTGATCTTTTCAATAATGCAAGCAACAGATTTTTAAGATCAGCCATTAATCTTTGCCTTCTGTTCTTAAGGCTGTATTTCCATTTGGACCAGTCTTCCTAAACTTGTATTATTACAAAATATGTATTTTTAATTTTGGTCTGAGTTTCAAAAAAAAAAGAAAAGAAAAGAAAGGAAATTGTGCCTTTTATTGGTTCATCAAAAACATAACAAAAGGAATTATTTCTCTTGCTGCTTAAGACATATTTTTGTTAAGCATGGAAATCAGGAAAGCCAGGCAGTTAAAATGAATATAAGGGTTTAATGCAAGCTTAAGCTCTCTACAAGAATCTGAACTACTAACTGTCAAAGCAAACTGGTGGTAGATAAGAGTTAATGGAATTAAAGATCTCTTGTGGTCACAAAGGGACTCCAGACTGATGACATGTTTGACCTCTCCCTCGAGCTCAGCCTTGTCAGCTCCTACAATTTTGGTATTTTACACTTAGAGAAATCATAGATATTAAGCCTGTTTTATGCATCCACATATACTGTAAGTTACACAATGATGAGCCTTTATCAAGTTGGTAATGATGAGGGAAAAGAAATACTCCCTTTTTTAATTACTGAGGAGTTTTCCATTTTCCACTTTCTTTTTTTTATTGAAAAGTTTTATCATACATTTTATCTTTAACAATCCCCCCTCCCCCTCCCCTATCCCTCCCTCCCTACCCCTCCCCCCTCCCCTCCCCCCCGACTTCCCAGAGCTAAGTACAAGGTATAAAAAACAAAAAAAAACAATCATAAACATCCATATGCTAACAACCATAAACTCTAAAATCTATCTCTCTATAGCTCATATAGGATAACTACAAACACTATTAATATAAAATATATAAAAAAGAGAAAAAAAGAGAAAAGAAAGGAAGACTTATTCAAATGCTACATGAAACTTTTTAGTCCCATATTTATTCTGGATATACTCGATCCATTTTCTCCACTCCATAATATAACGTTCTTGCGAGTGATCTTTCAAATAAGCCAATATCTTTGCCATCTCTGCCAGGTCAGAAACCTTTAAGGTCCATTCTTCTATAGTCGGCAGTTCCTCCTTCTTCCAATACTGACCTATTAAGAGTCTTGCTGCCGTAATTAAATTCAGCATCAACTTAGTGTCCACAACTGTAACATCTGTAATTATTCCCAACAAAAAAAGTTGCGGACAAAACTTTATCCTTTGCTTAAAAATCTTCTGCATATTCCACCAAATTTTTATCCAAAAAGCCTTAACCTTTTTACAAGTCCACCATATATGAAAATATGTTGCATCTTCTTCACCACACCTCCAGCATTTAGGCTGATAGTTCGGATACATACTTGCAAGCTTTTTAGGATCTAAATGCCATCTGTAAAACATTTTATAAAAGTTCTCTCTTAAATTTTGAGCTTGTGTGAATTTTACGTTCCTCACCCAAATCCTTTCCCACGTGTCCATTGTAATAACTTCTTGGATGTTTTGGGCCCATTTAATCATACAATCCTTAACAAGTTCTGTTTCTGAGTCAATTTCTATCAAAGCAAGATATATCCGTTTAATATGTGCTGGACCCTGATTTCTGATTTGCTTTATCAGATTTTCATCAGTCATTGTAAAACCAGTTTTCTGATCTTCTTTCCACCTGGCCCTGTAAAAATCACGCGCCTGTGTCACAGTAACCAGACGGTACCTTTTGCCTTCATGCATCACCACCAATCCAACTGGAATCTCCCATCTGAACCTTATATCACGTTGTTTGAGTTCCTGCACAAGAAATGCAAAGTCCTTCCTTCTCCTTAAAATCTTTGGAGGAATTTCTTTTAAAACCAAAACTTCTTGGTCAGCAATCACAACTTTAGTATCATAGGCAGCTTGAATAACTTCATCTCTAGTTTCCCTCTTTGCAAAATAAACCACCACATCTCTAGGTAGCTTTCTCTGTCTAGCAATCCATGAATTTACACGAAACACTTTATCCATGCATCCCTTTATTTCAGATGCTGGCTGACCCAATACTGCTTCCAGAGCCTCAGAAATCAGCTGCTTTAGGTCTTCCTTAATATTTTCTTTTAAGCCTCTGATTCTAACAGCATACTGCATCTGATGATATTGAACAAGACTCAGTTCTCTGTCCATTTTGTCTCTTAAATCTTCATTCTCCAGTACCTTTACTTCTAATATGGCATTCTTTTGAGTCAGGTCTTCCACTTTTTCATCCAGATCTTGCACACATTCAGCCACACTATGCACTGTAGACAAAATGTCTACCCTCATCGCACTGAACTTCTCTTCCATCCTCTCTTCTATTCTCTCCTCCAATTTCTCCAATTTCTCCTCCACCTTTGCCAATTTATCACCCAGTGATTCCAAAATTACCTGGGCTTGTTTTTCAAGAGCATCTTGTAAATCCTTCGATGTCAATGCAGCAGGAGGAAGCAAAGCTTGCAACGATGTCTGTTGCACCGGGGAAGTTCCAGCACTCCGAAGAGTTTTTGAGGGAGGTTTAGCCGCCATCTTTTTACTTTCACTTGTTGCGCACTTTCACTTTAAGTTTATAAAGTCCATTAAGCTAGAGAGTAAAAATAAAAGTCCTCTTCACCTTATCCTCCTGTACCGCTCTGCCTGCTCCTTTTATTCCATGGTCTTTCCTTCTGGCAGGGGTGGTTGCAAACGCCTGGCTCCGCTCCAAAAATCCCGGAGCAGAGACGCTGAACAGCTGAGAGCAACCCAGGCTACGGGGGAGTTCAATCCTTCAGCCGCCCAAGCTTTAAGCTCAGGCGGCCCCGGAGAACTCAACCCCTACCTGGGGCCTCACCCCCTCCTCTTCTCCCGAGGAGGGGGCTTCCAATCCACCCGAACAGCTGATCGGCGCTGTTTCAGGTGAAAACAACACAGCTGAGCCGCGGGCAGCCCGAAAAGGCTGTCTCCGGCGCCGCGCCACCACCGGAAGTTCCCATTTTCCTTTTTCTTGTTCTTCGACGGATAGTTAGAAAAATTTTGTAAAATGATATCCTTGCTTTTATCAACAATTTCTGTACATTTAAGTAACTCTCCCCTTTTGGGGGGAACTGTGATGCATTTTATAATACAATTGAGTGCATGCATATTGACAGGTTGCTCCCAGATACCTGAATTCAAATTCATTTTAGATAACTCAGCATCAAACCCTCCAGGATACTAACACTAAATGTGTTAAATTAATAACTTGAAAAATAATTATGAAATTCGCAAAGCCAGCCAAAACATGAAAACATGCTAACAAAACAAATGCTGCTGTTAAATGCTTGGAAGAGACAAAGTAATCTTGCTCTGTGTTGAAAATGAACTGATAGGAAACTGGGTGCCAGTTCAGTTTCTGAGACGCTGACATTGCAAAGTTTAGTTTTTGTGGCATCACAAATGGTGACACTCCATGGAAAAAGAGTTTCCTTCATGAATTGTTACTGACCATTATATTCCAGGAGCATGACTCTTTCTAACATGTGGATTCTATGCTGTTCAAAATTTTAAAGATAGTATCAATATCCTCAACTGAGTTCAGAAGCCAGTAGAAGTCCCTCCTTTCTCTGCAGATTAATATAATATGATTCCATCTGGTTTAACATATGGAAATATCCTATTTGAAAGTTTTGAATCATTTGAAAGAATAGCTTTCCTAAATATAGATGTTTTTAGCAGAAACAGGCAATCTGTAACGCTCAGAACAGATGTAGCCTTTAACCTACTGCAGTCAAGCTATTGAAAAGAGATAATGTGTCTCCTCTTTCATTGTACTTTAATCCTGTCCACCACATACTGTAACTCTAAACAACTTACCATAAAATGTAATTATTTTTATGAAGATACAATATCAGAGAGAAAACTTTAGCCTGCAGGATTGTGATCTTTGTAGGTTTTAGGCACATCAAAGCATCTGAATACCTTTTGAAGGTATTAATTCTACCCTACCAAATGATAGTCTGTAGAATATTTGCTTTAGCTTTCCTATGGAATTAATTTCATGGTCTGGTCTATTTAGTAAAGACGACAATTATCCAGCATACAACAGCAGAAATGTGTCATGTTCTTTGTTTATTTCTAAAATCAGCTTGAACATCTGGTATTTCCCTTTTTACATAGGGCTCTAATCTTTATTGGGCGATAAGCATTATTTTGCTAACATGTAAAATTAAGGATATTATGCAATAGATTGCAAACTCTGAAAACCTTTTTTGCTTTTAGTACATAGATTAACCTCTTACAATCTGTTGGCCACTGGGCCATTCTCCAGAATTGCAGGCATTGTTTGGTTAGAAGCTTACTAATTGTTTTACCAAATTTCAGTAGATATCCTACCCTTTCCTGTAGCCTTCTAATTTGGTAATGTTCTGTGGGCTAATCTAACTTCTTCTACCATTTGGAGTTTTTGCAAATAGAGAATATCTTCTAAGGTATCTTAGACATTGATATTTCAACTGCACAGAATTTTGATATACTGTTTCCATCATTGTTCTTTGAATCAATTACTATCTGCCTATTGGAGTCCTTTAGCATACCAATTTGAGGTTGGAACTAGTCATTAAAACAAAAACCATCTGGGAAATTAGATAGGATTGATGAGGATTAGGAGCGTGAAAGCAGACTTACTATCAGGCCCCAAACCAAGAATGCTATGTGGTAATTCTTTTAACTTGAATTCTTTATTGTTTTCATACCGATAGACAGAATCTTGCCAAACTGAGGCACTCTAACTATCTGCATCTACCATATACTCTGAGAATTACCAGAGAGGGGATGTCTTCACCCTCTTCCTCTCACACAAAATATCTGGGCTGAGTTGTCTCCTCTGGAATGCACCCTCTCCCTCCTGGGAAATCACCTCCTTCCTACATTCCATCACACTAACCCTTTTCTCCTCTTGATGCTTTTTGGCTGTAGCTTTTTACATTCAATCACAGTTTGCCCCTAAGGAAATAACAGCATAAGTCAATAAAGGGGAAGAAAAGAAAAGAAGGCCAGAAAAGTCATTTCTTAACATTGCCTGTGGCTAAAGTACAGGACCCTGAAATGGGATGTTGGTCATCATGTCAAAATGAAGGTTGGGCAACCCAAAGATGCTTTTTCATGAGGCAACTGGACTTTTGTGTTTTTCTTTGAAGACATTTCACTTCTCATCCAATAAGCTTCTTCAGCTCTGATTGGATGGTGGAGAATGAAAAGATTTATCCTCCTGCAGACAGCTGTTCATTTGTATTCTTTTAAGAGAGTCATTAAAGCTACCTGGAGGCTTATCTGTGTCTTCAGGGTCACCTGAGTAGTGCAAATGGGTGCGGAGTCTTCTTGGAACTGCTGAAAGGTCTGTGTTGTAGACTGGAGATAGATGATGTTGGATCCCTCTGTTGAGAGAGGGCTGTTCAATTTTGACATAGATGGCCCCTTTGACCCCACTTTCAAACCAGTGGTCCTCTCTGTCCAAAATGTGGACTTTGCTGTCTTTGAAAGAATGGTTTCTGTCTTTGTCAATTTCAGAAAAGGCAGGCACAGCCACACTTCTCTGTGCATAAATGATTCACCTGTGGAGATGATTACCAGCATCAAATTCCTGGGTATGCAGCTAACAAGTAGGCTGGCTTGGTCACTCAACAGTGAGAAACTGGTGAAGTGGGCACAGCAGCACCTGCATTTATTGCATCGCATGAGAAAAGCACATCTTCATTCCCCTGTCCTGACCACGTTCTACAGGGGGATGATTGAGAGCATCCTGCCATACAGTGTCACAGTCTGGTTTGGAAGCATCACTGCTTCAGACAGGAAGGCAGTGCAGAGAGTGGTGAGGATGGCCGGAAAGATCATTGGCAGTTCCGTCCCTCCCAACCAGGACACAGCACAGAAGCATTGCTTGAGCAGGGTCCGCAAGTTGTCTGGGACACTACTCATCCTCTTCACAACCTGATTTCCTTGTTACCTTCTGGGAGGAGGCTTTGTGGTATCTGCAGCAGAACATCCAGGTTCAGCCATAGTTTCATTCCATACAGCATTAACCTTGTGAACTCTAAAGCTTCCCCCTTTCGTTATATATTCAAGATGGACAGTATTTAATATTTAGTCTTTATTTGCTAAAGGGACGCAGTGGCTCAGTGGGTTAGGACACTGAGCTTGTTGATCAGAAGGTCGGCAGTTTGGCGGGTCAAATCCCGAGTGCCGTGTAGCAGAGTGAGCGCCTGTTACTCGTCCCAGCTTCTGCCAACCTAGCAGTTTGAAAGCACATAAAAATGCAAGTAGAAAAATAGGGACCACTACAGTGGGAAGGTAACAGCGTTCTGTGCACCTTTGGCATCTAGTCATGCCGGCCACATGACCACGGAGACGTCCTCGGACAAGCGCTGGCTCTTCGGCTTTGAAACGGAGATGAGCACCGGCCCCTAGAGTCGGAAACGACTAGCACGCATCTGCGGGGGAACCTTTAGCTTTACCTATTTATTTGCTAAGTATATGTAGTGGTGTGGGTCTATACATATGTGTATATATTATGGTTAGGTGTGTGTCATGTATATGTTCCACTTTGAGAGCGGGCAACTAAATTTCATTTTTGATGCATGCCGTTGTGCCCACAATAAAAAAAAAATGACAATAAAGCTTATCATCTTATCTTATCTTATCTTATCTTATCTTATCTTATCTTATCTTATCTTATCTTATCTTATCTTATCTTATCTTATCTTATCTTATCTTATCTTACCTTACCTTACCTTACCTTACCTTACCTTACCTTATCTTATCTTATCTTATCTTATCTTATCATCTTATCTTATCATCTTTTAAATGCAGATGGACTGCTGAATTTTGTCCTGATGGGTTTGTTCTTCTATGTTATGCCATATGTTTATGAAGTTGTTTCGTTTCCCTGGGCTGGGCAAATTCAAGGGAGCTAATTTTAAAAGTAGCCATTTAGTTCAAAAGGTATGTCACAATCTCAAGTAGCTTTTCTCTGCCCATCAGTTGCTGGAGAATCATAAAAAAATATGATAGTGGTGAATATCTGTAGCTCAGGTGTAGCATGAGGGTGGAAGTTTGTTCTCTGAGCTTGTGCATTGGTTTCCAAACATTTCATTACCAGGCTAGATAATATCTTCAGGAGAATTGAGGGGATGTCAGTGTCAGTGTTGTTCTGTTTATAAGGGGTTTGTGTGGTCAGTAGTCTTGTGATAGTGAGGTCATGTCATGTCAGGGTCACATCAGGTCAGGGTCTTGCAATGGGTCTTGTGGTGAGTCAGGTGTGGATGTGTCAAGTGAGGATTTTGTGGTGGGACTTGTGATGGGTCAAGTGTGTCTCTTTGTCTCTTCCAAAAGTGAGGTTGTTAATTCTATCATATCCAGTTTTCAAGCTTCCCACTGGTCTGGATAGAAGCAGGATTGTTGGCCTAAACCAGCTCAGCTGATCCACTGTTCTTAAACAATTACACTTGTTTGTAAGTACTGCTATCCCTCCCAGATTTTTTCTCCTCCCACTGGAAGGCCTGTTCTTCCTGATAATGACAAGTCCCTGGTGATCAGTGCCTACTCGTTAATATGCTTTGCTTCCCTGATTTCTTTTACCTAGCTTGTTGCACTGCAGTGTGCTTCACAAGCTTATTCCAGCATTTAAAAGCTTCATGCTGCTTATCCGCGATGCATTGACAGCAAATACTGATTATCCCTAAAGAGTAATTGCATGATTTCTCCCCAGAAGGGAGGGGTAAAACAGCAATCACACTGTTAATGAAAACTAGGGGCTGTCAGCCAGATTGCACAATAATTTTGCCCATTAATTAGTGTATAGGTTCACTCAGGAGAGTATGCTTATTAAAATTTATGCTGAATGATAACTTTTGGAATTGCTCTGAATGCAGAGTTTTGGAATTTTCTACTATAAGCAACAAAAGAAAAGAAAACAACAACAACAAAAAACCCAACCTCCCCCATCCTTGGCAGTACCTCATTTCTAATAGAATCATATAATGTGTGGTTGCAGTTGGTTGGTTATTTTTTTATTTTATTTTAATTGCTGATTAGATCCAAATACTATTTAATATCAGTTATTCAAATGTCCTTGGCTGTCAGCCAATGAATCCGAAGAATCATGATTAGCACTGATATTATTTAGCGTGATCACAATCATTATAATCGTTATTAAACCTGGCTTATTAATGAAAAGCTCAGCATGGTTGTGTTCCTCATGGTGACGCTATGATATTCAGAATTAATCCACAGTCACATTTCTTAGAAGGGAACACTTGTTCCATTGTTTGCTCCTGGAGAAAACATTCAGCAAGGACAGAGAACTGCAGAGATACACCTGGATTGAGGTAGAATACCCAGGGAAGACTGAAAGAAATGAGGCTCATACTGTAAGTTACATTGGTTAAAATTCCTTCTATTCAGACATCACCGAGAAAGAGAGAGAAGCGTCATCAGCATTTTGATAACACCTCATCCCCCAAACCCTTGAGAGGCTAAATAGCATTGGTGAGAGAATTGTGCCTTATGGAACCCACAGAGTAGCTAATTTAACAGAATAACATAGTTGGAAGAGACTTTGGAGATCATCTAGTCCAGGGGTGTCAAACTCAATTTCATTGAGGGCCACATCAGCATTGCGGTTGGCCTCAGGGGGCCAGGTGGGTATGGCCAGGGTGGGCGTGGCCTACTGGGTGGGTGTGGCTAGAGTGTGTATGGCCTACTGGGTGGGCGTGGCCAGCTCTACATGGTTCGCATCAAGGGTGCCTATGGGGGCCTGGGCAGGAGTGGGACAGATCTGAGGGTCTCTGGCAGAAGGAGGGTCTCTGGGCCAGGGCCAAGGCAGTTTGGGCCATTCCCTCACTGTTTCCAGGATGGCTTCGCGGGCCACATGAAACCGCTTCACGGGCCGGATCCGGCCCCCGGGCCTTGTGTTTGACATGTCTGATCTAGTCCAATCCCCTGCTCAGGCAGGAAACCCTATACCATTTCAGACAAATGGTTGTCCAGTCTCTTCTTAAAAACTTCCAGTGTTGGAGCATTCACAGCTTCTGGAGGCCAGTCGTTTCACTGATTAATTGTTCTCACTGTCAGGAAATTTCTCCTTAATTCTATGTTGCTTATCTCCTTGATTAGTTTCCATCCGTTGCTTTTTGTCCTGCTACTAGAAAAAAGACATCACCCAACAATATTTTCTGAGGCTGTCTCTGAAAGTAAGAGTGAAACCACCCCAGTACATTGCCCTCTCTCACACAATGCCCCCATAGGACATCATCTACCAGGGCTTGAACTCAGTCTGTTTGATCATCCTTAACAAGTCATTGTAGCAGTGATTAGAATGCAGTTACTGCAGGCTAACTCTATCCACAGTCTGGAGTTCAATCCTGACTGGCTCAAGGTTGACTCAGTCTTCTATCCTTCTGAGGTCAGTAAAATGGGGACCCAGATTGTTGGGTGCAATATGCAGATAATGTTTACACTGTAAAACACTCAGAGAGCGCTGCAAAGCACTATGGAGTGGTATATAAGTTTAAGTGCTATTGCTACTGTAGTTACAGTATAGTGTGCATGTGTGAACATATAAGTGTTTAGTTTATTTTCTTATGTTCTATTGTGTCAGATTCTCAGACCCTACCTGAACAGCCCATTCAGTTTTCTTGGTAAGGTTTTTCAGAGTAGTTTGCCATTGTCTCTTTCCTAGGACTGAGAGAGAATGACTGGCCCAAGGTCAACCAGCTAATTTGTGCCCAAGGTGGGATTAGAACTCACAGTCTCCCAGTTTTGGGCTCATGTCTTAACCACTACACCAAATTGGCTTTCAGGAGTCTGATAAATGAAAGGATTGCTAAATTCCCCTTTAGGACTTTCTATTCTGTTCTATTACGTTATGTTTAAAAGGGAATTTAGCAATCCTTTCATTTATGAACTGGAGAGGAAAGCAACAATGCAACTGCTTTATTTTTATTTTTTACTTGGTTTTCTTTATTGATTTTTTTTAAAAAGTTTATCAAACTCATGAATCATTGGCAATTAGCTTAACTGGTAATATTTTAAAAACTATATCTAATGTACGAACATAGAGATTTACAAAAACAACAATCAGTAACAATATGATTCCATCAAAAGTAATGAATGATTAGAAAACAAGTTTTCCCCCAACTAGAGCAGGAAGAGATTCATTGAATTGGCTGAGATCATCCCCAACCATTAAATCCTCCTATTTAGCTGGATTAATTTGTTGTATCTTATCCAGACTACAATATGTTTTAGGAAGGAGTCATTTGTAGAGCTCAGCATCTGATGAGGAAGAATAGCACTGGTGCATCTAGGTACAATATGCATAAAAGTGCCACCCAGCTAACAATTGGTAACAATCAGAAGCTTTTGCAAGATGTTAGGTGGTGTGACACACTTACTTTTATGTTTGTTGCAATTCAAAAAATCTAGAGAATTCCAGGAAGCCTGGTGCTCTGACAAATCAGCCATCAACAGACACATGGACACAAACAATATCTACATATTGGGCAAAATGAGATAAACATGTCAAACAAGGAACAAAAAGAGCAAAATAGCTCCCCACCAGCAATCAACACTCAGGTGAGCATAGATTAACACCAAGATTAACATCAAACCAACAATCAAGAAGTTAACAATACCCCAGTCAAGGAACTGCCAGACAAGCTAACAGTAAACAGCCTAAGCAAAGAACAGCAAGACCATTCCCGCCAACACTGTCACAGCAAGCCACTAGAGCAGCGGTGGTGAACCTATGGCACACGTGCCAGAGGCAGCACACAGAGCCCTCTCTGTGGGCACGTACGCCATTGCCCCAGTCCCACCTCCCCCCGCAGCCGCCTCCTCACCAGCAGCCCCCCTGAAGGAGAGTCGCCCCCCTGTGCGGCCTGCAAGGAGCAGTGCAGCCAAGGACATGGCAGCCTGTCAGGGGGTCAAGACTCTGCCCTTGCACCTTGTCGCATGCAGTTGATGCTGCGGGGCGTGGGTGGAGGGCATGGCTGCCATGGCTGCTGGGCCGTCTGGGTGATTGGCAGGCTGTGGAGGCGATGAATGGCCCTGTGGGTGGGCAGGGTGGGGGGCAGGGCAGGAGGTGGGGTGGGGGGCAGGGCAGGGTGAGGCAGGGCAGGTTTGGGGCACTCAGTCTCTAAAAGGTTTGCCATCACTGCACTAGAGTATAAATTGAGAGCAAACCCCACTCTCTTCTAGCACTGATGATGTCACTACTTTGTGTAATGAAATGTCTGGAAGGAAACATCCAAGCTCATAGAGCACCAAGGCCCCCTCATTTCAACCCCAAACAACAATTATTCTCCTTTATTGGTATTATTATGTTTTACAATTAGCATTCTCTAGAACCCCAGCCCATGTGTTTACTTTCCAGTGAAAATCAGAAAGTGGGTTACTTCATTAATCAAGTATAATGTTCCAGGCTATGATATTTCAGCCAGAAAATGGGACAATACGTCTGGATTATGTGAGAGTCCTGTGAATCAGCAGGAAATCTCCAGTCTGGAGATTATTAATACTATCACAAGATAGTATTAAATGCTTTCTCCAAGCATTTGATCAGGGGCGTCATGTTGATAACAAAAGGCAAAGCTAAAAGTAATGAAAGCCAGAGGTTTCTCTTGATTGACTTTAATGCACGTAGAGGTGGAAGTGAAAACTCATAACAAACTTCCAAATGATCTTACTCTCGTAACAACTCTATGGCTTAATCTCTTTATTCAGTACTGTCCTAGTTAAAAACTCACCTTATTGCAAGCAGCAGCAAGTCGCAGAGATACTGATCTTGCATTAAGCTCAGTAGTGACTGTTAGTGTCTGAGATATTGAACTTGTTCCCAGTTTGCTAGATAGGGATGTGGGAAGTATCAAAGAACAGATGGTTTAGCAAAAAGTAACAACCAAAAGAACTAGCATTAAAAATAAAAATAAATACATAATAATAAAAATAAAAAAAACCAAAGAAGGAGAGGGGGAATTAACCAAGCAACAACATGGAGAGATTGGGTTATGGCAGGCATACCATTTCACCTTTCCTCTTATAACTGATAAAGAATTATGAAAGTGGTAAAATACAGCACTGACCTTTGCAAACTAAAAGCTAAACACATGCTACAGTTGCTTAACAGCTATCCATGTCACCCTTTGATCACAGCTCTAGCAGCTCTTTCTGTAGTAGAAGTAGAAGACTAAATTTCCTAGTGTTTCTGAGCAGTGGTTTCATAAGCAACTAACAGCATGAAACAAGTCCAAAAGAGAAGAAAAAAAGAAGAGATCCTTGGGTGCAGGATAGAAGCAGCAATAATGGAACTTGGTGTTGCCTATATCCATAACCCCCACATCTACAGCCTTTCATTGGGCCAGGAATTCCCCAGACAGAATGATAGGTCTAGGGCAGGGGTAGGCAAACTTGGCTATTTTATGACTCATGGACTTCAACTCCCAGAATTCCTGAGCCAGCATGGCTGGCTCAGGAATTCTGGGAGTTGAAGTCCATAAGTCATAAAAGAGCCAAGGTTGCCTACCCCTGGTCTAGGGAGTACCAGATTTGGGAAAGCTGGTACAGACTATACTAACTAGATGAATTTGTTTCCTAAATACTGATACCTATTTCCATGGATGGATGGAGTCACTGAAGCAGTAGGCGTGAGCTTAAATGGACTCCCCAAGATGGTAAAGGACAGGAAGGCCTGGAGGAACATTGTCCATGGGGTTGCGATGGGTCGGACACGACTTCGCAGCTAACAACAACAACAATTTCCATGATTTGTTTAAAAAAGCAGATCTTCTTAATTAAAAGGCTACTGCAAACTTCAAACAAAATGAAATCAAGCAAGGTTAAATTTAACATAATTTATGGCCTTCGTCATCTACCAGCACTTTTATGTGATTGTTTCTACTCGCCAGTTCTTCTCACGAATCTGCAATCACTTCTATGCTTAAAATGTTCATAATATGGCAGAAATTGTGTCTGTAACTCTCTCTCCATCTGACCAGCTGGGGAAAATAAATAATATTGTTCAATCAGTGCCCTTTCCCCTGGGGTCTACGACAACTCTTCACAGCCATGGCCAACTTGCCATGGCCAACTCGCCATGGCCAACTCACCACGGGACAAGCGTTATACTAATGTGGAAGAAATACTGGAACAGAATCATTAAGAAATGTCAAAGGAGTGACAGAGTGAAATGTGAATGACAAAAATTAAAATGTTTTTAAACTATTTTAAACAATTAAACTGAATAGTTGAACTGTGCTGCAGTGAGTTGTCCTGTGGTGAGTTTTTTTTTTAATTCCATTTATATCCCGCCCTTCTCCGAAGACTCAGGGCGGCTTACAAGCTTAGCAGTAGCCTTCATTCTATGTATATGCCTGCTTGTTAGGGCTTTCACACACACCCCAAGCGGCATTATTACAAAGTCAGCTTATTGCCCCCAACAATCTGGGTCCTCATTTTACCTACCTCGGAAGGATGGAAGGCTGAGTCAACCTTGAGCCTGGTGGGACTCGAACCTGCACTAATTGCAGGCAGCTGGTGTTACTTAAGGAGGCATTAGCCCACTGCTCCACCAAGGCTCTTTCATGGCAAGTTGACCATGGCAAGTTTGCCCTCTGAACCATCAAAGATTGAAGGGAAAGAAAGGGAGAAGGAGAAAGAGAAAGAGGAAGAAGGAGAAGGAGAAAGAGGAGAGGTTCTCCTTTGTATATTCGCCTTCATTCGAAAGAGAGAGATTGGTTGCAAACTCATCTTCCAAGCCATGTTGCTATGGCGGGAAGTAACATGAAAGAAGGTTGACATTAAAACATCCAATCTGCCTGGTCTCCATTTTTTCACTGCACTTAAAAGTTTATAAGGCCAGTTGAATGAGTAAATCAAAAGTTCCTGAAAAAGAGAAAACAGATTGCTCATAAACTCTCAAAGCCATTGCTCTATTAAGAAAAAAAAAAGCTGTTTTGTTCCAGTTTCAATTAAACCATGACAGAGCCAAGGAAAAAAAAGGACCAAAAAACTCACCAAAATCACACAGTTGTGGAGTTGATTCCAATATGACAGAAGGTCTATGTAGATGTTTTGAGATGGGATTTCAATCAGTTCCAGCATATATCGTCCATATTACCAAAACTGAACTGAGATGCAATGTGTTATTCTCTTTCTATTTTCTTCTTACAAAACAATTTGTTTACAATTGTAAAACAAGCCATCAAAACCCTAAAAAATATAAACAAATCATATCCAATTCTTATGACTAGAATAAAAGAGGCCACACATGCAGACCACATGTGTAGAAAAGAAAAGGAAGCATTTGTTTATATGAATGTTTCTTCACTAAAAACCTGTTCACAGCTTTCCTCATCTGTACTAACCTACACATGAATAGAATGTAAGCATACTTAGAATATTGAATCTAGTTTATTTTGCCATGATGTCAAAAAGATGTTGAGACTCTAGAAAGGGTACAGAGAACAGCAACAAAGATGATTAGGGGACTGGAGGCTAGAACATATGAAGAATGGTTGCAGGAATTTTGTACTTCTAGCCTAATGAAAAGAAATATTGGGGTGACTTGACAGTAGTGTTCCAATATTTGAGGGGCTGCCACAAAGAAGAGAGAGTCAACCTATTTCCCAAAGTATATGATGGCAGGACAAGAAGCAATGGATGGAAACTATTAAAGGAGAGAACAAACCTAGATATAAGGAGAATATAAATTGAAGAAAATACAGTCAAAGCTTCATTCTGGTCTTTTGCCCTCATCAAAAAACTGCTTTTCCTAAAAGTCTATACTGTAAATTTTTGGGTTTGATTGGATGCTTGAACCTAGTGAATCTCATTGCAACTCTTTCTGGCATAGAATTCCTTTTAAATTTATTTCAACAGCTCATCAAGAATTGACCAGGAAGATAGCCAATAGATAACATTCATTCTATTAAAACTGTACAAAGTGAACCATTAACCTTCTATAGATTCTTTTGGGGGGAATTAAAAGCAGATTGTTGTGTATCCCCATCTTTGATCTCAATGCTTGAGTCAGCTTTTTCAGATGGATTGTTTTAAAAAGGCCTTGGCAGGGCCTTGCAATAATTGTTCAAGTAAAATCTGCTATTGGTTTACCTTTGGTGCTGCCTAAACTGACAAGTCGGTAGAGGATAAGAAATGGATTTGAATCCTGTTGTTAGCTGCCAAATTCATTATTGCAAAAGACTGGAAAACAAAAATACACTTTTAATTGGATCAGGGATAGTTAAAAATGGGGATAACTGCACAGTCTAAAAAAAATTAACACAACAAAAAGCTTTAGAAAACCTTACAAGAGAGAATAAATGTACTCAATGTATTTATTCACACTTTACCGGCTATATCAAAAATCTTTCCTCAGCATGTTTTACTTTTGTTTGTTCAAAGGTCTTCCCAGATAGGAATATTGAATGTTTGTAGTTTTTCTTAAAGTCACTTTTATGTGCAATTCTTTATTTACTAAATCCTCACCTCTTTTTAAGCAGGGAGAATAATCCAAATTGGAAAGACCTCATATGGGCCTGCTGTGCACTACATAAGTGTCCTTATTTGGGAGCTGGGGTTTGGGAAAGGGGGAGATAAGGGACAACAACTGCATTTTGATATCATGGCACATTGCATTATTTCCATGGTGACATCATTATGGTTTGTACTGCATGCTTGTATTCCTGCATCTTCTGAAGCAGCCTGCTGCTGTCCCAGACTGAAATAAGCCTTCGAAAAGACACCGTATTACAGTGATATCTGCAAAGATATTAAAAATGGAAACAGACACAGAAAAAATAAGGCAAGTCTTACAAAAAACCCTCCAAACTCAGAAGGATGTTCCAAATTTGAATTAGAGTGCTACTGTAACGGAGTAACTTATTTAAAAAATAACAAAGAAACATGGAAGGAATGTAATGAAATTTGATATAGTAAAAAAAAAAAAACTAAGATAGCTTAAAAGACGTTCACTATTCCCCAAAACCTCTAGTCCAAGAAATTGAAGTTAGATCAGCACTCTGTTCATAATCAAATTACTATGAAAATAAATGGTATATCTAAGAAATACAGTCAGCAATAGAAGAAGAAACATTAAAGATTTTAACTAAAATATGTCAGCAAAACTGGAGAACAACACAACCATTATATTGGAAGAGCTCAATCTAAATACCAATGACAGGGGGGAAAAGGAGACTTAACAGAATGTGCAAATTATCACAAGATACAGTATACTCAAGCCTACATGCTAGGAAAATAATGCTTGCAATGTCTCATAACAGATTACAGCCTTACATGGAAAGGAAGAAGCAGATATAAAAACTGGCTTTAAAAAAAAGTCCGAGATTGGGGACGCCTTAGAAAAGATCAGCAGATTTTTATCCAAGTTAATTGTTTCATAAAAAAATAAACAATATTAGCCTTGAAAGCAATGAAGGATTTTATGTGGCCAGGCACCCAAGCAATCTTAAAGTAGTGAATGGAACCATGGTATGTAGCAGAATTAAGCAATCTTTATTAGTTTTTTTTATTCTTTTATCTTGTCAAGTGGATAAAGCCAAGGTGCTGAAGTTGGAGCACCAGTCCAGTGGGAATAACAAAACAAATAAGGGTAGTAATCCTCCAAAACAATTTAAAAACTCAAAAGGTCCATTTAAAATGCTTATCCCAACTCTTGATTTTTCAAAGCAAACTTCACTGCCAATTTTTCAGTGGCAAATTGCATGGCTGACTTTTGGGTGCAAACCAGGAAAAGCTTCCAAGGCTATAAACAGGGCAGTAAATGCTAGAAATGCTGGCATACAATATCAGACTCTGCACCTGGTAGCAAACTGCTCAGTTCAAGGCTTTGCAATGCACTGTTCATTCCCAATCTTTCAAATCTGATCTGATTTGTCTGCAGCCAAAACAAGTGACCAGCAGAAGGGAGGCTGAAGACATATTCCTATAGGCTCCTGGTCTTGATTTGGTTCTGACCAATACAACTTAAACCCTACAAAAAGCTACACAGTAATGCACTTTGTTCCTCTAGTTGCATTCCTTGGAAGAAATTCAGGCATTACCACTGAAGTAGAACAATCTAGACAATAGAAATGTAGATCAAGTTTGCACATAGCACATCATCAACATCGGAGTAGGGAAGATGAGCTTCAGTTATACAGCCAAGCTGTTTCTGAACACTTCGATGCTTCAAGACGAGTGATTCACAGATATGTGTTTTCAGCTTTAGTCTCTCCATAATATTTGCATTTCTCATAATGCCACCCACCCAATAGAGAGCTGTTGCACCATTGATTTTAATGGAATGTAGTGTTGTGCATGCTGTAGAAAGCAAATGCTAGTGAGAGAGAGAGAGGGAGAGAGAGAGAGACACTAATGTAGCTGCTGGTGCATAAAATAACACAAACCAATATTCTTTGTTAATAGTAATTTACCACAAAACCTTACTACATTTGTTGGTATGATTCCAAGATATTCTTAGTGACATTAACACAGAGATAGCTTCGTTTAAATAATTTGTTTTTCACTATAATAACTTTTCTTGCTGTGTGAAAACACACACACACAGACCTTTGAAAAGGTCCCTTTTCAGCTTAATGCTTCGAGATTATAGTACTATGTCATTAGTTATGAAAGGCAACATGTGTTGCTGCACCATATGGGCTTAACATGAACACATGCTCAAGAGCAGTTTCAATGCTCAGTTAACAGAACACGAGGCATTTCCTATTTTCTCACCTTCTCACCAGGAAAGAAGTTGGTACAAAATGCCTGGTTTTCCAGGACATGAGGAGCTGTCCGAGAAAGGTGGGGATCAACATATTCTTCAAAACTCCTGAGGGTAGGACAAGAAGCAATCGGCAGAAGCTCATGAAAGAGAGATCCAACTTGGAACTAAAGAGAAAACTTCCTGACAGTGAGAACAATAGAACAGCTTGCCTTCCAGATTTGTTGGTGCACCATTGCTGGAGATTTTCAAACAACCATTTGTCCAGGATGATTTAAGGTAGGGGTCTTCAAATTTGGCCCCTTTATGACTTGTGGACTTCAACTCCCAGAATTCCTCAGCCAGCATGGTCTCCAGTCATGGACAGAGGGCTGGATTAAAACACCTCCAAGATCCTTGATTCAAATAGATAGATAGATAGATGATAGATAGATAGATAGATAGATAGATAGATAGATAGATAGATAGATAGATAGATAGATAGATAGATAGATAGATAGATAATAGACAGACAGACAGAAAAATAGGATGGATGGATAGATAGATAGATAGATAGATAGATAGATAGATAGATAGATAGATAGATAGATAACCAACCAACCAACCAACCAACCAACCAACCAACCAACCAACCAACCAACCAACCCAGCTGGTTTTATGCTCAGAGCTGCACTAGAACTCACAGTCTCCCAGTTTGTAGCCTGATGCCTTAACCATTACTCCAAACTAGGCTTTTAACACATTTCAGTTTTGCCTTTAATTGTCTTAGTTATATTGTTTTGATTTCCTTTACACCTTGAATGTCATAATTAGTCAAAGATGAAAACCTCATTAACAATTATAATATAAAATAATACCATAAATAAAATTCAGAAATGCTTTTATTATCTGATTATTTTCATGACTCTCTTTTTCCCTACTATAAGAAAATACTTCTTATGGTTTTTCTAAAAATAGGCAATCTCATACTGATTCCTAACTATACAGATTTATCTATGGGAGTTTCTTTTATACCTATTTCATTTTTCAAAAGCCAATTTGTTCCTACTGTCAGTGCAATACTGGCCTTTCACATCCATTTCTGACTATTGTTTTTTTCTCTCCCGCTCCTTTTCATTCCCCTTTTTATTGGCATCTATTTTGCTTGGCTGAACTGTATCTGATTCCAAAGTAGCAAAGTCAAGAAAGGTCACTTCAATAACAACCAGAGATTGAAATTCTCTTTTCCTATTTGGCGGCAGGAAGTTGGTCTTCTGGAAAATTTCCTATTGCTTACCTTCCCAATATTTTATTTATTTGTTTCTAAGATATTTTCTTGCTCTTCAAAAGTTGTCTGGCGTTCCTAGACTAGTCTATGCCTGAGCAGAACTTTCAGTTATTCTAAAAGTGTGTGCTTTTTCTCTACGTCTTTAAGTCATTGGTTTGAAAAATGCTGAATTAGACAATTAAAAGTTTTAGTTCAAACAACAGTAACACTATTTAGTGAGAAAAAAAATCCATACAATAAAAACTTCTTCTTAAAATGCACATTTTAAAACACACACACACACACACACACAGAGAGAGAGAGAGAGAGACAGACAGACAGACAGACACACAGACAGACAGACATATATAGGGCTTTTTTTGGTCATAGAATGCTCAGAACAGAGTTCCAGCACCTTTTTTGGATGGAACCTTGTAGGGTAGGTAAGGAGGGTTGTATGACGTTTGTGAGTTCCGGCACCTTTTTTTTTTTTTTACAAGAAAAGCATTCTCTCTCTCTCTCTCTCTCTCTCTCTCTCTCTCTCTCTCTCTCTCTCTCTCTCTCTCTCTCTCTCTCTCTCTCTCTAGATATAGATAGGTAGATAGATAGATAGATAGATAGATAGATAGATAGATAGATATAGATATAGATATAGATATAGATATAGATATAGATATAGATAGATAGATAGATAGATAGATATAGAGATAGATAGATAGATATAGAGATAGATAGATAGATAGATAGATAGATAGATAGATAGATAGATGATAGATAGATAGATAGATAGATAGATAGATACATAGATAGATAGATAGATAGATAGATAGATAGATAGATAGATAGATAGATAGATGATAGACAGAGAGACAGTCAGGCAGACAAGAAAGATGGGTTAAGAGGCTAAATAGGAAGGGGGGAGGGTTGACCCTCCAACAATGCTGCAAATCAAAAATATCCAAAGAAATAGCATCATAGGCAATATGAGACTTGGAATTATCAGTAATTCTTCATATAATCTATGTGGCTAAATGCCATTACTAATAGTTTCTTTTATATTTTTCTAAACCTGATTTTTAATTTGTATTTAATTATAGAAAGGTCAGCTGTGAAGAAGACTTTTTAATGCAATGCAACAATCAGAACAGTTCACTTAGAACTGATCTCTAGTCTTCCAATTATAAATGCTACATTGAAAAAGGATCTTGTATCAATGTGGGCGACTTCTAGGGGACAAAAAATAGCAGACTGAAGACAGCTCCATGAAAAGCAGAGCTAATGACTACAGTGGAATAAAGAACTGTTGAGTAGACCAGCTCTTCAATAATTCCTTTTGAGACAAGAAGAGGACTTGAGATTGCCCAGAAGTGCTCCAGACAACTGGTCCTTAAACAACGTTTATATTTGTTGTGATGGAGGTAAAAATAACCTCTTTAAGTTATTTAAATTTAAGTAGGAATGTGGGCATGGCAAATGTCTCAGAAGGGAGCTTCCCTAGTTTTTTAGGCTGTAAAGATGAGGGGGGAGAAATGTACTTTTGGACTTGCAAAACTGATGTCAACCGTGCAAGGTAGTGCAGACAAGAAACTCATCCAGATGAACTAATTAAACTTTATTGTAAACTGACATTACAATAAAAGGATCTTTCTTGTAAGTCTGAAAGAAGAATGGGGATACCCCCTAAAGTTTCACTAAGCAGAAAAACAGCATGAGGATAGAATGGATCTTTCATTAGATGTACTTTGATGAATTTTTAACATGTTTTTGTGGAAGTAATTTAACTTGGCTTTGGCTGAAGCTGCATGTACATGGAGAATGAAAGAATATGGGATGGTTAGAAATATAATTAACAGTCAGCAACTTCCAGATAGTAACCCCTCATGTCCTCTTATTGGATAGTAATAATCTATTATCATGTGCCGATTGTTTTTTTTCCATTTTTGCCATACAAAAGTTAAATGGATTGTTAATTAATACATTCTTTTAGTTTGAAGGAGTTCAGTTATCTGCAAACTATATTTCTGGCAGAAAGCTTATTTGCTTCCTTTCCTCTGTCAAAGATTTAAAATGGACTCAAGGGTCTTCATTAAAATTGAGGGAAGAAATGTAAGTTTTCCCTACACACAATTCCACACATCTTGACTGAATACCCAAATGTGTAATTGCTATTTCAAACATGATGTAATGCAGAAGGAACTGTTTTGGTTTACTGAAACTGGAAGTCATTTCATTTCAGCTAGAATACCAGGTAAAGAGCCTTGGTGGAGCAGTGGGCTAATGCCTCCTTAAGTAACACCAGCTGCCTGCAATTAGTGCAGGTTCACATCCCACCAGGCTCAAGGTTGACTCAGCCTTCCATCCTTCCGAGGTAGGTAAAATGAGGACCCAGATTGTTGGGGGCAATTAAGCTGACTTTGTAATAATGCCGCTTGGGGGAGGTGTGAAAGCCCTAATAAGCCGGCTTATACATAGAATGAAGGCTACTGCTAAGTTTGTAAGCCGCCCTGAGTCTTCGGAGAAGGGCGGGATATAAATGGAATTAAAATAAAAATAAATAAAAAATAAATCTTAGGCTTTGGAATCAAATCACATGAGTTGCAGAGAATGGAATACATTGAGAATTACGATCAGGAGCTAAACCTATTGTAAATATCATCTGAGTTTTTCAAAAAGCTGCATCATTCTAAATCCATGTGGTCTTCTTTATTGGGCTAATCTGTTTATTTGTAGCTCATATCCTGAACCCAGTGTTTTCTTTTCTGATGATAGAACGGCATCACTTTGATTTATTAGATCTTTCTCTTTTTCCACCAATGTATTTATTTAACTAGGCTTATGTGCCCCTCCAATCGAACCTGTCCTTGAGTAGTTTACAAACCTCCCCAAACATCGATAAGATTAAAGCTGTAACATAATAATCTAAACTGAATAATCTAATCAGCTGTCAGAGGAGCTTTGGGCTACATCAAAAGAGATGTACCATGTTGTGATGGAAGGAAGAAATACCTTCTCTCTGTGCTGCATTGGTCAGAAAGACATCTGGAATAAGGTGTTTAATTCTGATTGTCACAATACAAGAAGAATGTTGAGGAACTGGAAACAGAGCCACTATGGACAGGTAAGTATTGGAGATTAAATGTTGTGAAGAATGTTGAAAGAATTGGGTAATAATATTAGAGAATATTTGTAGCTCAGGGTTCAACTGTGGGGTCCTTGGTGCTCTGACCTTGGTTGTCTTCTTGCAGATATTTCATTACTCAACCAACTAACATTATCAGTGCTAGAACTGTGAATGTTTAGTCTGAAGAAGAAAAGGATAAGGCACTCTTTCTTAACCTTGACAGCTTGAAGATATATGGATTTCAACTCCTGGAACTTCTGGCTGGGGAATTCTGGGAACTGAAGTTCACTTGTTCAAGCTGCCAAGATGAAGAAACACTGAGAGAAAGGGATACATGATAGCAGCTTTCCAAAAATTGGAGTGCTGTCACAGCATGGAGAGTTGGATTTATTGGTCATACACTAGTTTATTTATTTATTTATTTATTTATTTATTTGTTTGTTTGTTTGTTTGTTTATTTATTTATTTATTTATTTATTTATTTATTTATTTATTTATTTATTTATTTATTTATTATTTGGATTTATATACCGCCCATTTCCCGAAGGACTCAGGGTGGTTTACAAGGCAATCAAAACAATACAATATACAAAGTTAAAATAGAATTAAATTAAATAGCCCCAAAAATTATAAACTAAAACCCCAAAACCTCAGTCCAGGCTGGCAAGCTCGAATAGCCAGATTTTTAGGTCCCAGCGAAACGAGCGAAGGTTGGGGGCCATCCGGAGTTCCACAGGCAGCTGATTCCAAAGGGCAGGCGCACCCACTGAGAATGCCCTCCCCCTGGGGGCCGCCAGCCGGCACTCCCTGACCGGCGGCACCCTGAGGAGGCCCTCTCTGTGGGAGCGCACAGGACTATGGGAAGTTGATGCTGGCAGCAGGTACTCCCGAAGATAATCCGGACCCATGCCATTAAGGGCTCTGTAGGTCATCACCAACACCTTGAATCTCACCTGGAGGGCAACCAGAAACCAATGCAGCTCGCGGAGAAGAAGTGTTACATGGGAGTATCGGGAAACCCCCATCACAACTCGCGCGGCTGAGTATCATTAATACAAGATTCACTGGGTGGAAACTTTGTCACCTCACAACTGCAGTGGAGTTGATGTAAGTCTGGTACAGTCACATGATGTTTCACTTCATGACCACATTGCTCAGCAACAGAGTTGTCAGTAACAACTGTGGCCATTAAGTGAGGACTACCTGTGGTAAATAATGACTGTACTGTATCCTTGATAGACTTTGTACTGGCAACATACAAGGGATTAATGCAGTGAGGATGTGGGTTTATGTGCAAATTATACCACCCAGCCCCCCTGCCTTAGAAATTTGGAGAAAAATCCATAGGCGTGTCCCACTTTCAAATGCATCAATTTATTAATCTGACAGTGACAGCTGGGTATGGTCTAAAATTATGTTTTGTGCATCTGCTTTCAATAGGTACTGAAAGATTGAACACAGCTAAAAGCTGATTATAGTTTGCTCTTTTATCTCTTAGATCAGGACCCATGGATAGTGTCTGTTCTGCTTAAAGACCCTTGAATCGCCTCGGTTCTGATTTTGGACAATGATATATATGAGTGCCTCCTGCTTTTGTGAAAGAAAAAAAATATTGGCCACTTTCCCCTAAAACTTCCTCATATTGGTTTCAAAATTCCTTTTGATTTTCTGAGACTTCTTAGTTTTATTATTCCTTAAATGTTGCTGAGGGCTCTCTGTATTATTTTGTGCTTTTACTGTGGCAGTACTTTAATTATGTAAGCTGTTTTTGAACTCATTTTTGTGGAAGGATATGATAGAAATAGTAGAAGAGAGGAATAAATTGTTCTGGCTCGCCAGGACCAGAGTAAGTTCTCATAAATGATGATGCATCTTAAAGAATAGATTAGGCACATGAAAAACATTCCTAATCCCCCTTTGGCCTGTTTGATGTCTGTTACATTCCACCTTATGCTTGCTTGCTATAGAAATTGCATCAACTCATGCTCTCTGCATCTGGAGCTGTGGATGGCAAAAGGGATCCTGCAAGAGTTGATGAAATTCATTTCCTCTCACCCAAAGTGTTTTTAATGTAGGATATCTTTAGACATTGGTTCCTTTTCACCTCTTATGATATGATCTACTATATGTAGATCGGGGTGTCAAACTCAATTTCATTGAGGACCGCATCAGCATTGCGGTTGCCCTCAGGGGGCTGGGTGGGTATGGCCAGGGTGGGCGTGGCCTACTGGGTGTGCGTGACTAGAGTGCGTATGGCCTATTGGGTGGGCATGGCCAGCTCTACATCGTTCACATCAAGGGTGCCTATGGGGGCCTGGGCAGGAGTGGGACAAATCTGAGGGTCTCTGGCAAAAGGAGGGTCTCTGGGCCAGGGCCAAGGCAGTGGGGGCCATTCCCTCACTGTTTCCAGGCTGGCTTCGCGGGCCACATGAAACCACTTCGCGGACCAGATCCGGCCCCCGGGCCTTGTGTTTGACATGTCTGATGTAGATGAATGCTATCCAAATGAGATGCACTGAGAACTGAACCTGGGAAGTTTGGAATTCAAAAGTGACCTTACAGCACTGTGTAATGAGAATTGAGCAACAAAGATGATTAGGGGACTGGAGTCTAAAACATAAAGAATGGTTGCTGGGTTTGGCTATGTCTAGTTAAATGCTTATTTATAAATGCTCAAAGCTTGGGGAACAAACAGGATGAACTAGAAGCAATAGTACACGAGGGTGGGCATGACATAGTTGGCATTACGGAAACCTGGTGGGATGAAACCCATGACTGGAATGTACTGATGGATAGATACAAATTGTTCAGAAAAAAATTAGACCTACAAAAAGAGAAGGGGGAATTGCACTATATGTAAGAGAACACTACATACAGTATCTACACAAATGCACATGATCAAAGATAAAATCCCTCCAGAATGTATATGGGGGAAAGGGGGGGGGGGAAGTGACATTGCCATAGGTGTGTATTACAAACCACCCAACCAATTGAAGAAATAGATGGACTCTTTGCCAACCAGTTAACAAATGTGTGTAGGAAGCATACCACAGTATTAATGGGAGACTTCAACTATTCAGATATCAACTGGGAGACCAACTCTGCAGCGAGTGGAAGATCAAACAGTTTCCTAACCAACCTAGCTGACAACTTTGTCATCCAAAAGGTGGAGGAGGGAACTAGAAATAAAGCTATACTTGACATAATTCTTACTAATAGTGAAGAAATGATAGAGGGAGTTGAAGTTGCTGGAACCTTGGGTAAAAGTAACCACGTCATACTGGAATTCAATATAATGCAAATACAGGCAATGGAAAATAATCCAACCAGTGTCTTGAACTTCAAAAGAGCTGATTTTAACGAACTCAGAGAGAACCTAGGAAAGGTTCCATGGATGAAAATCCTAAAGGGGAAAACAATTCAAGAAGCAAAGGAAAAACTCTGAAAATTGCTATCATAAAAACTCAGTCCAGCACAATACCACTGAAAAAGAAAAACAAGAAATCCAAAAAGAAACCAGCATGGCTGCACAAAAATCTCTCTGACAAACTGAAAGACAAAAAGGACAAGTACGAAAAATGGAAAGAGGGACACATAACTAAGGCCGATTATCAACAGACAGCCAGAATGTGCAAACATGTAGTCAGGAAAGCAAAGGCTCAGAATGAACAGAGACTTGCAACAGAAATCAAGGACAATAGAAAGTTTCTTTGAACATATTTGTAACAAGAAAATAGACAAGGAAACTGTAGGTCCACTAAGGAGAGAAGATGGCAAGGAAATAACAGACAGTAGGGAGAAAGTAACTCATTCTTTGCATCACTCTTTACACAAAAAGAAATTATAGCCCAACATACTGAAAAACTACTGCAAAAGACAAATGAGAAATAAAAAATTAAAATAAGCAAGAAAATGGTAAGAGAACACCTATCCAACCTTGATGAATATAGATCACTGGGACCCGACAAATTACATACCAGTGTTCTGGAGCACCGGGGAAGTACCTGAGGACTGGAAAAGGGCTGGTATGGTTGCCATCTTCAAGAAAGGGTGGGGGGGGGGGAGGATTAGGAAACTACAGACCAGTCAGCCTAACATCAATACCAGGGAAGATCCTGTAACAGATAATCAAAAAACAGATCTGCAAACAACTAGAAGCAAACAAAGTTATAACTAGTAGCCAGCATGAGTTTGCTAAAAACAGATCATGCTAAACCAATCTTATTTCATTCTTTGATAAAGTGACTAAAATAGTAGACCAGAGAAATGTTGTTGACATAGTATACTCAGATTTCAGTAAGGTATATGACAAAGTAGACCACAACCTACTTCTTGGTAACTAGAAAGAGGGAGAATAGACAACATCACCACCAGATGGATCTGAAAGTGGCTGACAAACCATGTTCAATGAATAGTCCTCAACAGCACTACATCCACATGGAGACAAGTAAGCAGTGGGGTACCACAAGGCTCTGTCTTAGGCCCAGTAGTCTTCAATATCTTCATAAATGACTTAGATAAGGGAATAGGAGGTGAACTCATCAAATTTGCAGATGACACTAAACTGGCAGGAATAGCCAACACCCCTGAAGACAAGCTCAGGATCTAAAAAGTCCGTGATAAACTGAACTAACAGAATGAACTTTAATGTGGAGAAAAGCAAAGTTTTATATTTAGGCAGGAAAAATCAAAAGTACAAGTACAGATTAGGCAAGACCTGGCTCAAAAACAGTAAATGTGAAAGGGACCTTGGAGTCCTAGTGGATGATCACTTGAATATGAGCCAGCAGTGTGCGGCAGCAGCCAAAACAGCTAATATAATCCTGAATTGTGTAAACATAGACATAGAATTCAAGATCACACGAAGTATTAATACCGCTTTACAAAACCTAGTAAGACCACACCTGTAATACTACAGCCAATTTTTTTTTAAATCCCATTTACCGGTATATGCCGCCCTTCTCCGAAGACTCAGGGCGGCTTATAATCTAAGAAGCACAAATCAATGTGCTTAGCAATAGCCTTCATTCTATGTATATGCCTGCTTATTAGGGCTTTCGCCCCCCCCCCCCAAGCGGCATTATTACAAAGTCAGCTTATTGCCCCCAACAATCTGGGTCCTCATTTTACCTACCTCAGAAGGATGGAAGGCTGAGTCAACCTTGAGCCTGGTGGGATGCGAACCTGCACTAATTGCAGGCAGCTGGTGTTACTTAAGGAGGCATTAGGCCACTGCTCCACCAAGGCTCTTTATTGGTCACCATATCATAAAAAAGATGTTGAGAGTTTGGAAAAAAATCAGAGAACACCAATTAAGATGACCAAAGGAGACTGGAGATCTTAACCTGGAGACTAAAACATACAAAGAATGGCTGCAGGAATTGGGTTTGGCTAGTTTAAAGAAAGGAAGAAATGGGGTAACATTATAGCAGTGTTCCAGTATTTGAGAAGCTACCACCAAGAAGAGGGGGTCATGTTATTCTCCAAAGCACCAGAGGGAAGGATGAGAAACAATGGTTGGAAACTGATCAAAGAGAGAAGCAACCTGGAATTAAGGAGAAAGTTCCTAACAGTGAGGACAATTAACCAGTGGAACAGCTTGCCTTCAGAAATCATGGGTGCTCCATCACTGGAGATTTTTAAGAAGAGACTAGACAGTCACTTGTCTGAAATGGTATAGGTTCTCCTGCTCAAGCAGGGTGCTGGACTAGAAGACCTCCAAGGTCCCTTCCACCTCTATTCTATTCTAATGAAAAGAAGGACTAGGGGTGACATGATAGCAGTGTTCCAATATCTCAGGGGCTGCCACAAAGAAGAGGGAGTCAAGCTATTCTCCAAAGCACCTAAAGGCAGGACAAGAAGCAACGGATGAAAACTCATCAAGGAGAGAAGCAACCTAGAAATAAGGAGAAATTTTCTGACAGAGCAATTAATCAGTAGAGTGACTTGCCTCCAGAAGTTGTGTATGCGCCAACACTGGAAGTTTTTAAGAAAAGATTGGACAACCATTTGTCTGAAACGGTATAGGGTTCTCTGATTGAACAGGGGGTTGAACTAGAAGACCTCCAAGATCCCTTTCAACTATGTTATTCTGTTCTTTTAAAAATACAACAGGTGACTAGTTCTCACAGCTGCATGAATAAATGTCTGCTTTAAATAACAAGTTGCTCCTATCAAATCAAACTCTTTGTCTCTTTGTATCTTCTAATGGGAAACACCTCTTAGACCAGGGGTGTCAAACTCAATTTCATTGAGGGCCTCATCAGCATTGTGGTTGCCCTTACGGGGCCGGGTGGGTGTGGCCTGGGTGGGCGTGGCCTACTGGGTGGGCGTGGCTAGAGTGCATATGGCCTACTGGGTGGGCATGGCCAGCTCTTCATCGTTCGCATCAAGGGTGCCTATGGGGGCCTGGGCAGGAGTGGAACAGATCTGAGGGTCTCTGGCAGAAGGAGGGTCTCTGGGCCAGGGCCAAGGCAGTGGGGGCCGTTCCCTCACTGTTTCCAGGATGGCTTCACGGGCCACATGAAACGATTTCGCGGGCCGGATCTGGCCCTCGGGCCTTGTGTTTGACATGTCTGTCTTAGACACACATGTGTTTTTTTGGGGAAAGGGGGGCAAATAGTGCGATACAAATTCTGCCTCTTGACACTTGTGTGAGTTATCACATTGTCTACTACAAAATGTTACAGTTCATATTTAGATGTTATGAGTTACATTTTGCTATTTTGGCACTGTGATGGTTAAGAATAAGTATCCATAATTTAGGGGAAAAGGCTGTTTTCACTCTCTGATTTCATTAACTGGATGATTGGGAATAAACTTAGATTAGTTAAGAGGAAAGGAAATTGTGTAAAGTCTAAAGTTTGGCATGAAATTGGACACTTGCTGACTAGTAAGATAACAGAACAAAGAATATTGCTTAAATGCTCTTTCAGCAGAATGTAATAACACTGACACATATTAATAAATCCAGCATTTTCCTTCAGAAGCTTGTTTATTTGTAATTGACTCTAAAAAACAATTATACGTGCTGTACTACTAAAGTGTTCACTCTATAAAAGGCAGCATTTTAGGGATACAATAACAACAAAAACAACAATACAGATATAAATTGCACAAGATAGCAAGTTTGATTCTAAAAAGATTACAGTGATTCTTTTCAATTGTATTTCCAGAAGCATTGAAAATTGCATTTGTACAAGAGATCTAGTATCAAAAAAAGACACATACACAGAGAGAGAGACAGAATACTTCATAATCTCAGCACATATTGCATTATTTATTTTGCTTTTATACAACTCCAGCAGGGTGTAGGAGAACTTTTGAGAGGACCATGATGAAAACATATGACCAATAATTTTCAGTGGGATCATCCATTTTCGGTCCTGGGCTATCAATTTGTGGTATCGATATAAACCACAGTATTGCTTTTTTGAAAGTGCAATCTCCAAAATAACAGGATTTGAATAGCATAGTAGAAGATCAAGTGGATGCTTATTTTTCTGAGCTAGCACAACACAATATGCTGATAATTTTGGAATATCTAAACATTTCTAGGCATTGAGTGTTTTTATAGGATCTCACTCATCTTACATGGAACATTATATATGAGCAATGTAGTTTATGCTAATATGGACAGAACATGTTGACACAAGAGAGAGATATTGGAGGAACCTACCCTGTGCATTTTGCTCATGTTACTTTTGTTTATTTACAGTAGATTCTTGCTTTCCCTAAGGATGTGGGTCAATTCAAACGCTAATTTGTAGTGTAGTTATAGTATAGAATGTAGTGTCCTGGAACACAGCCATAATATCTGTATTTAAGCTTATATATACATATTTATATAATCCCAACTCTTTCTTCTGGTGGTTGTAATGAAGATAATTCTAACCCACCACATTTCTCTCTTTTTCTTTCTTATAGGGCACATTCATACAATATCAATATTTCCTCCTCCACCAGTAATTAGGCTTCTATTGGCTGTTTTCCCCCTTTTCCTGCCCTCAATTTTAAATATTTTTGAACATTTAATATGGAAAGGTACTTAGAAAGCACTTTCATATAGTCAGTCAATTGACCTAAAGCATCATCTATACTTGGAGTTTTCATCAGATTGATGAAAAAAAGCACAAGGATATCATGACACTAACAGTGCCTCTTATACCATCTATGTGTCTATGGAGATTCTCAGTCATCCAGGTTGCAGTTGTCCCACAAAAAGGCTAGAGCTTGTTTTCTGAAAATGCAATACATATTTTTCCATTTGCTCTCCCCTTGGACACTCATGCATTTGACCATCATGTTTCTCCAATTTGTTTAATACTTGGGCCTAAGTGGGTTTCTCCATCTGATATGAACCAAATCAAACTGCCAATGGGTTGAGTTCTCCGCCTTTTTCTCTTCTGCCCCAAACATGCCTTAATTAAGAAAGAAATGACTGAACCCACCCCAAAATAGTTGCAATATTAACAGTTCTTTTTCCAAAATGTAGAAATGTAGTAGATTTCAGTGCATTCCACCACATGACTTATTTACTAGACCAATGTTACTATACTGAAGTTGCCAGAAATGTTACTCAAAGACAGTAATTAATTAAGGACTACTTTGTAATATTTGGTCTGCTTTTATTTAATGGACGCTCATGGTTTAAAATGGATAATTTCATAATTATCTTTCTTTGAAGCAGTGTTAAGATTCCAAGCTGTAGTCAACCTACATCAAAATAATAATCTAGTTAAACAGCACCTGCAATAGTAATGGTCTATTGTTTAGTTAATAATTTCCATTACAGATGATACAGTAACTAATTCACTATGCTATTTTCTCAGTTTTTATATGGACATGTGAGAAATGTTGATCAAGGTATTTAGGGAATATTTTTAATATATATATATATATATATATATATATATATATATATATATATATATATATGGCTTAACACATATTTGACTTAATAACTGTTCTTTTAAAATAAAATTTGTGTAATGAATTAAGTGCCTCAAAAGGTAACTGAGTAAGCAGACAAGCAGAACTCATAGAAAGAAAGGAAAACAAAGAAACACAGAAGAAATATTTATATTCTTCAGTGTTTCATTGCAATAGGGAGTGGTAACTTCTTCAAAATTCGAGCTGTACTTCAGGAAGGATTTGATGAAGTAAACAAGGGAACAGCTAAGACATTCAGCTTAATAAAAGGAATTAACAGAGAATAGCAGAACAGTAGTGGTTTAGAAAATCACAATATTACCCAATAAGAAGCCAAATTTAGTTTTATCTATGAAATGCCATTGTAAAACCATTATTTTCTTCCTTAAGGCACGGAATCAGAAAACAATACAGAAAAATAAAATGTAATCTCAGACTCCTTTTAAATATAAGTCTTTATCAAGGAAAGCCTTCTACCTATTTTCTCCTTTACATTTAAAACCAAACATTCAGCTCTCTTAACCATGAACTGCCTTACACTTTTCTTTAGACAACTTACACAAGAAATGAGTTAGCATATGTGTGCACTTAGCAAGTACAGAACACATGCACATAATTAGAAAATATAGTCAATCAATGAACTTTCCTATTAGAGGTTCAAAACCACAGGAAACCATCCTGTAGCTTTTCAAATCCTTTACCAACAGCCAGGAACTAAATGGATATTATTAATATTGCATGAACCCAATAAACATTTATTTTGCAAAACTATGTAAGGCTCAAGGCAATAAATTACTTATTCAAAATTCAATTCCAATTATTCCCTTTTTTTTAAAGTCCCAGGAAATTACAGCCAGCCGTGCTAACTACTGATGGGAGTTAACTAATACTATTTTGTTTAATGCGAAGAATATTGCATTCTGCATGTACTTAAAATTATACTGATTTTGTAAATCTGCCCTTCAGAAGCCATATCTAGAAGTCCATGGTACAGACCTCATCTTTGCTGGGGAAATGCTGTATCAGCTATGGTCCTGCACTTGTAGTGTAAAAATATTGATTTGCCAATTATTGTGAAGATTGCAGCTAAATAATATTATGTAGCACTTCCTATTCAAAGGCAAAAAGGTGCCAAGCACGTGTTCTCATTGTTGTGTGCTTTGAAGCACCTTATTGACTTTAGACTTGAAACCCTACACAGCTTTACAAAAAGCATATGAAGCACTTTTGAACTCTTGAGAGCTATACAGGTAGTCCTTGACTTACAAAAGTTCATTTAGTGACCATTCAAAGTTACGACGACACTGACGATCCTTTTCACGTGATTGAAATTCAGATGCTTGGCAACTGACTCATATTTATCATGGTTGCAGTGTCCCCAGGCACCTGATCACCTTTTGTGATCTTCTGACAAGGAAAGTCAATAGGGAAGCTAGATTCGCTTAACAACCGGGTTACTAACTTAACAACTGCATTGATTTGTTTAACAAATGTGGTAAGAAAGGTCATAAAATGGGCAAAAACTCACTTAACTGTCTCACATAGCAATGGAGGTTTTGGGCTCAATTGTGAAGTAAATCAAAGATTATACCAATCTTCTGCTTTCACGTACCTTCACTACAGTTCCTGTTCCCATTGTCCCCAGCTAGTTTTGACAATTTGCTCTACGGCAGGGGTGTCAAACTCAATTTCATTGAGGGCCGCATCAGCATTGCGGTTGCCCTCAAGGGGCCGGGTGGGTGTGGCCTGGGTGGGCATGGCCTACTGGGTGGGTGTGGCTAGAGTGCGTATGGCCTACTGGGTGGGTGTGGCCAGCTCTACATCGTTTGCATCAAGGGTGCCTATTGGGGCCTGGGCAGGAGTGGGACAGATCTGAGGGTCTCTGGGAAAGGTTACGTTATATGAATGGCAAGCTTTATTATTTGCATGACAAGCTTATTAGAACTAGATCCAGTTCAAACACACTAGCAGATAAAATATTATATAAAATGGGAGAGAAAGAGAGAGAAGCAGAAATCCCAGCTCCAAATTTTGGATCTGCTGGAGACTCCCACTAAATGAGATACATTTTATTTGGACTTTTAGTTAGTTGCCTTGCTTCTTTATGTCTAGATTTCTCTGTCCTTGTTAGGAGGGGGAAAGTGTTGATTTAAAATGTGTTTTGAAATTCAGATAGGTTATTTTAGACTCACAGCAAGCTATTCCAATTCTACCACAAACATTCTCAGTTTGAACCAGCCCTCACAGGATGAAACAGCTCATTTTGAATTCAAACTACTGCAATTGGGAAAAAAAGTGTGTGCGCTACTTGGTTTGTCTAAATCAGATTGGCATGACAAGTGAAGAGCTTGTCAAAGTTATAACCACTAAATTAGATGATTGGGTATACCGGGTTTTCCCCAATTTTGGGAAAATACGATACTAAATGCGTCCATCTAGCTGATGATCTTAACTGGGGCTTATTTTTGGGGTGGGGCTTATATTATGAGCATCCTGAAAAAAAATCATGCTAGACTTTATTTTTCAGTTGGGTCTTATTTTGGGCGAAACAAGGTATCACTTCCTTTCAGCACTATGGTGGGTTGAAGGGTTCAGCATAGCTTTTCTCCTCCAACTTGAGGTTCTCCATATGTGTTGGGCTACCTCCAGGATTCTTATTTTGATTGTAATACTTCTGGAAGGAACCGGTTGTCTTTATTTACAAGGCTGAGGAGGAATCTTTCTGATCTTGATAGCAACAATTCTATGAAGTTTTCCTGAAACTTTAAAATGAGAAGTATGGTGACCTTTAGACAACTGCCTGAAGAGGAGTCCATTCTAACAATATTCTGACATGTTTGGTGACGACTACCCATAAAAGGTGATAATTTTAATGAATATCAGCATGGTATTTTGAAACATGTATTATGATGAAACAAGGCCAGTTGAGGGAAGAGTAATTCATAAATCTATGTAAATAACCAGATTATACACAGGTAGTCCTTGACTTACAACCATTCATTTAGTGACCATTCAAAGGTATGATGGTACTGAAGAAACAGTGACTTATGACTGGTCCTTGTGGTCACTTGATCATGATTCAAGAGATTTGCAACCAGCATGCATTTTTTTTCAATGGTTGCAACCTCCTGGAGTCATGTGATCACCATTTACAATCTTCCCAGCTGGCTTCTGACAAGCAAAGCCAAGGAGTAGAACCAAATTTACTTAAAGACCTCATAATTTGCTTAATGACCATGGCAAATATGATCATGAAATGAGGTGCAATAATGTGACGACTCATTTATTGACCCTATTGTTTAGTATTGGAAGTTCCGGTCCCAACTGTGGTCATAAATCAAGGGCTACCTATTTGTACTCTAGCACCCTTGGATCCAGTTGCTTAATGTTGCTTGTTGTGATCTGACTACTGTAATGCACATATCTAGGTATGATGCCTGTATTGCTAGATGCTATTGCTAGTTTTATACTTCCATGCAGCGCCAGGTTTCTGCAAATCTAATACACCTGTATTTGTTGCTGGCGGCCTATAAACCGAATTAGCCACTGTGCACATACAGGATTCCCTTTTCTTTAATTTGGACTGTAAGTGTGCTTAAGTGTGTTTGTGCAAAGGATTTTGTGCAAAAGTATTGTGATTACATGCACGCATGAAGAATTTTAAAAGCCAACTAAGAACTCAGCCAAAAAAAGAGTGCTGCCATCATGCAGGTCGATTTCATCGCCTGAAAAATTCAGCCCTTGAGTTCATTTGTTTTCTAAACTCAATCCCAGATTTGCATTCAGAGTTGTCGATCTGATTTATTAATGGTAAGCTGTCGTGGCATTTAGCACTTTAAAACAAAAGGCTATGGATGCAGGCTTTTAGCATAGTCCGGCGATCACTGGGCAAATCAGCATGGACGGGCTCCTTCTTCAAGAGAAGGAGGTCCTTTCAGTGGCACATAAAACCAGGCGCTCTCCTTTTATCGCGGTGGCCTTGCGCTGCAGACACAGTCGCAACGTTCATGGTGCTCCAGTTGAATATCAATCAGTGCCATATTGTGCTTAGTTTTGCCCCTCCTCCTGAGATGACCTGCTTCAGGGATAAATCTCAGCACCTAATTAGATATAAAGAAAAAGGAATCAGAAGGTATTTATTTATTTATTTATTTATTTATTTATTTATTTATTTATTTATTTGATTTGTATACCGCCCTTCTCCCCAAGGACTCAGGGCGGTGAACAGTGACATAAATATCAAAAATGTACAAATACAGAAATTGAAAATAAGTTAAACCCTAATGCCCAAATGCAGAAGATAAGTTACATTAAAACAATAATTAAAACAGAACCCGTCAGACCAGACCGGATTGTTCAAATAGAATATGTAGGAACCTTCTAGGCACATCACCTCACAATAATGTAGAAAGGTAATAATAATCTTCTTCAGGATTTGACTACATATTGATCTTTTTTTTTAAAGAATTTTTTTATTAAATATACATTTAAAAACAAAAGTGGACGTGATTCAACTTCCCTAGCTACAACACTACTATTAGTACTATCTTATGTTACAGAAAGAAATAACAAAAACCTAAAATACAATCTATAACAGGACAGAGTATAACAAACTGTACATATAACATCTGTCAATTTTTTTTAGTAAACTGTCATTCAGTCCTCAGCGTTATATTTACATATCTTTCGGTTGTGTCTATTATATAGGTACTAATAAGAAATCCTTACATTATCAACCAATCAAACAATGGTCATCTCAGCGATCCTCCTACTACATATTGATCTTCTGCATCTCTAGTTCAAGTTAAAAAGAAGCTTTTTTCCCCATCAACTTATCCTCCAGGTATTTTTAAAGTATAGGAAAGGGGAGGCTTTGACTGCGAGACTATATGAACCCCTTGGATTAATTTCAAGATAATTTCATCAATTTTGAAGTGATCAGTCAGAATGTTTAGTAAAAGTGATTTGTCTGTTCCCTGGTAATCATTCTTAGAAGAACAGAAGAGGGAGAAAGGAAAAGGGAGGAGAAGAGGAAATGGAGGAGGAGGAGGTGGTGGTGGTAATTGAGATAAAAAATAAGGAGAGAGAGAGAGAGAGAGAGAGAGAGAGAGAGAGAGAGAGAGAGAGAGAGAGAGAGGGGGGGGGAGGATGCTTAATTATTACAAAAATCTCTGCTTGCGGCATTTTTTTTCCACAACTGAAAAAGATAAGGGAAGATGTTTTTTGTAACTATAACTAGTTTGGAACTTCATAATTTTCACTTTCACTCATCATTTTCACCAATCTCTTCTTTGGGATATAAATAGGGCAAATTGGTAGTGGAAAAGAAGATGCTTCTTTGCTAGAAACAAAGAAGAGTTTGGTTCTTTGGAAGTTGTAACCTGGTTTTCTGCAGTGAATAAGAGATTAAATTTGGTGGCTTCATTGACCTATGATTTTAATCATCTCATCTCCAAAAGGAAACTGTATAGTTGAAAAGAAGATGGGTAAGGATAACCAAAATTGTTGTGTATGTAAATAGTTATTAACATGGCAAGTAAGAGATTGCAAACACATTGCAGCTTAGCAAGGTTCAGAGCGGGAAATTAAGGTGCATTCATTGGACGCCACAACCTAGGAGCGGGAAAAGAGTCTCCATTGATTGGTTACAGTTCAAAGGCTTTCTCTATAAAAGGGTTGCAACATTTGACAGTTGACAGTTGACTTTGTGTATTCAATAAACTCGTTCATTGTTAAACCACTCTGAGTCCTCGTCAATTAGAACCAAACAACTGGCGACGAAGGTGGGATTGACAGAAGACCAGAGAATTGGCGGAATTGTCGCGAAAGGCGGCAAATTCAGAGCGAGTCACAGTCAACTGAGCGGCCGCGGCAGAATAAAAAAAAAATTCTCCGAATGGCGCAAATAGGGTCATTGAAGGAATTCGACCCAAACTTCCCCGAAGATTGGGAAGAATACATCGGTCAAGTCGAAGGGTTCCTGTTAGTGAACGGAATCACAGATGACCGTAAAAAAGCGGCGGCATTATTGACGATCTGCGGCACACCGGTCTACAGAGTCGCTGTCGGACTGTGTCAACCGCAACCAGTCTCTAGCGTGCCTTATGCCGACCTCCTCGCTAAATTAAAGGTCCACTTTACACCCCGAAGGTCCGAACTCTTTTGGCGGCGCATCTTCGAAAAGAGGAATCAGAGACCGGGAGAGTCCATACAAAAATTTGTCGCTGCCGTCAGGGAAGCCGCAGTACGATGTAAATACGATAATTTAGAAATAAGAATTCGGGACAGAGTAGTACTGGGCTTGCGTGATGAACAACTACAAAACAGAATAATCGCCAAACCCACCGGCGATTTGCAGGAAGTGCTCGACGAACTTCTAACTTACGAGTCAACCGGGTATCGCGACCCCCCCCCGCAGTAGCATGGCAGCAGCGCCCGAGATCAACCAAGCGGGCTATGTGGACTGCGGGGAGGTGGACCAGCAGTGGGAGGAAGAGATCGCCGAAGTCTCCAGGCGATTTGGAAAGATGGCACCTAGACAACCCAGAAGTGAGGGGCCCGAACCTGGCCGCCGTCAACAACCCGCAACTCCGCAAAGACAACCGACCGGGGCACAACGACCGTGGCGGGACACCGCAACCAGACCGCGCGACAACGATAGCCAGAACCGATGCGGCAGCTGCGGCGGCAACCATCCCCGCGCATCCTGCCGATTCCGTACCGCCAAGTGCAGGGCATGCGGCAAGACCGGCCACATCCAGGCCATCTGCAGAAACCGCGCTCGCGACAACCGTCTGAACGAAGTCGATGTGTGGCCTGAGGGTAAGGTAACCCCTAATGCTAGTGGCAAGGAGACCCCTAAAAACCGGGTTAAAATTCCAATTCGAGGGGAGGTGGCACGAATCAATAGGAGAAGGCCGGGAAGTGGTCACAATTTTCCGGATGGAAAATTAAAAATCACAGTCCTTCTGCAAGGGGTCCCTTGCAGAATGGAAATCGACTCAGGGGCTTCAGTGTCGATAATTTCCACTGAAACCCTTGAGAGAATTGAACAAATAAGTGGAAAAAGAATTCCACTTAGTCCAACAAATATTCAATTATCGGACTTTCAAAAAAGTCCAATAAAAGTAAAAGGGAAGACCAGCCTTAGTGTAAAATTTAAGGGGTTCAAGGGGGTCTTAGATCTAATAGTTACAGAGGGGAATAGGACTAGCTTAATCGGACTTAATTGGTTCCCTGCCCTGGGAATTTGGATTGGGGGAATAAATTCAGTGATTAAAAATAAGACCCTCGAATCCGTCTGCAATGAATTTGCAGACGTATTCGATGGATCACTGGGCAAGTACAAAGGGCCCCCCATTAACTTCAACCTAGACCCCTCAGTAAAACCAATCAGGCTTAAGGCCCGAAGGGTACCTTTTGCCTTAAAGGGAAAAATCGAGGCCGAGCTCGACCGGCTTGTAGGCCAAGGAGTATTAGAACCTGTTGAGGGCGGTTTGTGGGAAACGCCGATTGTCACACCCCTCAAACCCAATGGGGATGTGAGAATCTGCGCTGACTACAAAGCCACCCTCAACATTGGAATGAAAAAGCATGCTTACCCGGTCCCGACGGTGAAGCAGGTCCTCGCCACGATCCAGGACGCCGCCATTTTCGCCAAGCTAGACTTGGCGCATGCGTACTTACAGTTGACTGTTTCTAAAGAGGCTGCAGAGGCACAGACGATCGTTACCCACAAGGGGGCGTTCCGAGTTCACAGACTGCAATTTGGAATTGCAGCAGCTCCAGGCATCTTCCAAGAAGTGATGGAGAGGACCTTAAAGGGCATACCTGGAGTATGCCCTTACTTCGATGATGTCCTAATAGCTGGAAGGGATGAAGGAATGTTAGTAGAGCGGCTGGAACAGGTACTGGGTAGATTTAGGAAGGCTGGATTGAAACTAAAGAAGAAAAAGTGTAGCATAGGGGTTAAATCCACTGATTTTTTGGGGTTCAGGATTGACAAAAGTGGAATCCACCCTACCCCTGAAAAAATTAAAGCAATCAAAGGGGCCCCAGAACCAAGGAACAAGGCGGAACTACAGGCCTTCCTTGGCTTGGTAAATTTTTACCACACGTTTGTGCCACATAAGGCTGCCATTGCAGAACCCTTACACAGACTCTTAGATAAGAAGACCCCTTGGCAATGGCAGAACAAGCACAAAGCGAGTTTCCAAACTTTAAAAGACATCCTTTCCAGTAATTCAACTGTAACCCACTTTATAGAAAACAAACCAATCTACCTGGCGTGCGATGCTTCGCCATATGGCGTAGGGGCTGTGATCAGCCACTTAGACAACCAAGGAATACAAAGACCCATTGCATACTACTCCCGCACACTAACCAAGGCAGAGCGGAACTATGCGCAAATAGACAGGGAGGCATTAGCCATAGTGGCAGGAGTTAAAAAGTTCCACGACTACCTGTATGGTAGGAACTTTACTATACTAACGGACCACAAACCCTTGCTGGGACTGTTTACCACAGATAAACAGACTCCCCAAATTATGTCACCCAGGATGCTGAGGTGGTCCATTTTCCTCTCAGCATACTCATTTTCCCTCCAATACAGACCAGGTAAGGACATGGGTCATGCAGACGCTCTTAGCAGATTGCCCCTAAGCACAACAGAGGAGGACCCTGCCCCAGTGGGACAAATAATGTCCCTACAGGACATTCCTGATTTGCCCTTAACTGCAAAAGACATTGCTGAGGCAACCAATAAGGACCTCACCTTAAGGAGAGTAATGGCCTGGGTCATGAGCGGTTGGCCTAACACCAAACCAGACGAAATATACAGTCCATATTTCAGAAGGAAAGATGAACTGTCAGTTCATTTGGGATGCTTACTCTGGGGAACTCGTGTAGTTATTCCAGGAATCCACAAATCAGCTATTCTACTAGAATTGCATGAGGGACATCCTGGAATAGTAAGGATGAAGGCGTTGGCTAGGAGTCACTTGTGGTGGCCAGGACTGGACAACGACATTGAGGAATGTGTTGCCAATTGCCATCTGTGCCAACGTTCCAGGCCTGAACAACAACATATCCGCACACATAAATGGGAACAAGCTAGGAATCCTTGGTCCAGGATTCATATCGACTTTGCTGGACCCTTCCAAGGGTTAACGTTCCTAGTAGTGGTTGACAGCTACTCTAGATGGCTAGAGGTAGTACCGGTCAGTTCAGTAACTTCAGGCAGAACCATACAGGCATTAAGGGGCCTCTTTGCCACTCACGGGTTGCCGGATTTAATTGTGTCTGATAATGGGCCACAATTCACATCTATTGAATTTCAGGATTTCCTCAAGGCCAACTCGATTAAGCACAAGACTTCAGCACCCTTCCACCCCTCCACCAACGGATTGGCTGAAAGAAATGTGAGGACCACGAAGGACGCTTTAAAAAGAATTATTCGAGGTGACTGGCATCAGAGACTGGCAGAGTTCTTGTTGGCTCAGCACACGACCCCATGTTCTGCTACAGGGAAAAGTCCAGCTGAAATGAGGTGGGGCAGGAGATTATCCACCAAATTGGACAGATTGCACCCTGACAGACTGCAAACAAACATTGAATTAGACATTCCTAACAGAACATTTAAAGTGGGGGATTTGATCTGGGCCAGAAACTATGCCCAAGGGGACAAATGGATTCCAGGGGTGGTGACTGAAATCTTAGGTCCCCTGTCGTATACTATTGAGGGGGAAGGGAACAGGATCTGTAAAAGACACGTAGACCAGCTGAGGAAAAGATCTAGTGGTTGTGTGCCAGTTGAGGGGGACCAAAGCATAGTAGGGGGAAACAGTACAGATAACAACAGGCCAGAGAGTGGCGTAGAGGAGGGGCAAAATGACTCATTCCCTCGTACCCAACAACAACAATTCAGTCAAATTGAATGGGAAATACCCCTGCGGAGTAGGCCAGTGACCACTGAATTACAAACACAAACTAATACACAAGACAGCACATCTGTAGCCAGCAACCCAGAGCCCAGGCCCAGCAGTGACAAGCTGCCAAGCAGTCAACCAGGAAGAGGGGTCCCTAGCAGCCAAAGTAACAGATACCCTTCTAGAATACATAGGCCACCAAAATACCTAAAGGATTTTGTAAAGAAATAACATCAACTGGGGGGTAAGGGGTGTTGTGTATGTAAATAGTTATTAACATGGCAAGTAAGAGATTGCAAACACATTGCAGCTTAGCAAGGTTCAGAGCGGGAAATTAAGGTGCATTCATTGGATGCCACAACCTAGGAGCGGGAAAAGAGTCTCCATTGATTGGTTACAGTTCAAAGGCTTTCTCTATAAAAGGGTTGCAACATTTGACAGTTGACAGTTGACTTTGTGTATTCAATAAACTCGTTCATTGTTAAACCACTCTGAGTCCTCGTCAATTAGAACCAAACAAAAATAGTCAAGGGACTGGAACAATCCCCATATGAAAATGATAGCAGTTTTCAGACTTTGGTTAAAAGTTTGTATATGTGTATGTGTGAAAGTAGCAACCATCAATGATCTTAGATGTGAGGCACAAATGCCAGGTCTAAAGAATTACTACAGTAAATAACTATGAAGCCCATACGAAAACATTCTTCTCACAATCCCTTAATATATCAAAGGCCGTATCAGTCCTGAATGTGGACCCATGATAATAAAACTGAGATGGAAAGTACAACTGGTATGCCAGGTTTATAGGGATATAAAATATTATGATATCCTTATACGTTCCCATAGAATTGACAATATACAACAAGGAGAAAAAAATAGCCTGTCCAGAATTTCTTCCTTGTGACTCTACTGCAGGGGTAGGCAACCTTGGCTCTTTTATGACTTGTGGACTTCAACTCCCAGAATTCCTGAGCCAGCCTGGCTCAGCTTGGAAACCTCTCCCTTTCCCCTCAGTGTGGCTGGCTCAGGAATTCTGGGAGTTGAAGTCCACGAGTCATAAAAGAGCCAAGGTTGCCTACCCTTGCTCTACTGAAAACCCTGAAGGGTTTTACTTAGGTACTTTCCTTTAGTGAAGTATTAACTTGACATACAAACTCCATCACTCTTTATATTTCTGTTCCTCTTTTTTAAAAAATAAAATAAAATAAAATAAACCACCTTTTCGATTTACTAGTGAGGGTTGAACATTCCACCGAATGAATTGCTGATTTTTAAAATGAAGTTTGTATGGAATTTAATTAAATTTGAGGCACAGAGTTGAAATTGTGTTGAGAATTGTGGTTTGTAATCAGGGCTGGGTGATCAGGCTCTTTTCAGTTATCTTAGTTTCACAGGTATTCCCTCTCTCGCATTCCTGTATTAATATATCTGTGGCAACTGCCATTCTAAAGGACTTATTCTCACCCAGAAATACTATATATGGGAACCTTATTTCGTAATCTTACATAAGCAAGACAAAGGGATATTCTTTCAGCATCCCTTCAGCCTTTGGGGAGGGTTTTCCTTCTCTATTCCATCTTTCCTCTTTATGGCAATTATCTTTCAAGGCCGTTGGCATTCCCTCTGCTCCTGGATCCAACTTGGTCTTCTTAGGCCAGGGGTAGGCAACCTCGGCTCTTTTATGGCTGGCTCAGGAATTCTGGGAGTTGAAGTCCATGAGTCATAAAAGAGCCAAGGTTGCCTACCCCTGTCTTAGGCCAAATGGCTGGAACAAGTGATGGAGCATCTTATCCACTAAAGTCCACAGTAACTTATTCACAGGAGTCCCAAGTAACTTGGTAAGACATGTCCCCTGTCACCACAATGGGTCTGCCCATGAAGAGTCAAAGCTGTGGTGAAGCTGAACAACTATCAGCAAAATGCTGTGCTAATTGGTCACAGCAGCCAAACTAGAGATTAGTTGTGTCAATCTTTTCCTAAAGTGAAGCTGGGCAGCACAAAGAAGGCGGCTGGAGAGCATCGCACTAACACAACAAGGAAGGACAAGTACATCTACAAAACATATTGTTTTAGCAACATGTGTCTAATAAATTAATGCAATATGTTGCTTATGAACATTTTGGACCATGTAAGATTGAAAAAAAAAATAATACTCAGCCTGAAGAAGACTACATGTTATTTTAGTATTGACTAGTTTCCTTCCAGATCTGGAATAAACAGAATCTCATTCATTCATAATTAGGGATTTCAATGTTACAGAATTTATAATAGTCTATAAAGTTCTGATAGTATGAGGCTGCTCACTTCAGACAGTATGACTTTGGGCAATGCACAAATAAAGACACAATAAATCAAAAAGGAGAAAAAAGAAATAAAACCATCTAACAAACAGACAATATCCAAGTTCAAAATATAAAATGTAAAATGGTGACTGAGCACGCAACAAAACAACCACAAGGTGTACTTCCATTCAACCCGGGCATAAATATTGATTATCTCATGGGCAGATAACTTCAGACATTTTCCCATAGTACTATAATGCTCTTCTCATCCTTCATTCCTCCAGGATACTTGTCACAATCCGTAGCTTACCCCTTTTCTCTAGTTGGGTAGGGACAGTTTCAAAGAAAGCAATGGTCCACAGCTTTCCTTTTGAATTTTCTAACAATGTCTTTGGGAACTGAATAGTGGCATACTGGCATCGCAATATGTCTAGTTATTATTTATTTATATTTTAATTAAGTAGCTTTCAAGAGCATTATCAACCAGACTTTCATGTGCAGGTATTTCTATCTTTCCTATCCATAGCGCAATTGTGACTTGCCTTTCTCTTATAGCACAGTTCCTTCAAAACCATTGAATGCCTCATATCAAGTAATAGCTACATGGATAATAACCAGCACATCAACAGCCCAGCTTCTCACCTGGCCCTTTCCCCTCTTTAAGATATTGAAAAAAGGGATTTTCATCTGCCATGTATGTAAGGTTAATTCTGAAGTATAAGTCCCTTGTCTAACTGGCATACCCTCCTGTTTAGAACTTTATATTGATTCTAAGATACAAAGGAAGTCAATGCACTACAGACAGTTATAAAAAAAGTGGCTAGATTAATACGGAGCAAAGGTAATGAAGGATAGTTTGTTTTAGAATACACACACACACACATATACAAACATAATACATATATATACACACAGAAGGAGGAGGAGAAAGTGGTAACTGGATAAAAAAGGTGGAGGAGGAGGAGGAGGAGGAGGAAGGAGGAGGAGGAGGAGGAGGAGGAGGAGGAGGAGGAGGAGGAGGAGGAGGAGGAGGAGGAGAAGACAAACTTTTCCTGAGTTCACATCAGTCTTACCTTCGACGTATCCAAAATAGATTTATTTTCACAGGTTCTATTAATATTACATTTACACTCATTGTACTCTTAATTCAGCTATAAAAGATACATATGCAGTACATCTAAATTTACCATTGCCAGGTCATTTGAAGCTGAAGCTAGAACATCATCCTTAATTAATTTTAGTTTGTAATATCATAAGAATGGAAATAGCCCAATGGGTAAGTACATTTCGTTTTATTTTATATATTAAGCCCAGGAATGTAGGACTTTCCACATGGAACTGACCGAATAATCATTCCACTGGTTACTATCTGACACATCAACAGGCAACAGAACAGTTAAAATTCAGTAGGTTCATCATAAATTATATTAACCTTTGGCTACTGGGCAGATATTCTATCTCCATTATGAAACTGGTATATTTATTCTTCCTGCTTCTGTCCATACAATAAATTCACACTGCTTTTAGACATTTCTCCACATCTCTAGCCCAGGCAATCTGTTCAAATGCCAGTGGTCTGATCACATCCTGCTCCTAAAGTCAGTTCAGCAATCACATCTCTGAGAGAGAAGCACTGAAGCACGGCGGCAGCCTTTGCCAAGGTGCCGCTCTGCCAAAGTTTATTTTAAATTGTATTTGTTTACTTTAACCATCATTCTCAGGCTTTTTGTCCCTACATACTTGTCTAAAGATCCAGAAGCAAGACCAGGAGACAATTTCTTCCCTTACGCTATTACTTCAATGGATATAGAACAAAAGAGACTTTTTCTCATGCTTTATCTCATAGCCACTCTTTGCCTGCAATTTACAACAGTGCCAGAATGAGCTGCTAACCCCAATTATACCATTTCCTGACCTAAGACCCTATCTTGCCCCCATTCCATTATTTAAATGACTGTATCCCTCAGGATTTTTTTTTCAAAAAAAGAAAACACCAAATCAGCTGTCACAGTGCTTTGGCATAAAAATTCATAATGCTTTTGTCTTTATAGTAGACATATATTTATGGGACACATCCAGCTTGACTGTCATTAGTAAATTTTAGTGCAGTTAACAATGATTTGGGAGAGATGCCAGTATTCTAGGAAGGAAGAAAATACGCATCTTCAGCCAATCAGAACCATCCAAATGTGCATTCATCTACTGACGTGGGAAACATCTTAGTTAAATGAGTGTCAAGAAAGCAGTACTAAGAAATGTTACAGATAGTCCTCAACTTACAACTATTCCTTTAGTGAATGTTCAAAGTTACAACGGCACTTTAAAAAGTAACTTAGGACTGTTGCAGCATCCCCATGGTCACATGATCAAAATTTGGATGCTTGGCACTTGGTTCACATTTATGACGGTTGCAGTGTCCCAAGGTCACGTGATCGCTTCCTGTGACCTTCTGACTAGCGGAGTCAATGGGGAAGGCAGATTCACTGAACAACTGAACAATTGTTACACATTTAACAATTGCAGTGATTCACTTAACAACTGTGGCAAGAAAGGTCATAAAATGGGGCAAAACTCACTTAACAAACGTCTCGCTTAAAAACAGAAATGTGGGCTTCAATTGTAGTCATAAGTCGAGGATTACCTGTACTTATCTTCATCTCAGGAAAAAAACAGACAGTTGACATACATACACTTTTTAAAAAGATATAAAAAGCAAGATACCTCATGATACTTCTTCACCAGTTTTCCTGCCATACAAGCGCATTTCCCATGTGTAGTTCCACAACCACAGTTTCCTCCACAGCGCTGGACAAGGAGGCAGCGAGGGAAAAAAACGGCACTGGTTTGCTTCAGCTCCTCCCTCACGTTGACAGAGTAATTCCTTGGAGTGCAACTGTAACGCTTTGCCTCATCGTTGAGCCTGTCTAAATCAACTGAAATAGGCAAAAGGGAATGAGGAGGAAAAAGAGGGAAAACGGACTTGTAAATAAAATACCTGTTTCCCCATAGAAGTCAATGGATCAATCAATCTCTGGCCTAAATTAATTTTGCAGATTTTTATTCCAATTCAGCCCCCGCCTCCATCCAATGGCTGGCTGTGCAGATCTTCAAATGGGGGCTTTGTTTGATGAAAATCTAAGCAAAACTGTCTTTTTTTAAAATAATAACAATAATGATGATGTAGTTTTAAAAGAAAAGAAAAAATACATTAAAAATTACAAAAACAGCAATAACATTGGCAATAGCATTTAGGCTTATGTACCACCCCATAACACTTTGCAGCAATCTCTGGGTGATTTTTAATGTAAGCATTATTTGCATATTGCCCACAACAATGTGGGTTCACATTTTATGAACCTTAGAAGGATGAAAGGCTGACTTAACCTTGAGGCACATCAGGATTGAACTCCTGGCAGTGGGCAGAGTTAGCCTGCAATACTGCACTATAACCACTATGCCACCAAAAATACAAATATTTGCATGGAAAGGTTTGCAAAATAATAAATATTAAAAGAAAGTAGAAACTACGGCACTGGAATAAACATCTCATGTTATGGTGTCCTTATATATCAGCTTGGATTAAAATAATAGAAAGGTATGTTTACAGCAATTTAATGTTTTAACACTCTGAAAATTGCTTTATTTACTATTATTAATATAAAATTGTAAATTATCTGAGAGGGCTATCCAATAAAAAAAGCAATGACAATCAAAGCAGTTAGAACCTTTATTTTAAGAGAGCCCAAATCTTGGTTATGGCACCAACCCATATACAGAATTGTGGAGTCCAAAAATCAAGTTCAGAGATCACTCAGGATTCCATAAGTGCTGCATGTGTTTTTTTTCCTATTGGTACCATATATAGAATTATACTTTATCAGTGACTTCCAGATGAAGTTGAAGCTAATGTCAAACTTTGTTTTCCCCTAATTTTAGGCACTGATTCATGCTTCCATAGTTTAAGCTGCCATTCATTTGTCATATCTTGACAACAATTATCCTTTATAAATACTATGTGTGTTAGAAGTATATGACCTTTAATGACAGACAGATGAAAAAGGAAAGTCAGTATTTACAATTTTTCACCCTTCATCCTATAATAGATCACCTTCCAGAAAAGTTGAACTTTATTACTTTGTCATCACTTAGAATAAAATGGTCCAACTTGATTTTTTACATTTCTAGGAATCTCCTGATTATATACATGTCTTGTTTAGTAATCATCACTGGGTAACATATCAGAGGAAACACATCCTATATCAATTTTCTTTTAATGTATTGTGAAATTAATCTTATTTTCTATTGATACTCTGATTGTGAGGTATTGATTGTTTTGTTTGAATTCTACATCCATTTGCTCATGCAAACTTTAACCTGTTCAGACTATTTCAATAGTAATTTATGTATGAAGTGTTCTGTATTTTATGTTACAAGTATTTCAGATTTAACTAAGTATCTGAGCTTACAGCCTTGCTTTTAAATTCCATCCAAATTATGCTTCTTATTTGCAGATGCTGAAATCACAAAACTACTTTTGATCATTATAAAAAGTATATCTTTTATGATTTCATGTTTCCTTTGTAATAATTGAATCTTGCAGAGTATAATCATTTTGCCAAATTCTTTACCATATTCCATATATATATATATATATGTATGGATATACTCTATTAAGTTGCTCAATACTTTCCTGGTGTCAACCATCCCAACCTGGTCAGTTAGAAAAAAAAAATACTCCCGGAGCCATTGTTAACGAAAGTACACTTTACTAAAGCCAAGTGGTTACAGAAGAAGCAAAGCTAGATCTGAGTTTTTTATGCCCAAAGCATATGGATAACATGGCTGACTGATGAGAACAAATAAGTTTGAAATTATCATATCGGTCTCCCTTTATTCTTTGTTAGCAAGCTAAAAGATTTACACAAATATGAGCTGCCACTGCTGTGGCTACTGCCTGTAGATGGCCTTGGGCTAGGCTGAAACAGGATATAAGATTTGTCCCATGTCTGGGACTAAGCAAGTGTATTCTGAATGCTTAACAAACATTTAACACATATCTTCCTTGCTTCTCAGCTAACACACAGAGAGAGAGAGCCTGTGGCCTAGGGGTTAAAACAACTGCTTAAGACGCAGTCGGCCCAGGATTGAATCTCAGAAGGGTATGGCTGACTGATGAGAACAAATAAGTTTGAAATGATCATATCAGTCTCCCTTTATTCTTTGTTAGCAAGCCCAAAAAAAATAGATGGCCTTGGGCTAGGCTGAAACAGGATATAAGATTTGTCCCCTGTCTGGGACTAAGCAAGTGTATTCTGAATGCTTAACAAACATTTAACATATATATATACATATATACATATACATATATACATATACATATATACATATATACATATATACATACATACACATATATACATACATACACATATATACATATATACATATATACATATATACATATATACATATATACATATATACATATATACATATATACATATATACATATATACATATATACATACATACATACATACATACATACATACATACATATAAGGTAAAGGTTCCCCCGCACACGCGTGCTAGTCGTTTCCGACTCTAGGGGCCGGTGCTCATCTCCGTTTCAAAGCCGAAGAGCCAGCGCTTGTCCGAGGACGTCTCCGTGGTCATGTGGCCGGCATGACTAGACGCCAAAGGCGCACGGAACGCTGTTACCTTCCCACCGGAGTGGTCCCTATTTTTCTACTTGCCTTTTTACGTGCTTTCGAACTGCTAGGTTGGCAGAAGCTGGGACGAGTAACAGGCGCTCACTCTGTTCCGCAGCACTCGGGATTCGACCCGCCAAACTGCCGACCTTCTGATCGACAAGCTCAGCGTCCTAACCCACTGAGCCACCACGTCCCTTACATATATATATATATATATATATATATATATATATATATATATATATATATATATATATATATATATATATATATATATATATATATACACCATATTCATGAAATATATATTTAATACTGAAGCCAAAGGAGATAAGTCTGGACTTCATCCTTTTATTAAGCTATATAGAGTGGTTTCTTATACTTGCAATGCTTCTTTTGTCTTTTATATATTTCTTTGGAACATATCTGATCTGATGAGTATATTAAGCTGTTAGGACATTACTTATTTTTTCTTTCAGGATAGACATAAAATAGTTTATAATTAACTTTGAATAAATTGTCCTGCATGATTCAACACCTTCCTTTAAAAGCTCCCTGAAAGTACACTGCTTCTAGCCTGTAACAAGAGAAACTTAGGTAATTGATTCCAGTCCCTGGATAAGGGGTGGATTCCAAAATCCAGCTCCCAGACTAGGGACATCTAGCTTCTTCATTAACATATTCAAGGAAAAGGAATCTATCAACTCTCCAGGCAACTGGTCTATTGCTCATCCTATTATGAAGTGTTTTTTGTTTTTGCTGTCTAACAAGCAGAATCCACCTTTCTGTAACTTATTGCCTATCCTGTCTTCTGGAGTCTTAACCTTCAGGTCTTTGAAGAAAGCATGTGTTCTTCGCTTTAGACTTCTCAAGGTTAAATGTTTCCAGTTCTTTCAATTACTGTTCACAGGACTTATTTCCATTCCGTAATTGTCCTTACTGTCATCTGAAGTTCTTCCAGTTTAACTGATTCTGTCACATCCCAGGACTCAGCACAACTCTTAAGGGGGAGATTGGTCAAAGCAGAATGGAAACCATTACTCCCTACAGTCTGGGAACATTATTTATGGTTCATATCCTAAAATTACATTTACTTTTTTGGCAGCCAGATCACATTCTTGACTTATGTTCAATCAATTGATTTGAAGGCTTCCTTTTCACAACTAGCATAGCTTCGCCATTTATTTTCCTTCCTATTACAGCTTTCAATTTATGTTTCTGTGTTAAATTTTGTGGTTTTCAAAATCATTTTGAATTTTATTTTTCTCTATTAGTGGAAAAAAGCAACAAACGGATAGAAAGTGAAGGATGAAGCTATGTGCTTAAGCTGCATCTGAAAAATATTTTGATAATTTCTCCAAAATGGCCCTTCTAATTTATATGCCCATCAAAAGCACAATTTTCTCTCAAAATAAATAGGTTGTTAAAATGTATTTGAATATGCTAATATAACTTTATGGTAGCATTGGAAACTAGAACTGCAATTTCTGCTGGAAAACTACATGTCAGTTTTGACAGATTAATTTGATAAAGAAATCAGCACCCATCTGATTTCTCAAGGACCTCTGCTTGTCAGGTAAACATTTCCACAGATTCTATCGAATGGAATACTCAATGAGAAAAGTTAAAATAAACAGAATGCTACATGTTAAGAAGTCAATGGTTAAGATTATTGAAAAAATACTAAATGTGACGCTTATGAATTTAAAAGAAGATTAATTCAACAAAAGATTTTCTCATATTTATTGGCTGTCTCAATATTTAGTGAGTTGTAATTCAATTAGAATTTTTATAACTTTTCTCAATTCAATAAACATATATAAAATGAAACAATAAGAAAAAGGAAGAAAGGAAATACAGAATTATGACTGTGGATCTTCTTCCTATTAATTGCTGTCTTATTCTTATCTTTCTCCATTTTATTCTTATTTTCTTGGACCCTTTTAAATCTTCGGATTCATAAAACATCTTATTTAGTATTTTTTTTCCCTTTCAACAAAAGGTTCATATAAAAGAGCTAGTTTGGTCTAGTCGCAGGGGTAGGCAACCTCGGCTCTTTTATGACTCATGGACTTCAACTCCCAGAATTCCTGAGCCAGCTAGAATTCTGGGAGTTGAAGTCCATGAGTCATAAAAGAGTCGAGGTCACTTACCCCTGGTCTAGTGGTTAAGACACCAGGCAAGAAAGTGAAGAAACTCAAGTTCCAGAACTGCCTTAGCCATGAAAGGCAGCTTGGTGATTTTGGGCCAGATACTTTTTGTCAGGGTTGTTCTCGTTGTTGTGGAAAAACAGGACAAAACTGTATGGGTATATTTGCCTCCTTGAGTTATTTGTAAAAAGAAGAAAGGTGGGATATAAATAAAGCTTCCATCTTTATTTTTTCTTCCCTCTGGCAAAATTGGTCAGCTTCATTATTTTTGCCAGTTCCATGAATTTTATAATCCAACCTTTTACTGTACATATTTCATTATTCTTCCATCTCTGTGTGAACAATAATCTTCCTATAGTTTCCATATGCAACAGCTTCCCCTTTTTCTTTTCAAGTTCCACATCCGTAAAATGAAATATAAACCATTCTGGTTTCACTGTAGTATTAATCCGCAATAACTTTTGCATCATTGTATGAATGTGCACCAAGCAAAGTGGCTTCATTGTCAAACTAGCTATGTCAGAAGTGTAAAATGGTCATGGTGATGTATATGATATGGTCTTGCCTCAATATCATCCTGCTTTTAGTTTAATATTCATATTTTTGCTAATACAGTTTTTAGAAGAGAAAGGTTGTAAAAAAGAAAAAGTGATTCTGAGTTACTTGAGGACTACTTGGAGGCTTCAGCTGGTGCAGAATGCGGCCGCGCGAGTGGTGGTGGGGGTTTCCCGATACTCCCATGTAACACCTCTTCTCCGCGAGCTGCATTGGCTTCTGGTTGCCCTCCCGGTGAGATTCAAGGTGCTGGTAATGACCTATAAAGCCCTAAATGGCATGGGTCCGGATTACTTACGGGAGCACCTGCTGCTGGCATCAACTTCCCTTCGTCCAGTGTGCTCCCACAGAGAGGGCCTCCTCAGGGTGCCGTCAGTCAAAGAGTGTCGACTGGCGACCCCCAGGGGGAGGGCGTTCTCTGTGGGTGCGCCAGACCTTTGGAACCGTTTACCGGTTGAGCTCCAGATGGCTCCTAACCTTCGCTCCTTCCGCCGTGACCTAAAAACATTTATTTGAACAATCCGGCCTGGTCTGATGGATTTGGGGTATTTTAATATTAATTTTATTAATTTTTACTGTAATTGGGCTACATTATTTAATTCTTCCTTAACTTTTGTACATTGTATTTCTATTGTATTTATTGCCCTGTACACCGCCCTGAGTCCTTCGGGAGAAGGGCGGTATAGAAATTAAATTACTATTATTATTATTATTATTACATATTCAAAATTTGGAATTTATCATTAGGTGAAGAACCATGGATTTACCAAGGATGGATGTAGGAAAAAGATTCTTAAAAATAGAAAACAGTACCTTATACTTAAACTTTGGACTGATAACATGAATTTAAGATTTATCTTTCTATTCATGTAACAGAAAGACTGGTAATTTTGTCCTTATTCTTTTCTTCTTTCATTTTTTCGAGTGAATTTCACAATTTTACTTTGTAAATCAATTAGTGTTTGGTATGGAATATGGTAACTTAATCAGTGTTGCTTTTAGTTTAAAGAAATGATTCTAGATTTCTGTTTTCAAATTCTCTATTAATGTCATGCAGGAAACTTCTGGTGGAAATGGTAGTGATAGCTAAGGAGGACTTTTAAATGATCCAAAGATGAAATTACAATTTATGTACTAAATCAGCAGTTCTCAATAGCATCCAGTCATTTGTTGTGGGGGTTTTTCGTGGATAATATTTCTGAGATTACAAACAAGATTCTGCATGAAATCTTGAAAGAGAACTCACTGACCAGAGTACATTTTAGTGATCTGATGCAAGATCTGAAAAGTAAAAATTCTCAATACATTTAGACATTTTTTACATGTGGGAATAGATGCCCAAGCTATCAGAATAGTTAAATCTCATATCAAATATATGAATGTTTAAGAATACCTTATATTCCCTGGTTTGCTATTTTCCCAAGAGTGCCATTATCTCTACAAAGATGTATATATTCCTTGAGATTTAAGCATAAAACCAATGGGAGTTACCAGTGCACTCAAGCAATGAAAGGTCTGGTGTGCATAGCAAAAAGGAAGGAGAGTAAAAAACTATTTATTATTCCCCTTAACAGGTGAAATTTAATGCTCTGTCATTCTTCAAATACTCTGCCTTTCATGTCTGGCCATTCTGGCTCATTCATTCTGCTTATGAGGAAGAAAAGCTTTTTAATGAGAGATTAATTTTTCACTGTCACTAATTGTGGGCATATCTACCACCAACTCAGTTTTAAAAAGCTATGGGTGCTGTTAAGTGACAACTTGCAAAGATAAAGGAGAGTGTAAGAGCTACCGCTCTAAAGTGAAATTAGTGAGAAAGAAAGAGGGGATTACCTCCTTAAAATATTTAGAGGCGAAACAATGAAATCCGGTTTCAAAATAAATACTTAAAATAATGCTCTTTAAGTATTAGCTTGGCTAATACTAAGCCAAGCTATTCTCCAAAGCACCTGAAAGCAGGACAAGACGCAATGGATGGAAACTAGTCAAGGAGAGAAGCAACCTAGAACTAAGGAGAAGCTTCCTGACAGTTAGAGCAATTAACCAGTGGAACAACCTGCCTCCAGAAGTGGTGAATGCTCCAAAACTGGAAGTTTTTAAGTTTTTAAGAAGAGACTAGACAGCCATTTGTCTGAAATGGTATAGGGTTTCCTGCCTTAGCAGGGGGTTGGACTAGATGACCTCCAAAGTCCCTTCCAACTACTACTTCTTCTTCTTCTTCTTCTTCTTCTTCTTCTTCTTCTTCTTCTTCTTCTTCTTCTTCTTCTTCTTCTTCTTCTTCTTCTTCTTATTATTATTATTATTATTATTATTATTATTATTATTATTATTATTATTATTATGTTGAAAAGCTACAGGAGTCATTGAAAACGAATGCAAATGTTGTATCAATCAACTATTGGATAAACATCAACCCCACCAAGAGATTTGATCCTTTATGGGTAATTCCCCAGACAGGGAATTGTTAGATTACAAGTCCCATAGTTCCTACTGTGAAATACTGGCTAGGAATTGTGGAAGTTAAAACCTAAAAGGAAATATCTTATGGAAGATACACAGATGTGAACACCCAGTCACATACACACAAGGCCTTATGACCTTGCAGGAAAATGTCTATTACTTCCATAAGATTTTGAAAGTCATTTGGCATCTTGCAAGACTTGGTTTTTTAAAAAAAAACATGAATGGACCATCACATGCACATGTACAGTGGTGTCCATAGAAGAAAAGATTGCAGATCCAATCAGGATCACCACATATTCTATTTGAAAAATGAAGTTTAAGCCAAACTAAATTCTGATTTTCCAGCAGGCTTGGAAACCTACAATAGACAGACAGAACTAAATTGCTGGGTAAGCCAATCTTCCTAGCTATTAACTTCATTTTTTCACATTTTTTTAAGTTTAAGAAGGGGAAGAGATAAAGGGAGTATAGTTCTTCATTGAAGGCCTAGAATGAAACAGAATGTTCTCGTAAATTCTTCTTTTGAATGAAAAAGTGCTAGTGCCTGTTATGTATAATTTCATTAAGCAGTTGAAAAGACATTACAGCAGGAACTTCCAAGCAATTGCAAACAAGACATTTTAAAAGAAGTTGGAAAAGTGTCATTTGGAAAAGGTAAAGTATCTGTAGGTACACACAGAGAAGTGTTTATATGGTCTGCCATTCAAGATGAAACTTCTTTGGCAAAAAGGTTGGGTCTTAAAGAGACCCATTCAGCAGGCTGGGCTTTTGAATGGAATGCCAACCATTCACAAGAAATGAATTCTGTGGCTCATATAACTTGGCATGTCAATTACCTCAAAGGAAGAAGGTCAAGTTGCCTCAGCAGAATGAAATTACTGCTGTCACAAAGGCTCCGTTTGTGTGATATCCATGGATTTAAGCCAAGAATGAATCTGGCTTTATCTGTTTTTCTTTTTTCTTTTTAAAGGAAGGGTTTGTGCCTTAGAGATAAATTAGTGTATACCAAGCATCACATTTTCTGTTAATTTGTAGTGACGGGAAATCCCCATTCTCTCTCTCTCTCTCTCATATTTATTGGTTTGCACCCTGCAAACCTATATAAGCAATCTCACCTTTCTGTGGGCACACATTCACGTAGAAGTAATTTGTAAATAGAGAGTTCACAGGTGTGATGAGTAAATTTTCTATAGTGGTAACCTACTGTTTCCAGAGAATCATTTGGCGTTTCTCTTCTTCATTTAGTATTATGCTATAAACCATTACAGTCCATCTCTACAGCTACAAATAAAATATATGGAAGTAGTTAGGTAATGTGCCTGATTAAAAATGTCATCTGCATTTGAAGAATGTGGGCAGATCTCAGAAGGAGCTGTTCCACAATTACTTAATACAGGCTATCACTATCAGCAAGCCTAAATTGAACTCTTTTTTTTTAACTACAACTACACATAAGAGATTCTCATATTTTTCATCTTGAGTTTTAATTTAGTTAGCATAAGGTAGAACTTGTTGAAGGTGTGATATTGGGACTGGAGAAATGTTTCCATGAAACATAAGTGGATACTTTGATGAAAAATTAGCTTGCGTGTGCCTGTTGCTGAACTTCTGAGGTATTTGCTTCTTCTTTTTGTGCCATATCTGTTATCGGACGTTGGCAATCAAGTTGGCAGTCCTGTTTTTATCAACAGCCACAGAAAAAAGTGCTGCTGAGTTTTGTCCAAACCAGTCCCTTAGATTTTGAAGTCATGATGTTCTTCTTCTGCCAAGGCCTTGTTTGCCTTCAATGGAGGATTAAATGGAGTATGCCATATTTTTCTGGGTGTCGCATCACATGTCCGAAATATTCTAACTTTAGTTTTTTAATTGTTTTGATGATTTCCCTTGGCTTACCCAGGCAGCTTATCGCCTCCTCATTGCTAGATTTGGGAACTATTTTCACGAAAATGAGAATGGAAAGAAAGAACATTTGGGAAGCCTTATAAGACTGACAAACTGTATAACTAGAGAAGATGGGAGAAAATCTGGCATGGACAATAATCTTTACAGTACACCTAACATTGCCAGGTTGGGTTATGGTTGGCAATGATTGTCTGACCCAGACAACAAATCTAGTTAGAACTAGAAGATAAATAACAAATGAGGATAAAGAAGCAAGCAAGCATCCAGGGTCAGGAACAACCAAAATATAAGAACCTAGGGAGCTCAGTTAGACCAATTTCTCAGTTGAGCTAACTCATGGCTTATTTTAGTCCTCATTTGTCTAGCCAAACATAGTGGACTAGTTCATATCAAGCCATGATTCATAATGACTTCATCAGTGCAAAACATTAAGATGTAATGTAACAAATCACATTGTGGCTTAGTATAATGTCTGAACCCAGGCCGTGATGGTTGAAAAAGGTTCGGCTGCAGCAGAAAGCCTTTATTATCCTCTATAAGAGAAAGGGATTAGATAGACATCTTGGAGAAATATTCAGATACACTTTAATGAGAGAATAGCCACATTCATTACTTTATCATATGGGGCAGCTCTGTGAAAATCTAAAGGTTCCTACGAGAGCCAGTTCAGCTTAGTGTGGGATTCTTCAAACTTGGCAACTTGTGGACTTCAACTCCCAGAATTCCTCAGCCAGGCTGAAGGTCACAAGTCTTAAAGTTGCCAAGTTTGAAGATCCCTGGCTTAGTGGTTAAGGTGCTGGCCTAGAAACCAGGATACCATGAGTTCCCGTCCTGACCTAGGCATGAAAACTGGCTGGGTGACCTTGGGCCAATCATTTTCTCTCAGTCCACTCCACAGGGTTGTTGTTGCTATGCAAAATTGGAGAAGGAAAACGTAGTAGATATCTCAAAGATACTTTTTTTCCTTTTCTTTTCAAAAGGCAATTGGACTGTTTTTTATTTGAGGAGGAAGAAGAAAACATTCTACTTCTTATCCAAGAAGGTGTAATTGATTCCCTCAACATCCAATTACAACTGATGAAGAAGAAGCAAAATGTTTTCTTTTTGTTCCTCAAATAAAACACAGTCCAGTTGCCTTTGGGGGGGGGGAGAAAAAAAGTTGTTCCTTTTGAGACAACCATGACCTGGATGACTGAGAATCTCCAAAGACCAGTATTAGGTATGTTTGCCATCTTGAGTTACTTACTGTATAAAGTAATAAAGGTGGGATCGAAACCTAAATAATATTAATAAAGTTGGTTGTCCTTTTCATGGCCCTACAATTTTCTTTTAAATGTAAAGTTGTGAAAATTTCTCATTATATGTACCTAAATGAATTGTATGATATTGGGGCTAAGGAACTAAATTAGAATCTGGGAGACCATGAGTTCTAGTCTTGCCTTAAGTACAGAGCCAGTTCGGTATGGTGAATTGTTCCAAAAACAATTAGTTTAGGGACTAGTTTAGGAGGCCACCAGCAATCAAACATTGTCTCAAAGTCACCCCACCACCACCACCACCACAAAAAAATGTGCTATACACAGAATAGAATACAATAGAGCTGAAAGGGACCTTGGAGATATTCTAGTCCAGCCCCCTGCTCAAGTAGGAAAACCTACATCATTTCAGATAAATGACTGTAGCCTCTTCTTAAAAACCTCCACAATATCTGGAGGCAAGCTGTTCCACTGGTTAATTGTTTTCACAGTCAGGAAGTTTCTCCTTAATTCCAGGTTGCATCTCTCTTTGATCAGTTTCCAACCATTGTTTCTTGTCCTGCCCTCTAGTGCTTCGGAGAACAATTTGACCCCCTATTATTTGTGACAGCCCCTCACATACTGGAATACTGCTATCATGTCTCCCCTATTTCTTCTTTTCTTTAGACTAGCCAAACCCAAGTCCTGCAACTGTTTTTCATATGTTTTAATCTCCAGACCTTTGATCATCTTAGTTGCTCTTCTCTGAACTTTTTTTCCAAAGTCTCAACATCTTTTTTGGTGACCAAAATTGGTTGCAGTATTCCAGGTGTGGTCTTACTTGAGTTGTATAAAGAGGTGCTAATATTCCATGTGATCCTGATTCTATGCCTCTGTTTATACAACCCAGGATTGTATTAGCTTTTTTGGCTGCTGCTGCACACTGCTGGCTCATATTCAAGTGAATGTTTAGAATATTGAGAGATGGTATGACCATGTGACAGCTCTTCTGTGAGCTCTATAGGTTGCCAGGATTCTGGATGCAATTCAAAGTGGTACTTATTATGCACAAAACCCTTCATGGGAAAGTACCTGATTATTGGAGCGACCATCTATTTCTGACTGTTTCTGCTTGCCTGCCTGAGCTTTGGGTGAATGGGTGCATTCTAGGTTGAACAAACTCCATTGAACAAAGCCATCTGTCAGAAACATGCCTTCTCGGTCACAGTGCCTGTCCTCTGGAACTGTATCACTCTGGAGATCCAAATAGCTTCCACCCTGATAATGCCCAGGAAGGCACTGAAAATATACAACATCACCACCAGATGGATTTGTAGCTCGCTGACCAGCCATACTCAGCGTGTGGTCCTCAATGGAACTGCATCTACATGGAGGGAAGTGTGTAGTGGGGTGCCCCAGGGCTCTGTTCTGAGCCCAGTGCTCCTCAACATCTTCATCAACGATTTGGGTGAGGGGATAGATGGGGAACTCTTCAAATTTGCAGACAACATCAAGCTGGCAGGAACAGCCAACACTCCAAAAGATAGGCTTAAGATACAGGAGGACCTGAATAAACTGGAACACTGAACGCTATCTAACAAAATGAAATTCAGTGTTGAAAATAGTAAGGTTCTACACTTAGGCAAGAAAAACCAAATGTACAGGTATAGTATAGGGAGTACCTTGCTCAATAGTAGTAACTGTGAGAGGGATCTCGGAGTCCTAGAGGACAATCACTTAGATATGAGCCAGCAGTGTGCTGCAGCTGCCAAAAAAGCCAACACAGTGTTAGGCTGCATTAACAAAGGGATAGAATCGAGATCACGTGAAGTATTAATACCACTTTACAATGCCTTGGTAAGGCCACTCCTGGAATACTGCATCCAGCTTTGGTCACCACGATGTAAAAAAGATGTTGAGACCTAGAAAGAGTGCAGAGAAGAGCAACAAAGATGATTAGAGGTCTGGAGGCTAAAACATATGAGGAACGGTTGCTGGAATTGGGTATGTCTAGTTTAATGAAGAGGATAAGAGGGTGACATGATAGCAGTGCTCCAATATCTCAGGGGCTGCCACAAAGAAGAGGGAGTCAAGCTATTATCCAAAGCACCTGAAAGCAGGACAAGAAGCAACGGATGGAAACTAATCAAGGAGAGAAGCAACTTAGAACTAAGGAGAAATTTCCTGACAGTTAGAACAATTAACCAGTGGAACAACCTGCCTCTAGAAGCTGTGAATGCTCCAACACTGGACGTTTTAAAAAAGAGACTGGACAGCCATTTGTCTGAAATGGTATAGGGTTTCCTGCCTGAGCGGGGGGTTGGACTAGATGACCTCCAAGGTCCCTTCCATCATCATCATCATCATCATCATCATCATCATCATCATCATCATTTATCTAGGTCTACCCAGGGATGGATAATGGGTGAAGATTTTGTCTGGTATGGTTTTTTTGGATGCATATCTTTCTGTTTCTTTTAATCATTCTACCTTTTTTAATTATGCATTCATTTGGAATCTGGCATTCTTTAAATCTATGCAAATGAATATATAAATCATTTTAAAACAGCTGCCTTGGAGTGAAGATTACTAACTACATGTAAGAAAGGAGACACATTTGCTGCAAGCAAAGAGCAAAAATGTATTTTGCATTCAGCATTCAAAATAATTTGGCTTATTGGCAGATGGCCCAGAACCCTTCAAAGATAGATACACAGAGGATTCTAGTTACTTGCTGACATTGCCTTGTCAATCTGGAAGACATCAGATTCCTTTGTCTGATTTTGGTTTAGACTGGGGAAAAATATTAATGACAAATAGATGAGATGGTTCAGAACACTGGGGATTCACAGAAAGGCTTAACGTTCAGCGTGTAGCTTGTTCCATTGTCACAGTGTGTGTTGGAAAAAACACTACAGTGATATTCCTTTATTTTTCTAACCCTTGTTTTAAAAGGCATAACCCAGTGGCAGCAGGACATTTGTTTAACCTGTAAATCTTTCATAGTGTGCTAATCTTACATCAACAGTGCCCCAACTGGCTCAATTATTCCTTCAATAGCATTTTGTTAAGTTTTGCGTGCTGTGGCATAATATAATCTACAGAATGAAAAGTATGCTTCTCTAAGGATGAATGAATCTTTATGAGTGAAGTCTAAAAGTCGATGCATTTAAATCCTACTGTTTTGAGTGTACATTTAATCACATGCACACTTTTCCTTTCTGAAAGGATCTTTTCCTTATAAGTAGGCTTGTTCTTACAATCAGAATAAGAGAATAACAGAGTTGAAAGGGACCTTGGAGGTCTTCTAGTCCAACCCCCTGCATAAGCAGGAAATCCTATACCATTCCAGACAAGTGGGTGTCCAGCCTTTTCTTAAAAATCTCCAGTGGCGCAGCACCCACAACTTCTGAAGGCAAGACGTTCCACTGGTTAATTGTTCTCATTGTCAGGTGTACAATGGTACAATCATGCAAAGCTTTTTCTTTCTTCTCAGTTCTCCAATGCATCCTAATTGGCATCTAAAAAAATAAACTGATTCCGTTGATAGTGCTTCGCTTAAGATAATCTGAATATTCTGTTTCTGATCTTTGACCTATAATGATTCGTTTTCATACATGCGTTATATTATATGATCGTAGTTTTTTTTTCTGATGCCTTCATCTGAACCCTTCCTACATCTTGATTTTTTAAAAAAATCTCATCAACCCACAAAAGGTTCACAATCCCTATTTTCCTTTGCTTAGGTCTTCCTGTTGGTTCTTTGTGGAGATATGAAAAACAATGAATACAACAGATTTGTTTTGACTACTATGTCAACACTCTTCTTCCCCTTTCTCAATTCAGGAACATGTTGTATAGCTGGGGATATTTTTCTAGCCTTGAAAAGTCAGACTGCCACACTGTGTGACTTACATATGTCTAAAAATCCCTCAGAGGCAACTACTTATCATACTGAATGCATGAATAAGCTTCACTTTGATAGAAACACGAGGAAAGTCCTATTTACTCGGAATGACCTTAAATCTCCAGGGCCAAATGAAATGCAATGTAAGGTAGGAAAGGAACTAGTTGATGGTCACGCTAAACCCTTATATATTATCTTTGGGGAAAACTGAGATAACTGGGAAAGTGCCAGATGACTGAAGGAGAGCTAATATTGTTGGCAGCCTTTTTTAAAAAAAATGAGAAAATGAGTGTCTAGGGAATTGCAGTCCAGGTTGGTCTGAAAATTCTCAACCAGTATATAAAGAGACAGACCTGTAAGCTTTTGTTCTTACATTTGTACTTATATATTCATTATTGGGATGTGGTGGCTCAGTGGGTTAGGATGCTGAGCTTATCGATCAGAAGGTCAGCAGTTTGGCGGGTCGAATCCCGAGTGCCGCGTAACAGAGTGAGTGCCAACCTAGCAGTTCGAAAGCACGTAAAAATGCAAGTAGAAAAATAGGGACCACTACGGTGGGAAGGTAACAGCATTCCATGCACCTTTGGCGTCATGCCAGCCACATGACCACGGAGATGTCCTCGGACAAGTGCTGGCTCTTCGGCTTTGAAACAGAGATGAGCACCGGCCTCTAGAGTTGGAAACGACTAGCACGCATGTGCGGGGGAACCTTTACCTTTACCTTTATTCATTATTAGCAATAGCAATAGCAATAGCACTTAAACTTATATACTGCTTCACAGTGTTTAACAGCCCTCTCTAAGTGGTATACAGAGTCAGCATATTGGTTCTGAGTCAACCTTAAGCCAGTGAGAATCGAACTGCCAAATTGCAGTCAGCTGGTAGTCAGCAGAAGTACTGCATTCTAACCACTGTGCCACCATGTCTTATTAAATAAAAATAATCTTCTTATTTGTTCTCTAAGAAGAGAGTTCAACCTATTTTCCAAAGCACCAGAAGGGAAGACAAGAAACAATGAATGGAAATTAATCAAGGAGAGAACCAACCTAGAATTGAGGAGAAATTTCCTAATAGTAGGACCAATTAATCAGTGGAATGGCTTGCCTTCAGAAGTTGTGGGTGCTTCATCACTGGAAGCTTTTAAGAAGAGACTGGACAGCCATTTGCCTGAAATGGTATGCTCAGTCTTCTGCCTGAGCAGGGGGTTGGACTAGGAGACCTCCAAGGTCCCTTCCAACTCTCTTATTCTGTAAATCATTTTAAAAGTAAGATGGTAATTAACAGAATCCAGGATAGGTTTGTGAAAAATGAATCTTGCCACATTAAGATTACCTCATTTGCATGACTGGGTTATAATGACAATCACAATTAGTAGAGTGTGGAAATGTTACAGACATAATGTACCTTGATTTCAACCAAGCCAAGTACATCACAATATTCTGATTAGCAGGCTGGTTAAGTACCGGTTCAATGACACAACAATTAAATGGATAGTTAGCTGAAATAAAAATAATATTTGGCATGTTCATCAGTTTTCCTCATCAAATTTGAGTTAGATGCTGAGTGGTTTTAGATTTGTAAATGTAATGTAATGTAATGTACCAAGCTTTCCAAGAAAATTCCACACCCATTTGCACTATTCAGGTGACCTCCAGGGCACAGATAAACCTCCAAGTGGCCTCAACAGCTCTCAGAAAGAATGCTAATGAACAGATGACTGCAAGGAATATAAATCCTTCCATCCTCCACCATTCAGTTGCAACTGAAGAAGCTTCTTGGATGGGAAGCGAAATGTATTCAAGGGGAAAAAAAATCCAGTTGCCTTTCGAAAAAGCACCTTTGAGATTACATTATATTTCACTACATTACATTATGTTGTTATAAGTCTATGGAGAGTCTGAGTCATCCAACATAATATAATGTAGTGAAATACAATGTAATGAATATAATAATATCAACATTATAACTTTATGAATTTTCAAGTTTTCCACATGCTAAGCTTGTAAGCCACCCTGAGTCTTCGGAGAAGGGCGGGATATAAATGGAATAAAAATAAAAATAAAAATAAATAAATGATTGGATCGTGTTCAAAGATATACAGAAATTGCAGGTAAAATCAACCAATCATACATACCACATATGATGAGCATATGCAGTATGTTCAGACCTCCTTACGTTCTTTTTTCAAACCTTAAGTCCTCCAAAGTTTTCTGGCATTCCCTTTTTTTTGGGCATGGGTAGCAGACGTTTGGCCACATAGGCATTTGGAAAATGAGTTTGCCATTAGCAGACAGAGATGCATATACAGACACACGTGCCCTCCAGAAAATAGAGGTGTGTATTGTGACTTTTATACTTACACACATATATGTACGTAGACATGCATGCATGCATATGTGTGTACGTGCATGCACTCTCAATCAAAATGGTGAAAAGACAACTCACAACGCATCAAGAATCATAGAAGTTACCACTCTGAACAATAATGCATATATTACATTGGATGTAGAATTTCTCAAACCAATGTAGTACTGTAATAAGAAATAAGTATTTGCTCCAGGCAGAATATTTTTTTTTTAGTTTGTTCAACCGGCTAAAGTATCCTCTGAGTTATCCAGCTGCCTTGGGCTCATCTAATAAAATCTGGACATTGCTAACCCTTTTTCTAGTGAACCAATGCTTTAGGGCTTTATATTAAAGCCAGTTGCTGCATATAAGACATGGGTGTCCTAATTACCAGTAGTATATCTACCTACTCTTGTCTTCTGCAACCATCTTAATTATCTTGCTGCAGTATAAGAGGGAGATAATCACTTTTTAAAAAATAAAAAATCACACTACACTTAGAAGAACATCTGGCACCAGCACCTGTAAGAGCAGGTGGCTTTTATAGGCTGAAAATATCTCTCCAATGTTCATTATGTAGACTGGTTGTTAAGAATTTTAATTCTCACCGAACAAAGTGTGGACTTATGCATAGTTGCAAAAATTTTACAACATCCCTCTGAGGATTTTAGCCATGTCGGTCACAAAACTAATATCGTATTGAACATCTTATTCTGCTGTGCATCCATCCAACCATTTTTGCCTCTTACCTTTCGACTTCCTCTCATAGAAACTTCTGCCTCGAGGTGGAGCGCTCTCTGTGTAGAGGTGATCAAGATCTTCTTGCCATGTATCTGGATTAAAGTGCTTGAGCAATTCCTCCACTGTATCAAACCCAGCAATGGTTTGATCTAGGGCTTCCACAGTAAGAGTGGGGTCAGTCACTGATGGAGAGCGATAGGAAATGCCCTAAGAATGACATACAGAGCAGGGTACTTTGAACATCATGTAGAAAAGAACAAAGAAATCAAAACTACTCTTTCCAGATTTAACAGCAACAATGAATTATCACACAACTGGGACTAAACATTACTGAAAACAACCCTTGTGTTCCCTAGGCCAGGGGTAGGCAACCTTGGCTCTTTTATGACTCGTGGACTACAACTCCCAGAATTCCTGAGCCAGCATGGCTCAGTGTGGAAACCTCTCTCTTTCCCCTCAGCATAGCTGGCTCAGGAATTCTGGGACTTGAAGTCCACAAGTCATAAAAGAGCCAAGGTTGCCTACCCCTGCCCTAGGTTTATGTCTTTATATATATATATAATATAATATAATATATAATATAATAATATAATTATATTATTATATTTATAATAATACACCCATCATTGTGTGGGGCTAAAGTGTTCAAAGGGGGTGGAGTGGCTCAGTGGTTAAAGACGTTGAACTTGTCAGCTGGAAAGCTGACAGCCCAGGTGAGGGGGGAGCTTTCATTACTTGCCTCAGCTCGTGCCCACCTAGCAGTTTGAAAGCATGAAAATGCAAGTAGGTAAATAGGTACCACATCAGTGGGACGGTAACAGCATTCCATGTGCCTTTGGTGTATAGTGAGGCTGGCCACATGACCACAGAAAGGGTTTTTGGGCAACACTGACTCCCTCAGCTAAGAAACGGAAATGAACGCTGCCCCCTAAAGTTGGACTCGACTGGAAAGGGGAAACCTTTACCTTTTAAAGTGTACAAAGAATGATGCTTGTTCTTCTCAATCATAGTTCTGAGATGGAATTTGACTTACATTTGCTTGATGCAAATCACAGCTCTCAACTAAATCAGGTTCTTGCTAAGATACATACTTTGCTTGAAATACAGCAAATGCCAGTATAGCTTGTCCTCTGGCTATATTACAGAACAAGCATAAATCTCCCAGCCGAATGCCTAGAGGCTGGGAAGATCAAAGGACAGGACAGTAGTTCATAAAGGCAGACAGTAAGGATGACCAACCTGTGATCTGCTTAAAAGCCCCATCACCCCAAGATTATGTTCATAGAATCTTGTGATAAAAGGGACCCAACTTAGCCATGCCCTTTTGGTTTGTTTGTTTCATTGAAAAGTTAAGTGGCTGGGAAGCATGATGCCTCTTAGAGGCAACTGCTGCTCCCCACGTGCTTAATCTCCCAAAGGGCCTGATTTTGACCACAAAACAATTTTAGAGTTTGTCTTGTTTGAGCAATTTGCCCCCCAGCAGTCTCTTGCTATTCTTCACACTCCCAGCCCCTAAAAGAAGTTCAGTTCCACCCTTTGTTGTGACAGCATGTTGCCAATAGCTTCCTGTGACTCACGAAAAGGTTGGGAGGCTAATCTGCAGACCCCAAACGTTGTCCATCACTGAAGCAATAGGCTGGTCCTGATTTCTAAATACCCTTTTCATCGCTACTTGTAACTGGTTTTATTTATTGGGTTTTGTTTAGATCTTGGTAATGAAGAGTATAGAATCAGAATAGCACCTGTATAAAAAAGAAGAAAATGATGAAGAAGCGGAAGAATGGAAGGAAAATAAAAAGGAGATGCTGTGGAGCTTTTCAATTCTAGTATTTAGTTACAATGACATGTAGGAAATGTGAGATCACTCAACCTTTACCAAAAAGTCGGCTTTGAAGAAGAATTTATAGAAGAAGTAGTCTTCTGGAAACATTCTCAAGAATAATTCCAAGCATAAGGATGAGAAAGGAAGAAAAAGATATGATTGTCAGAGGGTAAAGAATACTCAAACATAGATGGATCCAACGAAGTGAATGTCCAAGACACATCTTTTGCAAGGCTTTTTTTTAAAAAAAAATAAGGACAAGCTAAGAGGTATTTTAAGAAAAAGTTATCCTAGATGTGAAAAAGACTGTTGGAACATGAATTGTAAGGAGACAAGTTTTGTGGTCATGAAGTGCAATGTGCCTGATTTTTATTGCTGCAGATGAGTGGAGATAATGGACCAGAGAGAAATCAGAAGACATCAAGGTGAACAAAGAACAGTAATACTTTCCTTTTGTACAAAAATCCTGGCATTTGTAAAAATAGACTTTTCAAAACACAATGTCCATATAGAAGAAGGAAGCTTTATTTTCTTGATAGAGAGGTAAGGTGGGGACAAGTCAGGAGAACAATCTCATGCTCTAAAACAACTAAATAGCAGATTCTTATGAAAATCTAGTGGCTAAGGATAAACTAAACAAGTTTGACTTTTTTCTTTGCTGACAGGATGAACAGTTTTAAAAATATTTACATGTGCCCTATGGCCTAAGCACTGTATCTCAAGGATAAGACAAATAAAAATTATTTAACAGACCAAGAGTAAGACTTGTTGGATTATAAATCTCATTCTTTCCATTCAACAATTGATTGTTACTTGGGAAGAAATACTAGTGGCTCATTTTAAACAAATGTCAAACAAAAATGATGTTTCGTAGTTACCCAATGTATAAATGAACTCTAATGCTGGAATTAGAAAGCAATTTAAAAAAACCATTGCGGTTTGTTCAATAAATGAACAGATTAAGTATACATTCCTGAAGATAGCTTGCAGGGATATTCATGCTTTGGAAATGATTCAGAAGGAGTGTTTCAAACTGCAGAGGAGAACAAATTGCAGCATCTCTTTAAACTTGCCGTATGTTTTTCCAGTCTTTTCCAATATGGCTGATTTAAACAGCTGACTCCTTTAATCAGGGGTCTTCAAACTTGGCCCTTTTATGACTTGTGGACTTCAACTCCCAGAATTCTTCAGACATATATGCTGGCTGAGGAATTCTGGGAGTTGAAGTCCACAGGTCATAAAAGGGCCAAGTTTGAAGACCCCTGCCTTAAATCAATGATGTCTGTTTTCAGGCTGAACTCTGAAGAATGGTGCTTCTACCTTGCTGCATTGCAGCCTTCTATGTTCTTCTGAATCATTTATGAATCATGACAAGCTTTAATTCTTACACAGATTATTGATGCCTTCTATTGTTCTATAATAACATCCAAGCCAGTAACAAATGATTTCATGAGCATCATTAATAATGAAAATTTGGACATGAAACTCATCTTTTCCTTGTGTCATAGAGGCAAGTAAGAAGTGTGAGGTTCATTTGAGAACCTGCAGCAAATACACAGGAGTTTATCCAGATTAGCCTATTTATCCATCTACACACACTTAAACTTTTGTAGCTTTCCTTAGTCTCCAGATGGTCTCCATGATGTGTAAGAATTTCGGGAACTACAGTTCTTAAGATACTTGATGAGTGCCAAGTTCAAAGAAGCCTGATTTATTCTGAATAGCACTGGTTCCCTACATCTGACCGATACCTTTTATTTATCTGTTTAAATTGGGAATGCTAACGATGGCATCTGGGACTTTCTTCGTGCAAAGCTGACTACATAATCTCATTCTTGTCATATCATGCTCTGTAATGCTATGTTTCCAAGGGAGCCAAATCAAATAACTAATATCTGAATAGTCAGGATATTGCCAGAAAAAACTTTTGACTGAAATGGCGGAGAAATTGATGATTGACTGATTCACTGAAAAATGTAAGCCAGATTTCATTACTATCAACAAACCCCAAAGCAGTATTACTAGTAGAAAAGTCTCTGCTAGTTACACTGCCAGCGTTATAGCGATCTGTTTGATACATCACATTAAGTGCTTAACACTGGTTTGCTGAACAAGCTGTAATCACTTCAATTCTCATAATGCACTAAGCCAAAATAAAACAAATTGTATAATTGCTTAGTGGAATGTTTAAATCCAATTGATCTCCTTGCTGTGGTTCTCAACTGAGTTCCAGTTACTTCTTCCTCTTTCAAAAAAATAAAAATAAAAATAAAAATTAACACATTATTTACCAAGACCGGGCTTGTGACTGATTCCCAGTTGGTTTCAGATGCAACAGGCTGAAGATCATCCTGAAGGCCAAAGAGAAACACACATACACAAACACACAAAAAAATAATGTCACGCAGGTATTGTTTTTCTTCTCTTTTCTGAAAGCATCAATTACACAGCTGTTCCACCCTTCATGTAGCCTTACTGATCATCGCTCTTAGTTTGTGATAGGAATAAATTCAGGAATTTTATCTTCTAGTAAGACAAACCTAGAAACATAGCTCATTTTTATACCCAAAAAGGTGCATAAATACAAGTAGCTCTTTAAAAAGGCTAATTTTGAGAAGAAAATTATGTGGCTTGGCTTAGACTATTGCACCAAAATAGGAAAGTCTATATTTGTCAGCTTTGTTCCTCTGACAGGAGTCATTGCCTAACAGCAGCTGCAGTTACAAAATCTGGGTGCATTAAGCTATTATTAAAGGCACAGGAGCAGCCCCTCAGACAAAAGAGAAAAATAACATTCACTTTGACTAAGGCAGAAATAGACAAAGGTGTTTCTGGTGCTTGAGACAGGACAGCTAAACAGCAGTTCACGGGGATGCCCATATGGCTAAGCCAATTGAGTGGAAACAGACCATAAATTTAAAGTAGACAAAAGAACTCAGAATATGCCAGACAATAGAAGAAGGAAGATTATGATGGTGGGAAAGGACCAGTCAATCTGAGAGAAGGAAAAAAAGGGAGAACAAAAGAACAAAAGAGAAAGAAATCAGGGGGAAAAGAACAAAGAAGGAAGAAAAGGCAACAACATTATTGCTATTTTCCAAAGCCACCGCTTCTGTAAAACCCAAAGGTAGAATCCATATTACAGCTCATTTTTCTACCGAACAGCAAACTGATCCATTACATATCCATAACTGTAAGGTTAATGGTTGTTTTCTTTCAATCTGCTAGCAAAGTATTGAAGTTGATTTCTTTTCCCTTCACATCAAGTGTTGCCAATTCACACAATTCTCTCACTGACCTATTATCTTAGTATACAGGGGTGTTTCTTAACCTCAGCAATTTTAAGATGTGTGGATTCAAACTCCCAGAATTTCCCAGGGTTTTTTTTGTTTAGTTCTATAATATCTTTGAAGATGGTGGAGGACAGGAAGGCCTGGAGGAACATTGTCCATGGGGTTGTGATGGGTTGGACACAATTTCACAGCTAACAACAACAACAACAACATAATATCTTTTGTAATCTCAAATAATGTCCTTTCTAGTATCACAGAAAACTGTTATCCTTATACTATATTCTATTCTATGCATAGAACAAATTGAAGTGCTTCTTTTCCTTGGCCTCATGCTGAAAAATTATGGGATAATTTGATTTTTTTCCTCCCGTACTGCCTCTCCCCAGTGTTGCATTTGAATTGCCCCTTAAATATCCAGGAGTCCCATTTTTTCCCAGAGAATGTAGCTTCTACTACACAGCACAGTGGCAATAAATAAATAAGTCCCTTTGCAATCATCATTGTTGCCTTGAACACCAGTGTTGCCATGGTATCATGCAACTGCACAACACTTTCCTCATTTGGAGCAAAAGCTAATCTGCCATGTTGGGTCCATTTCTGGATTCATCTGATAAGGTTATTTTCTTTTTTAAAAATCCTAAATTAAAATGAATTGAAATATTTTAAATATACTTTGAGAATATTTCTAAATTGATTGTTTCAAGTTCACAGAAGGAAGAAACAGATGGAGGGGAGATGATAGATAGATAGATAGATAGATAGATAGATAGATAGATAGATAGATAGATAGATAGATAGAATGTGGCTGTCCATTTGTTATAAATAGAATAGAATAGAATAGAATAGAATAGAATAGAATAGAATAGAATAGAATAGAATAGAATAGAATAGAATAGAATAGAATAGAATAGAATCTGGAAGGGACCTTGGAGGCCTTCTAGTCCAGCCCCCCACTCAAGCAGCAGAACTTATACCATCTCAGACAAATGACTGTCTAGCCTCTTTTTAAAAATCTCCAGTGATGGAGCGCCCATGATTTCTGGGGAAAAGCGATTCCACTGGTTGTCCTCACTGTCAGGAAGTTTCTCCTTAATTCCAGGTTGCTTCTCTCTTTGATCAATTTCCAACCATTGTTTCTTGTCCCACCCTCTGGTGCTTTGGTGAATAACGTGACTCCCTCTTCTTTGTGGCAGCCCCTCAAATACTGGAACACTGCTATCATGTGTCCCCTATTTCTTCTTTTCTTTAGACTAGCCAAACCCAATTCCTGCAGCCGTTCTTTGTATGTTTTGGTCTCCAGGCCTTTGATCATCTTAGTTGCTCTTCTCTGATTTTTTTCCAACCTCTCAACATCTTTTGTTTGATATGGTGACCAAAAATGTTTGCAGTATTCCAGGTGTTGTCTTACTAGGATTTTATAAAGGATTTAATGCTTCGTGTGATCTTGATTCTATTCCTCTGTTTGTACAACCCAGGATTTTACTAGCTTTTTTGGCTGCTGCTGCACACTGCTGGCTCATAGTTAAGTGATCGTCCATTAGGACTCCAAGGTCCCTCTCACACTTACTGTTTTTAAGCCAGGTCTCATCCAATCTGTACTTGTACCTTTGATTTTTCCTTCTGAAAAGTAAAACTTTGCTTTTCTCCACATTAAAATCCATTTTCTTGGATAGGGTCCACTGTTCAAGTTTGCCAAGATCTTTTTGGATCCTGATTTTGTCTTCTAGGGTGTTGGCTACTCCTGCCAGTGTGGTGTCATCTGCAAATGTGATGAGTTCCCCTTCAATTCCCTTAACTAAGTCATTGATGAAGATATTGAAGAGTACTGGGCTTAAGATGGAACCTTGTGGTAACCCACTGCTTACTTCTCTCCATGTGGATGTAGTACCGTCGAGGACTACTGCCAGCTACAGATCCATCTGGTGGTGATGTTGTCTATTCCAACTGTTTTCTAGCTTACCAAGGAGTAGGTTGTGGTCTACTTTACCAAATGCCTTACTGAAATCTAAGTATACTACGTCCACAGTATTTCACTGGTCTATTAGTTTAGTCACTTTGTTGAAGAATGAAATAAGATTAGTTTGGTATGATCTATTTTTAACAAACCTGTGCTGGCTACTGGCTATAACTTTGTTTGCTTCTAGTTGTTCACAGATCTGTTTTTTTTTATAATTAACTTTTCTAGGATCTTCCCAGGTATTGATGTTAAACTGATTGGTCTGTAGTTTCCTGGGTCCATTTTTTTCCCTTTCTTGAAGATGGGAACCATATCAGCTCTTTTCCAATTCTCAAGTACTTCCCCAGTGCTCCAGGATTTTTAAAAGATGTGGTGCAATGATTTTGAGATAACATTTGCCAGGTCCTTCAGAACTCTGGGATGTAATCTGTCAGGCCCCGGTGATTTATATCCATCAAGATTGGATAGGTATTCTCTTACCATTTTCTTCCTTATTTTAACTTTTGTTTCCAGTATGTCTTTTGCAGTGTTTTTTTTGTATGTTGAGCTATAGTTTCTATTTGTGTGAAGAATGATGCAAAGTATGAGTTAAGCAGTTCTGTTTTCTCCCTGTTGCCTGTTATTTCCTTGCCATCCTCTTTCTTTAGTGGACCTAGAGTTTCCTTGACTTTTTTCTTCTTGTTAAAATGTTGGAAGTAACTTTTTTATTATTATCCATGATTTCTGTTGCAAGTCTTTGTTCGCTTTGAGCCTTTGCTTTCCTGACTTCATCTTTGCATGTTCTGGCTGTCTGCTGATAATCGGCCTTAGTTATGTGCCCCTCTTTCCATTTTTTGTATTTGTCCTTTTTGTCTTTCAAGTTTGTCAGAGAGATCTTTGTGCAGCCATGTTGGTTTCTTCTTGAATTTCTTGTTTTTCTTTCTCAGTGGTATTGTGCTGGTCTTGGCTTTTATGATTGCATTTTTCAGAGTTTCCCATGCTTCTTGGATTGTTTTCCCCTTTAGGATTTTCATCCATGGGATCTTTCCTAGGTTCTCTCTGAGCTGGTTAAAGTCAGCTCTTTTGAAGTACAAGACACTGATTGGATTGTTTTCTGTTGCTAGTGTTTGCAACAAAGTCATTTCCCTCTTTCTCTACAGCTGAGCTACCTTCCTCAAGGATTAATATTGTGATGAATATTTATATTCTTAATATTGTGGTTTTTTAAAAAAAACATTTTCCCCCATGAGGTAAATATTAGTCATTTCTGGGAGAGTAAAAGCCATGTTAATGTTGTAGTTACAGTAGTGTTTTATAGATTATAATTTGAAGAGAAACTAATTATTCAGGCTTTTTTTCTCTTTATAGAAAGAGTATGAATAAGCTATTTTTGTTATTGGTAATTATTAGTAGCATAAAGCATAAAATTGCAGCTGTAGTGGGGAGTATTAAAGTATAGTGTGTTTGACTACAGAAGTCATATATAAGTCTATCAGAATAAGCAGTGCTTTTTTTGTATAAGAAAAAGGTGCCGGAACTCACACATGTCATACAACCCACCTTGCCTACCCTACAAGGTTCCATCCAGAAACAGTGCCGGAACTCCGTTCTGAGCGTTCTATGAGAAAAAAAGCCCTGAGAATAAGAATCAGAATAGAACTGGAAGGGACATTCGAGGTCTTCTAGTCCAGCCTCCTGCTCAAGCAGGAGACCTATACCATTTCAGACAAGTGGCTGTCCACTTAAGAAGTGTCTCTTCTTAAAAACCTCCAGTGATGAAGCACCCACAACATCTAAAGGCAAGCTGTTCCACTGGTTAATTGTCCCCTACTGTTAGGAAGTTTCTCCTTAATTCCAGGTTGCTTTTCTCCTTGATTAGATTCCATCTATTGTTTCTTCTCTTGCCTTCTGGTCCTTTGGAAAATAAGTTGCTCCCCTCCTCCCTGTGGCAGCCTCTAAAATACCAGAATACTGTTATCATGTCCGCTCTAGTCCTTCTTTTCTCTAGACCAGGGGTAGGCAACCTCGGCTCTTTTATGACTCATGGACTTCAACTCCCAGAATTCCTGAGCCAGCTATGCTGACTCAGGAATTCTGGGGCTTGAAGTCCATGAGTCATAAAAGAGCCGAGGTTGCCTACACTTGCTCTAGACTGAAGAGAAATTGTGGTTGTGAAACTGAAGGCATCATAGTGTGTTCTTCAACCCCTCCCCCCAGCTGCCAACAATGTTGACAATGGAAGAAAATCATTTTAAGGGGAAAAAAGGTGGAGGGATTAAAAAGATATGTTTTTTTTACTTAGAGACAGCCACTTTCTGCTCTAAACACAGCTCTTTTTCTCCTTGTCTATGCCGTACATGGCACTGCTACATCCCCATATATAACTTTTTGATAGTTTAAGGGGCCCATTGGGTGATGTTGATATTTTTTCAGAGAGCTGTGGAAGACCTCCTTACCTTTATAGAACTGAGTTCACTCATTTGAAACTTTACTCTACAATCCAGTTGTGCATTGCCTGCCTTAAACTGGCTGGAAGCTTGGCCACTGAATTTCTCTGGCATTCGCTGGTAGGACGTTGAAGCCATCAGGAAGAGTTTGCTGATGACCATGGGATGCTAGACTGCCCTGGTTCTATCTAGGGAGCTCTGCGCCCAGAGGTTCTGCACTTTTGTCATAAGCAATGGTTGCTTAACTGAACTGTGCAGCACTGTGCTAGTAAGTTTAATAGTCTTGAACTTGGATAGAGAGCAGTAACTTCCCCACACCAGCTGATTCTAAAATAGCTAAATACACTTGAGCCTGGTTAAAATCTTAATGGGTAATCACTAGCAAAGCACAGGGATATCGATTGGGCCAGGGAATGGATCAATATCTCAGAGAAAGGCGACGATCAACCATCTCTGTATAGTTGTGAAAAATGCAGTTTCTCATTTAGAATTTCTCCTGTATGTAGTCTCTCTGTAGAAAACAAGAGTCAAGTGGATCTTTCCCTTTAGGCGGGTCTTTCAAATCCCCTGGACCTGCTTCCCCATCCTTATCCCTAGGTAGCCGAGGTGAAGATTTTAATCTCATTCTTAACAGAAAATTCAGTCCCCTTGAGAGAACACGTTGTTCTTCCCTAATGACAGACACGGTGGCTCAGTGGATTAGGATGCTGAGCTTGTCGATCATAAGGTCAGCAGTTTGGCGGGTTGAATCCTGAGTGCCGTGTAACAGAGTGAGCACCTGTTACTCGTCCCAGCTTCTGCCAACCTAGCAGTTCGAAAGCATGTAAAAATGCAAGTAGAAAAATAGGGACCACTACGGTGGGAAGGTAACAGTGTTCCGTGTGCCTTTGGCATCTAGTCATGCCGGCCACATGACCACGGAGATGTCCTCAGACAAGCGCTGGCTCTTCGGCTTTGAAACGGAGATGAGCACCGGCCCCTAGAGTTGGAAACGACTAGCACGCATGTGCGGGGGAACCTTTACATTTACCTTTAATGATAGACAGCTTTGGGAGTCAGAACATGCCTTGAGTAAAATCTCAAAAGAAAAGCAAACTATACACCCTACCAAATGCTTCTGTAGCCTCCCCTGTATGCAGCAGAGCAGAAACGTGACTCTTTGGGTTTAACAGGAGGATAACAATTGTGATGTGAAAGAAGAAAGATGTCATATTTATGTCAGCTTTTTGCTCGGATGGAGGGAAATTAAAGGATGACATGTTGAAGGGGTGCTGTAACTAAGTGCTTTCAAAATTGTGCATCTGAAGCAAAAATACAAGGTCTTCTTTCCCAGGATTCAGATTCTGTGGGAATAGAAGATGTTCAACTCATGTGCTGGAAATATTTCTGCTGTAAACATTTTTAAAAATCTTTCTATCCCAGATATTTATTTATTTATTTTAAAAAAGAGGGGAGGGTGTTAGTCCAGTGTTTCTTAACCTGTGGTCTGCAGACCCCTGGGGGGCTGTGATGTCATCACAGGGGGATCCACAAAGGCTTGAAGAAATGTTATGATTTAAATCAGGGATGGCAAACTTCTGGCCCGCGGGCCAGATGTGTCATGATGAAACCGCACCCTCCCCATTGCTGGCAATGGGGAAAAAATCACGATACGTAGCATGACGTCATGTGACGTCACAAGTTTGACATGCCTGATTTAAATCTTGAGTTAAGTCTTGTGGGTCCATGGCCACCAACGGTATTTAAAGGATGTGTGTGGTGAAGAAAAAAATGAGAACCACTGATTTACTTAGGCGATGGAGCATTTCTCTTTTATATTCAATATATATATATATATATATATATATATATATATATATACGCTGAGCTTGTCGATCGGAAGGTCGGCAGTTTGGCGGGTCGAATCCCGAGTGCCGCGTAACAGAGTGAGCGCCTGTTACTCGTCCCAGCTTCTACCAACCTAGCAGTTCGAAAGCACGTAAAAATGCAAGTAGAAAAATAGGGACCACTACGGTGGGAAGGTAACAGCGTTCCGTGCGCCTTTGGCATCTAGTCATGCCGGCCACATGACCACGGAGACGTCCTCGGACAAGCGCTGGCTCTTCGGCTTTGAAACAGAGATGAGCACCGGCCCCTAGAGTCAGAAACGACTAGCACGTATGTGCGGGGGAACCTTTACCTTTATACACACACACACACACACACACACACACACACACACTGCTCAAAAAAATAAAGGGAACAGAAAATAAGACATCCTACTATTAAATACAGTACATTGTGTTGTTTAAGTGTTCCCTTTACTTTTTTGAGCAATATATATATATACAATTTACAGCAGAGGAGGAAAGCAACAATTCCTTACCTTTTTTAGATGTAATGGAGCTATAGTCATCTCTCAAGACCCCACTAAAGGTGGCCATCTATTGAAAGAGGATTGGTTGTCTGATAATAATTCAATTAATAGACACATCGAATTATTACCACCATACCAAATTCTGAGAAGGCATTTACAACAACACAAAACATCCAAATGCTTAAATACAATCAACAAAGACACAAACACACCACTCCACCCACCTGTCAAACACCATATCAACACAACAGATGAGATTATTATAACACAATCCATTCCAATTGAACTAAACAACAGACAAAATTCTAACACAACAATCATAACTTGTATAACCAACACACCATCTGACACTTCTACACATAAAGACAGCAAGGGAATGAGATGACCTCTTTGACTCTACTTCTAATGAAGAGCCTGTCAGCCAGCACATGACTACACATGACGCGACGAGACTTGCGCACCTAACAGCTGATACGCGCCCAGCAGCTGCTGGGCACGACTTTTAAAAATCAACCAGAGACTGGCCTTTTCCAACAAAGCCGGAACCACTGAGATTATAAACGAGCAAGCTTGTCACAAACAGGCCATACCCACATTCCACAATTTGAACGTTATAACTGCCATACAAGTGTATGTACTGACTCCCTTATCATTCAGCCCTTGCTCTGATGATGTCAACAGCTTGTTGATGAAAGCTCAGCAATAAAGAAGAATTTTCTCTTATATCCCGGAGTTCATCGTTTTTATTTTTACTAACTTCAAATATGTGTGTGTATGCACAATTTTTATATCTCTAGAATAGATGCCACTGACTTCTGTAGGGATCACTCCTAGGTTGGTTAGAGTTGCAGTTCAAAATGTCATTTTGCATTTAAAACAATGAATGCATTTCATATGCAAATGTCAACAGTTAATCAGCTGATGAACTGATTAAGATTTCTGGCACTATTGTGACAGACTTGTTTATTATTATGAGCAATGGCTGGATTCCCAAATGTCTTTCAGCTCATCTTAAAGGCTTATGCCATTATTATTCTATCCAATAGGCACCCAATTAATTATTTAACAAGTTAATCCCTATTGACAAGTTCTATAATTCTCCTGAAATGCCCCTTCGGTTTCTGGAGGGGCCCCTTCTCCTGCTTTCTATTGCTTAAAAAAATAATAATTTGAAGACCTCTTAGGTTCACGGTTCCACCCTCACACTTCTTTTGGTACTTTTTTGGTTATCCTAATTACATTTCCAGCAAGTTTGAATGGGATGAGGGAAAAGCAAATCAGATGTTCTTTGCAATCTTTTTGTCAGTCTATTCATAACTGCAGAGCCTAGTATTTTTCCCACCCTCTCATCTTTTTATTCCTTCTTGTCTTATCTCCATCTGCTCTCAGCTTTTAAAAGAAAAAGCAGCAATTCATTTTTCCCCTGGGTTTCTTCTTACTTTCTGTTCTGGCTTTAAGTTCTGAAATATGCTGGGCAGCGGGAAGAGAAATTCTTTGTTGCTTACACAAGACATTCAGGTCAGTTAAAAACCCAATGTGAGACTTTTTTTCTTGCTGACCATTATGTAAAATGAGCATGGGTGATTTTTGAATGTTGGTAAACACTACTGATTGATTGATTGACTGACTGATTATTTGCAATTAAGTCACGCTGGCTGAGGAATTCTGGGAGTTGAAGTCCACAAGTCATCAAAGGGCCAAGTTTGAAGACCTCTATTTGATCACACAGATAGATTTTCTCCACGATAATCTACCTTTAACCTAGTCCTTCAAGTCTTTCAATAGTGCATCCATAGTCACCATGACTGAGTCCATCCCTCTTCCTCTTCTCTTTCCTTCCATCTTTTCCAACATTAGAACCTTCTCCACTTCACACAATGTGTAGGATAATTTCAGTCTGGTCATTTGTGCTTTGAATGAAAACTGGTTGATTTGTTTGATGACACATTGTTTTGTTTTCTTGACAATCCACAGTATTCTCAGAAGTCTTCTTCAATACCAAGTTCAAAAGCATTAATATATTTCCTATCCAGCTGCTTTAAAGTCCAACTTTCACTTCCAAGGAGTATCACAGTGAATAACATGGCTTGCACATTTTTGATCCTTGTAAGAATAGAGTATGTTTTCCAAGGCCTTCATGGCGGTTCTACCAAATGCTAGTCAGCTGCATAGAACAATTAAACACAACAATTAATCAGTGGAATGGCTTGTGTCCAAAAATTATGAGTCCTCCAACACTGGAGGATTTTAAGAAGAAATTGGAGAGCCATTTGTTTGAAATGGCACAGGATATTTTTTTTTTGCTTGAGTAGGGAGTTGGACTAAAAGAACTCTAAAAGGTCCCTTCCAACTCTGTTATTCTGCATATTTCTTGACTGCTGGTTCCCTTTCTATTGATGGATAAATATTATAAACTCTGAGAATGCAGCCACTGGCTGGATTCAGACATTCTATTAAGCTATGTAATAGCTTGTTTGCTCCTGGCTTTCTTTGTGGGTAAACTTAGTCCCTGTGTTTTGTAAAAAAAAACAAAAAAACACGTGTTTATATTTTAACACTATGTGAGTCTAGCTAATTGTGACTCATTTAACAAACCATGGTTAAATTAGAGTATTGACTTAATTTAGCATTGAAAATAATGTCAAGTGCTTTCTCTCTTTCTTAGCTCTGTTTGCACTTGGAAAGGTGGGTGATATGGGACAGAAACCTCCTAACTGCCTGGAGTCCTAAAAAAAGAGGAAGCCTTAGAACAGGGGTCTTCAAACTTGGCCCTTTTATGACTTGTGCATTTCAACTCCCAGAATTCTGGGAGTTGGTCCACACATCATAAAATGACCAAGTTTGAAGACCCCTGCCCTAGAAGTTAGTAGAAGTTAAATGCTTCATCTTTGTTTTTGGGTGTTTTTTATTTTTATTTTAAAAGGGTGGGTTTTAAATGTTTTTCTTTTTACAACTTACTATGCAAGGTGGTCTTGAATGGGCACTTCTCGGAACTTTTGTTCCAGATGCTTCATTCCAACTAATGTTGTCTTCTGGGAGAACAGCAGTATATGGCATTATTACATGCATCCAATTATTTGTCTATTTTGTTCCTTCTATAAACTAGAAAAATCACAAGCTCTGTTTGCTAGACATAACCTTTATTAGCACATCCATTCCAGATCAGAGCTATGAAACAATACAGATTTGAAGAATTTGGAGTACAACTTTTCATAGACATTGCATCTTCTTTGGGGCTTACTTGCAACCCTCAGGGTTGCTATGTGGCAGCTTCCATGACTCTGTGGTCCAACAGGCAGTTCAATTTCCCAGGGTTTTTAGGGTGTGGAATCAGAAAGAGTCTGGGAGTCCATTTACACCATGGCAATCATGGACCTGACTATGTTGGAGGCCCAGTACAGTTGAAAAGTTTAAAAAAAGACATCCTAGAAGAAAGCAAAGGCAAGCTGCTTTTGCTATTGCCAACATATAACATGGATGATCTTTGACTTGAGAGAATTGAGCTTAGATTGTAGGAGATTTTACCTTGTCACCAAGTCTTTAGAATTACCTTTGTTTTAAAAAAAAAATCCATTTATTTTAACTTTTGTATGTTTCGATTTTAATTCCCTGTAAACCGCCCTGAGTCCTCAGGGAAAGGGCGGTATACAAATGCAAATATTAAATTAAATTAAATTAAATTTATATCCCGCCCTTCTCCGAAGACTCAGGGCGGCTTACAAGCTTAGCAGTAGCCTTCATTCTATGTATATGCCTGCTTATTAGGGCTTTCACACACCCCCAAGCGGCATTATTACAAAGTCAGCTTAATTGCCCCCAACAATCTGGGTCCTCATTTTACCTACCTGGGAAGGATGGAAGGCTGAGTCAACCTTGAGCCTGGTGGGACTCGAACCTGCACTAATTGCAGGCAGCTGGTGTTACTTAAGGAGGCATTAGTCCACTGCTCCACCAAGGCTCTTTCAGTAGATCTTTCTTTTGTTTCCTTTTTGTTACATTTTTTTTAGTATAAAAGCAAACCTACCCTTTTCTAGACATTCATTAGCAATGCTGTGCAAAGCTTTGAAAGAGGTTTTTGATTTGGCAAAGTTTTGATCACACCATCCCATTGAAACAGATATGCATATCAAAAGGGTGGGAATTTGCTTCGAAGAGCAAATCTGAGTCAAGAGTTTTCAAAGCACTTTGCAGATCGATGGCTTTTCTACTACTTCTAGATTGTTACACACATTATTAGAATTATGAGATCAGAACAAAAATTCAGACCACAAGATAGAAAAATAGAGCTGTACTTTTCTGCCCTCTACCATCATGTAGATCTTTGCAGTGCAGATCTGGCAATCTTAAGCAGTACATGAGTTGCAATTTCAATGTCATATTGAATGAATGTCCCAGTGGAATTGGGGACACTAAGTGGCATGATGGATTCTCTGGATTTGAAATAGGTAGCCAGCCACTCAGTTTAAAGCTGATTAACTCTTTGCCTTGTGCAGGTTTTTAGAGTGATAAGGCTACATCAACCTTATGTAATAATGCATCTCATTGGAGATAGCCATATGTCTTAACTTTGCTCTCTTACATTACTGAAATGTTCTCTTCTTCTCAGCCAATCAGCACTATTAGAGACTCAACGGAGATCTCAGCAATCTGCATATAGTCTTATGTTTAAAACTGCCAGCTCTTCCCAGATAAACCAGATAGACAGCACGACTAGATGAGCTAATTCTACTTTATACTAAGGCTGTTATTGGCAACGTGTGAAAAGATGACATTGTATAGAATGCCTAGGAAAACTATAGAATGTGTGACTTTTTAGGGAAAGTGTGAAATGTCTGTGTTATTTTAATAAGCTATATACTTTTCCTAGGCATTGTATATAATGCCTAGGTGTTATGCAGAATGATAAGAGCTATTTAGGCAAAGTATGAAAAGACAGTCATGAAAAGGGTTAGGGTTAGGGTTAGGATTAAGTACGGGTCTTTCTTATTAAAAAAAAAAGAGAGAGAAAAAAACCCAGTATTAACCTATTTGTTGCAATAAGGAAGGCTAGAATGGCATTTTAGTGAGAGTATTTTATATTTTGCTGGCTTGCCTGTTAGCATTGCACAGAATGCCTAGGAAATGTGTGATATATTAAGTGTTTCATACTTTGACGTCCCATTGTTGGCATTCTATAGAATTCCTTGGCATTCTATAAAATGCCTAATTTCACATATTGATGGTAACAAGCTACATTTACAGAATCTTGCAAGTCTGGAGATACGCTTCAGATACAATCTGAAGATACAAACTTCCAACTGCTACTTTTAATAACTTGATCCACTATGGGTGGTCCTTCCTAAGTTTATCCCTCTTACTGTTAACCCACTGGGGTTCTTGCCTCTCTTGTCTGATTGTATCCTAGGCAACCACTCTTTCCCTCATCCCCCAAGGTCATCCACACATTTCTCTACAAACATCTGGGATGGATTTAAATCTCTTGGCCACAAATGGATGGGTGCTGGGTTAATACCTCCTGCCTTAAAGTAGAGGAAAGATAACCACCAAGCCACAGCTTTTATTTCACCAAGTCTTTCCTGAGAGGAAGGGATCAAATTTACAAAGTAACTGCCAACTCTTTTGATCTCAGAAATCAGTGATCAAAGCTAGTACATTAAGTTCAGACCATAAAGACATTTGTCATTTGTCACGCTAAACCTTCCAGGCCAGAAAAGCTAGGGATTAACATGAGCTTTTTTTAAAGCTTTTTGAATGTATCTGTGTTTATATTGCAATAGGTTACTTTCTGCATTGGTTCAGTGAATTGCTTTCTAAGATAATTGCGTGACAGTTTGAAGGCTCTTCTATCATCCATTCCTCATGCCTCCAAAGAAATACTGGAGAGAATTTTTTTTAAAAAAAATGTTATGGGAAAAACCCTTGGAAGTGTTCTAATGAAACTTGCCAGGTATAATTATTAATGTTACTGTACATTCTCAAGTGTCTATAGATGGCAGTAGGACTTAAGAGTTATATGCCACTTCATAGTCCTTTACAGCCCTCTCTAAGCAGTTTACAGAGTCAGCAAATTGCAACCAGCATCCTGGGTCCTCATTTTACTGATCTCAAAAAGATGGAAGGCTGAGTCAACCTTGAAGTGGTCAGGATAATAGTCTATAGATGTTAAACAAATCAAGAGTACAATTTTGGCTACAATTTTGTAGTCAAAACTCTCTCTCTCTCTTTAAAAGTGCTTTAAAGCATGTACCAAAGTAGCTTCAACAGTGAGGTGGATGGCATGTTAAACAAACAAACAAACAACTGTGGGTATCATCTTGACTTTTTGATTCCTTCCCCTATAGAGACGCCTATTTTCATTCCATTCTTCCAGAAATGAAATATCTTCAGATGTTTCAATATGGGCAAAACTTTGTTTCAAATTGGATTTGGTTGCCCTCAAATCACATATCTGAACTGGATCATGTTTAGATTTTGAATCACCAATTTAAATAAAATCAGTGCCAATTTAAATTTCATTGTGAGCGAAAATAGGAGGAAGTTGTGTTGGATATGTTCACTGCCTGGAGTTATTTGTTAAAATAATAAAGGGTGTGTGTGTGTGTGTGTGGGGTATAAACAAACCAAAAGGAGTCCCTGTGGATTTTACTGCACTAGGTGTTGCCAATTGTAGGGAGTAGTGCTCATTTCTGTTTCAATGCCATTGAACCAGCACTGTCCAAAGACATTTCCATGGTCATGTGGCCAATATGACATCTCAGAGCATGAAGTGGTCCCTATTTATCTACTCACATTTGCATGTTTTTGAACTGCTAGGTTGACAGGAGCTGGGACAAGGATGGGAACTCACTCCACCGCATGGTGCTCAGGTCTCAAACCTGAGCTGCTGGCTTTCCAGCCAACAAGCCCAGCATCTTAACCACTGAGCCACTGTACCACCCATTAACAAACAAATAAATAAATGACAGTTAAAACAAAATATTCCCCAGTGGCAGTTGGGCTAGTCTTTTCCTTTCCTTCTCAGTGCAGTGCTGCTTGATTAATTAGATTCTAGTTGATTACATTTTGTACTTGGACTCCTAATTGTTGTTTTATAGCATATTTGGGTTTAATTGGTGTTAGCTGCATTGCAGAGATGTGCACTCACAGGAAGGCTAAGCAAGGATATTGGATTTTTCTATAACACTTTGATATCACACCTAAGTGCACATTTGTTCAATTGCATGGTGGGAGGAAGGGAAAGGCAGGTGTGCTCTTAAGCATCCATCCATGAGCAAGATCTTTTGGCTGTGGGCACAACATGAACTTGTCTTACTCAATTTACTTGAAGATTCATTGACTTTTTAGAAGCTCTGTGGATTCCATTTAATTTCTCAGTAAACATATAAGAGAAATGTCATGTTTCCCAGGGAGAACAGAAGTTAAAGCAATTCATTTATCTCCCTTCCTGAAGGAGAATGAATCGCTGTTTGGAAAGAAGGTGAAGAGATAGGGTACGTGTTTGTGTAATCTCCAAATTAAAGAAGAACTTTCCAAGAAGATAATAACACTGCATATGCAAGAGACCTTTCTCTGTCTCCGAAGATTAAAAGCATGATCTTTTGCCAAATTCATTGTTTACCAGTGGGATCAAAAGATGCTGAATTAGTGGAAGCAGAAAAGAATACTGCTGTTGGACTGTTTTAAACCGACTTTAGCCTAATAGTCTGAAAGGGAATTCATGAGGGAGGTTTCTTTCCTTCCATTAATTGTGAAACATTGATTTCTCGTATTTTTGCACAAAAGAAAGAAAAAAGAAAAGTCTTTACAAGATATTAAGATTTTATTTTGAAAAAAGCCTACTTCTTTCTGAAATTCTATGTTAGTAGAATTCAGTTAGCAATATAGTTAGTTATCGTTTAGCTAGTAGAATTTTAGGGGTGCGGTGGCTCAGTGGGTTAGGACACTGAGTTTGTCAATCAGAAGGTCAGCAGTTTGGCGGGTCGAATCCCGAGTGCCGAGTAACAGAGTGAGCGCCTGTTACTTGTCCCAGCTTCTGCCAACCTAGCAGTTCGAAAGCACGTAAAAATGCAAGTAGAAAAATAGGGACCACTACAGTGGGAAGGTAACAGTGTTCCGTGCGCCCTTGGCATCTAGTCATGCCGGCCACATGACCACGGAGACATCCTCAGACAAGCGCTGGCTCTTCGGCTCTAGGAGCACCGGCTCCTAGAGTTGGAAACGACTAGCACGCATGTGCAGGGAAACCTTTACCTTTAGTAGAATTTAGTTAGTAACTGATATAGAAGTTAATGACGAACTATTGCCCCAGTGCTACTAACCTGCCCCAGTCATGCCAGCAGGAAAGACCTTATTTGAATCCTGCCGGCCAAGGAATTTTGACTACCGTGTTTCCCTGAAAGTAAGACATACCCCGCAAATAAGCCCTAGCTTGATTTTTTGGGGGTGGGCCTAATATAAGTCCTACCCAAAAAATAAGCCCTTGTTTTGGGGTGAGGCACACACCAAAAATCAAGCTAGGGCAAGAGGGTGGAGCTGCCCCCATGTGCCTTGCTCCCGCTTACCCTTGCAGCCAGGCCTCCCATGAATCAACACCTACCTCACTGGCCCACTTCTTCTGTGGCCGAAAGAAATGCCTCTGCCGCTGAGAATGGAGCTCTGGCCTGCATTTCGCCATCAGAGGCCTTCTGGAAAGGACTCTGCAGCTGAGAACTGAGCTACAGATTTACAAGTTGTCATCTACATCTTTTCCCCCATCAAATATTATCATGACATACAGATTTGTAAAACTCTGTTAAATTCTAAAGAGAGCCCATCCCGTCCAAGGATACATGCTGAAAAAAATATGTTGGGCCAATTTCACAGCACAGAAGTTGGCTATCCTAAATGTTATGGGATACTTCGCAACCAAAAGGAGCAGAATAATATACCATCCCTACATCATCAACATATTGCAAATTTTAAACTCCTCCTATTGGCTACATAAAAGGCTTCACTAGAAAGAATACAATATTTTAAAGATATTTTCTGTGATTACTTTGTCTGAAATTTAAGCCACACAGAAATTTTAGCCATCAAAAAAAAATCAAACCCGATAAAACATTAATTTTATATGCATATTTAAGTCAAAAGTAAATGTTATAGACTGGAATATTAATCATTCAGTGATGATTGAGGCATTTGACTAGATCATCCAAAAATCTAGTGTCTGCATGTTTACACAACAGGTTAAGCTTGGGTAATGTTAGTTTTTCTGTGATTTAACAGGTTGTACAACCCTACCCTGAGTAATTAGTTTATTACTCAATTTGCTTTGCAAATCCAGAAAATTTGTTACTCCGGTAACTAAAGACAATGTGTTGTGCAAACCCAAGTAATGCACAAAATCAAAGGATGATGCTGTCAAGAAATACTGCTTAATCTTGTGTTGGAAAAAGCATTCATTTATTTTTCATCTTTTGCATTTTAAATGGGAATGCCATTTAAGCAGCTATAGAATAAAAATAATGGCTTATCAGCATCAAATGTTTGGGTGCATGAATTAGCACTTTCTATACCTTTAATCTCTTTCTAAATACATCTGGTGGATGTACCTGAACCAGCACTGAAGGGGCACTGCAAGCACAATGAACTTCGGCTAAGACAAGAAAGGAGACAAATTTTATTTGCTCATAATTGTGAAAGAGATAAATTGCCTGCAAGGCACCTGATTATTACCCACTGTCTTGTTAATCCCAGCCAGTCTCAGTGTGTTCAAACAAGAAATGTATTTCTCAGGGAATTATTATTTATTTAGATGCTCAAATGAGCCAGTTTTCAGTCTACCCTTACTTAACAAATATTCCTAATAATTTCAGGAATAGCTGAAACCATGTTCCAATAAATAGGGTGTCCTACTTTACAGTGAATAGCCCTTCATTTGCAAAACTGTCCAAGCATTGCTTCTAAATGCACTGCAGCTGAAACCAAGCAGCTGAGCAAATATTTGCTTGATGTCCTTTGACTGAACTACCCAATAATTTTTTATTTAAAAAGAAAAAATGTATTCAAAATGGCAAATGCAAAACACATGAAGGGAGAAGATCTCTAAATTCATTCCATGGGCTTTCTCCTTAAGAAAAGAATCAGAATGTATTTAGGTGATGGCAGAGATTTGTCCTAGGAGCCAGAAGATTACCAGTTAAGATTAGGGCAGACATCCCCAGCTGCTGACCTTTAGATGAATTGGACCCTAAATCTTATCATTTCCAGAAAATAGAACTATTGATCATTCTGGCTAAGGATAATGCAAGTTCTAATTCAACCCATTTCGAGGACAATACATTGGGGAAAATGGATAAATTCCTGTGTAACTCAAATGCACCTTTTTAGACTGAAATTATAACTCCTTTTTTGAAGGGTATCTTGCAAAATAAACAGGATCAGGAGAAAAAAGTTAACTTGTTTGGAATTCGTTTGTATTTAGCTAAAATCATATTAATTAAATGCAGTTACTATACTAGCCATTGATATAACTTTCCCCCCCTTTTGGTAGATTAAAGATGACTTTTTATAGCAACTATTGGGGTGTTCTTGGAGACATACTGAAGACATTTTTAGGGTTAAATGTGACCGTAGAACCTTAAGTTGTGCTTTCTGCTTTCTACTGTCCTTTGGTATAATGTTCTAAAACAGAGGTCCCCAAACTGTGGGCCATGGCTGAATACTGGCCCATGACCTATTGGCCACTGGGCTGTGTGAGTGGCTGGCCAGCCCACAACCCCACTTGCACAAGCATTGTTGCAAGCATCATGGGCATTCACGGCCCAACTCATGTGAGCATCGTCATGGACGTTCATTGCCCCAGTCGCGTAAGCGTTGCTGTGAGCATTGTGAGCATTCATGGCCCAACTTGTGTGAGTTTTGCTGCAGATGTTCATGGCCCCACTTGTGTGAGCATCATTGTGGGCATTTGCGGCCCCACTCACTTGAGCATTGCCACGAGTGTCATAGGCGTTTGCGGCCCCAATTGCACGAGCGATGGGTGTTTGTACCATCCATTTCCCCCCCCTTCCTCCCACTCCAGGCCTCCAACTCCAAAAGATTGGGGAAGTCTGCTCTAAAATGACAAGTGAATCTATCTGATCATGTCATTTCATGGTTTTTGGAGACAGAGAAGAAAGAAATATAACTCATTGAAAGGTGTTTTCTTCTTCCTGCATTTATTTTTATTTATTTATTTTATTTTAATCCCATTTATATCCCGCCCTTCTCCGAAGACTCAGGGCGGCTTACAATTTAAAGCACAAATCAATGTGCTTAGCAATAGCCTTCATTCTATGTATATGCCTGCTTATTAGGGCTTTCGGGGCCCCCCAAGCGGCATTATTACAAAGTCAGCTTATTGCCCCCCAACAATCTGGGTCCTCATTTTACCTACCTCGGAAGGATGGAAGGCTGAGTCAACCTTTAGATTTAGTTTTATCAGCATTCCTGGAAAGTTGGTCATCTTTATCTTTCTTCTTCACATACAAGAAAAACCATTTTCAAAAGCTTAAAATTTAAAATAATAGATGAATGTATCCAAGTTCAATAATATGTATACTTCCATAGGTGCCCAAAGACAATGCACACAACATTACAAAACACATGGAATAGAAGTTGCTACTTAGTGTAAAACTATCTGCCAATCATAGTATCACTTCTGTCTGACCATCTTTCAAAATTCATTCCAGACTTTAATCACTGTTTGACCAGGAAAATATTATTCGTGTTATAAAAATAAATGTGATCACCCTATTCAAATAAAAAAAATGTTCCTGATCCTTTGGTAGGTCATGACCCAAAGTTTGAGATCTTTGGTATAAGTGATTCAGATTCAAACCTAACATTTTTTTGGCTTCACAATGGGCATAATGTGGTTTTGTGGTTTAAGGCTCAGCACTCACTGATCTAAAATGTCCTAGAGTTCCCTTCATTTTTCCACTGAATAGCGTAATTACTATGACATATGGCTCAAGTGAAGAAAATTATTCCAATTCCAAGAACAGAAACCTAGATCTATAAAACAATTCTGCTGCGATATGGTTTGTCAAATAAATATTATGATTGTAGTCTATACAGAACAAGAAGTTGGCAATTTCTTTTTGTACAATAGAATATGAAAACCTTAAAATAAAAACAGAAATGGAAACGAGTGAAAAATATCACGAGATTGCCTAATTTGGTGAAATCTTGTTGATCTAACCTCTTTGAAATAATGTGAAGACACTGAAATCTTGCATGATTGGACAATCTCATAAGAATTTGCCCATTTTTACAAATTTATAATTTTGGGAGTGCCTGGATGCCATTCAGAGCTGTTGTGGGCATTGTGATGTCAACGGATACCAAATGTAAGAGGCAATGGATGGAACGGTATGTATAGTTTTAATTAGGAAGGAGATTTGAATGCCGTTCTTTTACATAAGAACTAAAAACAATGAATATTGATTCAGATATTTGAAAGAGATGAAACAGTGAAGGAGAGACAGAGTATAGATCTTTAAATGGCAGAAGACTGCATGAGTAATAGGAAGACATTAAAGGAAGGGAAAAATATAAGCTCACAATGAAGAAAATTTTTCCTGTCAGACAGATTTTATTTTGAGATGATCTCTCTGAAGGAATGATAGAAGGTCTATTTATTCAAGTTTTTTAAACAGGATCAGGCGGAAAAGCTGAAAGAACAATACAATGAAAGAGGTTTCTGTCTTGAGAGATTCTTTAATGAGATAGCCTAATAGCCTTTTCCTTTACTCTCAGTGTCTGCATTCTTTTCTAATGGTTACTATGGAATAATGGAATAATACTAATAGAATATTAAATAATAATAAATAAAACAGAAAGAAACTGTCGATTCTGGTACTAGTGTGATATATAAAACATTGCTAGTATGTGACTTAATCCTACAAATAACTCCTAGTGGTTACTAGTATCCACTGCTACAAAAACTACCTGAAGATTTATTTGTAAATAAATTTGGACACTTGTGTTTTCCAATCCTAGAATAAATTTTTGCGATCATGGATCAGTTGCATTTAAAACTGTTTTCAAAACACTGTACCAAAATATTCTGATAGAAATCAATACTTCTATCTGTAAAAGCATAATGTATCCATAATAGCTAATGAATTTTTAAATCATCCAATTAGTAATGATTGAAAGCAATGAATAGCCTCTGAAAGTACATAAAAACAGAGCCAGCCCTACCATTAAGCAGAGAGAAGCAATTTATTTATTTCTTTAATCAATATATACCTGGGAAGTCCTTAAAATTGCTCACAAAATTAAAAACCTAAAAACTTAGAATATACTGTAGGTTAAAAACATAAATCAAAATTATCACTAAAATAAGTTAACAAAAACCTGATAAATGAAATAGTTTTTTTCTGACTTGCATAATGCTGGAAAAGTTTAACTAAATATAATTTATGAAGAATGGTGTTTGCATAGCTGGGATCAATATGGGAGAACGATGGACCTCTGAGGAGAATGCATCTTCAAAAGGCAGGAAGAAGGCCTGAAGTACTTCCTGAAATTTTGTAAGAATTTGCTTTGCTAAAAGATTGTATAGTTGTTGTTGTTTTTCTTTAAAACAGATTTTTCATTGTTTTTAAATGCCTTTATTTGACTCTGAATTTGCACAAGTCGATTAGGATTTGCCTTCTATGAAGATTTATAAATCTAATGGGAAGCATATATCAACTCTAATAATTTAACCTACTTTCATGAAAAAAAATTCTAGTATAGTAATTTGGAATTAAAAATAAATATGATGAATATGTCCAATTGAATTGGCCATGCTTGCAAACCTATACATGTCGAATGACTCAACAGTCCTCAGGCTGTATTCAAGAGCTCTTTCCTATTTTATATCAGAAACTAATTTAAGTACAATATAGTAAGCCAAATTCTGGAGTATGAAAATATTTTCTAATTATCTGATCTAGTGTGTTACATTATACTTTATACTACTGTATAAAGTTGCGTGGCTACATGTATTAGCTTAGACAATTTTCTGCAATTGTAATAGTGAGGAAGGTGATATATTTAATTCTGAACTTTGCATCTGAGATGAAAATAAAAAGGCCCATCATCAAAAACTCTGTTTGGGCATCGGGAACTTGATTGAATGTACAGATTGTGGACTTTCCTTGAACGAGTGAAACAGCTCATGAGTTTTCTAACAGTTAAATCACTGTGCGAACTTGCCAATTTACAAAACTTTCCATGTGACCCAATGTGAGCTCCCTGGATTTAAACTTTTAAAAATCTATCCATTTGACCTGATGATGTTTTTTAATATTTATTTTTCAACTGGGTATCTGAATGGAATATACTTAGAGCAGACTTCTTGAAAAATCAATGAGAAGTCAGCTAGTCATCAACAAACTAGGGTTTCATTTCTAAGGTTGTCTAAGGTTAGATTCATTCCACTGATTTTATTTTTTAAATATGCCATAAATTTATTTATAAAAACAGAGAAAGGTGGAAATGGCTAAATGAAGCTCCATGTTAATGTGAAAGCATATGCATTGTGATTCTGTTGAAGTCTATATTCTGTAAAGTCTTAGTAACTTCTTTGTTTAAACTCATGAAGATTCACTGTGGTAGTTGTTATAAGCCCTATTAGCCCCAATCTAATTCAACAGTTAGAATTACTAGACTGACAGCAGGCTTGCTGCTATCCTCATTCCCATCAAAATGAAATAGAAAGCCAACCCCAGAAGTGAATAGTCTACACTACTTTTGTTATCTGTCCACACCTTTTGCAATGATGACCTTCCAGAATTTGAAACTGAAGAGGGGTTAAACATCAGGTGGTCCACAAAGTATCATGAGTGACAGCTCAGTCAGCTCATGTGAATCTAATCACTTGGAAGATTAGCATACCCAAGTAGGACTCATATATTTAGCAAAATCAAATGTATACTGCTTCAGATGTTCAAAATATTTGATGTTGGAAGTAAACAATTGTTTTGAGGGGGGGGGGCCTTTATGTTTGGCATTGAGAACATGGTGTGTATGTTTCCAGTGATGGCTGCTGCTGGGGATTGCTTGATCAGTGTGTGATGATGGATGTGGTAATCACAAAACACTGGTTTACTGGAGACCAAACTAATGACCTTGCCTCTCCATCACCTGAGGTTACTTTTGCCATCTTTCTGGGCACCTGGGCATGATTCCAAATAAAGCACTGGGCTAAAAACACTTGCTATTTATTATTATCATTATTTAATTCAATAGGGGGCCTAGAGACATTTGTATACACTAGGACGACATTGAAGACTACATCAGAGATTGTCACACTGCTTTCTATTTAATATTTCTTCTTTTAATTAAAATAATATAAAGTCAAGCAGAGCTGCAAGTCTGAAGCATTAGTGCCCAGAAATACTGTGGTCACTTCCCTGATGTACTAATCTTTTGCTTCCTCTGTGAGAATCTTCCACAATGTGTGGATGTTCAAAATGCACTATAATATATGTTCTTTTGGCAGTGGTTGTCTGATTATCTAGAAATTGAATTCTGTCTTGTCCATTTCTACACCCCTTCTTCCTTTTGGAATTATATGTGATAAAAACCTTAGAGAGGCTACAAAGCCAAGATGCCCTTGAGTTGAGCTTAGTTCTGATTATTACATGGATCGTCCATGATACTTTCTAGGCAACACTATGGAGGATATAAACAATAAACAATGTTTGCATTCAGAATAGGTTTAGGAGCACAGTGGCTCATGTGGTTAGGATGCTGAGTTGCAAGTTAGCAAGCCCACGTTTGAGGCCCAAGTGCTACCATGGGGCAGGGTGAGCTTTGCTGTAGCTCCTGCTAGGGATATGAAAGGAGCCCTCAACTATGTGTTCCCCAGGGCAAGGGTGATGTCACCAGCTAATCCTTTCAACCTGGAAGTGCCTCGGTGCAATGCAATTCAGAATAAGTCCATTCATAAGAAATAAAACAAATGGCACTCCACTTCATGTTACTAAATCATAATAATTTAAGTGACTAATCTGATTTCAGACAAGTGGCTATCCAGTCTCTTCTTAAAAATGTCAGAGCATTCACAGTTCTGGAGGCAGGTTGTTCCACTGGTTAATTGTTCTAAGTGTCAGGAAATTTTTCCTTAGTTCAAGGTTGCTTCTCTCCTTAATTAGTTTCCATCCTTTGCTTCCCGTCCTGCCTTCAGATGCTTTGGAGAACAGCTTGACTTCCTCTTTTTTGTGGCAGCCCTTGAGATATTGGAACACTGCTATCATGTTCTTCTCTTCATTAAACTACACATACCCAATTCCAGCAACCATTTTTAGCCTCCAGTCCCTCATCATATTTGTTGCTCTTCTCTGTACTCTTTCTAGAGTCTCAGCATCTTTTTTTTTTACATTGTGGTGACCAAATCTGGATGCAGTATTCCAAGTGTGGTCTTAACCAAGGCATTGTAAAGTGATATTAACACTTCACATGGTCTTGATTCTATCCCACTGTTAATGCAGCCTAGCACTGTGTTGGCTCCTAGACTGGAGCAAAACGCAGAACTGACTGCTTTATATTTGGTAGACCGGGTGCTCCACCCAACACACACACACACACACACACACACACACACACACCTATCCTCCCTGGCCTCTACTGACAGGAGTGAGGGGGAGCCTGTGGCCTAAAGTTTAATACAGCTGCCTAACATGCAAGCTGCCCAGGTTTGAATCCCAGAGGGGTAAGACTAGCTGATGAGAGCTAAGGAGCTAGAAATAGCTATACTAGTCTCCCTTTAACTCTTTGTCAGTCACAAAATTTTGAAGTTACAGTGTTCACAGTAGTGACGTCTGCCTTGAGCCTAGCCAACATAACATTTTCCCCCCAAAATGCAAGATAGATAGAAGAGAATGTTGCTGTTGACAGATTTCTAGTTTTCAGCCTGTTGGAAACATACTATCACTGTGTTTTTTTAAAAAAATATACTGTGTCAAAATTTATTTTGCACTTTCTCAGAAATATTCTTCTCTTGCTTTCTATCTCAGGAGGCCTAAGAAATTATTCTGAATTTTTCTTGGTGCTTCAGCTGGGGGGGGGGGGCTACCTGTCAGCCTTGTGAATAGACTAGACCAGAAACACATCAAAAATACTTGGTCTGATGTTATTGTAAGGTTGCATTACTAGAATCTTGCAACTCTGAAAATATATCTCTTTCACACACACCCTCTCACTTTTACAGTCCATCCATTCTGAGATGTTTATCACACCTCCATTCCTTCTGTAGACTCAGCTGCCACTTGTGTGACCATTGTCTAGTCCAGGGCTTTTCAATCGGTGGTATGTGTAACACCTGTGGTACATTAGCACATGGCAGGTGGTATACAGCCCTGCCCAGCCAAGTGTAGTGGGGGAGGGAATGAGCCAGTGCAGCACAGGACTTACTGTGAGAGTCGTCCGGAGCTGCAGAGTGGCTGGGGTGAGGCAAAGGCCCCAGGCTCACTTCCAGCTCACCCGGATGAGAAAGGAGGAGGAGGGGGGCAGAGACAGGACAGGCTATAAAAGGAGGCAGTTTGGGTGGGAGAGGGAGAGAGAAAAAAAGAGGCAGCCTTGGGAGGAAGAGGAGTCAGCTCTAGCTGCACTGAAGGGAAGGAAGGATGAGGGTGGTGGGAGAGAAGATCAAGCAGGCCGGCCATGAGCCTATCTACAACTTCTGTTGCAGCCATCCGTGCTGCCAGCAACGGCAAGAAATGCAGCGGAGGAGGTGGTTGCCTTCCACGAGGAATGAAGAAAGACAGCATCGGCTGGAGGTGAGACACGGAGGGAGGGAGGGAGATGACAGTGGAAGGATTCTTATGTGCTTTTGTGACTTTGAAGTTCTGGGATTTGTGCAATGTGGGCTTTGTGTTCTTAAGGAGTGTTTGGCAATTTCTATTTGGCTGATGGCTGATGTCTCCTGTTAGATTCTATTGCTTTATTGTTAGCTGTAAGTTTTGCTGCAAGGGATTTTGAAGTATTTTTCTCCTGAATGGATTTTGCCTGTAACATTCCTTTACTTATGAATGGAGCCATTTGGGGAGGCTGCCAGTACTTACTACATTTTTTTTTCTTCCTTAAGTGCTGGCTGCCAGCTCCTTAACTTTCCTTTCTAGCCAGTGGCTAATTCTTAAAGGGGAATGCATCTTTTTAAGCTAGTTCCCTCAGCGGCTTGTCTTTTCTGTCTCTGGAGGCTTTTCCTTGTTTGATGAATATATGGAAGAGGGAAAATATGGGTGTTTTTTTTCAAATTCTTCCTTCAGAAGGAAATGGGAATGAGAAAGAGGGAGGCAGGGAAGGAGGGAGTGAGGGAAGGAAGTCCCACCTTAGCACTTGGCCACCAGCAGCCCTGCTATTGACTTTGCTTGTCAAAAGGTTTCAAAAGGGGATCACATGACCCTGGGACACTGTGACCATCATAAATATGAATCAGTCGCCAAGCATTCAAATATAAATCACATGACCCCGGGCATGCTGCAATGGTCATAAGTGTGAAAAATGGTCATGCAGTAAGTCATTTCAGTGCAATTGAACAGGGTTTTTTTTTTGGTCATCAAGTTTTTGGCACCTTGCTAGGTGGTACTCGAATATTGCCATATCCTAAAAGTGGTACAATCGATGAAAAGGTTGAAAAACCCTGATCTAGTCTGCAGCTCTTCCTCCTGTCTCACAAGATCATTTGCACATGCCATTACACAACTTCAGGTAATGCTGTTTTCTGTTACAAGTCTTTCTATCACTGTGAAACCTCTCTGACTGTCCTCACTTCCCAATCTAAAAGACCAAATGGGAGAAGTTTCTTCTTGTTTGCTTCCTTTGGAATGTCTCTCAAGTATAGCAAGACATAAAGGGTTCAGACTTCTGGAAAAAGGATTGTACATCGAAAGAGTTACACGTGCCCTAAATAATTTAATTATAAGCTGCGTTGGAGGTGTTTTTTTTAAAAAAGGAAAACAGGATACAAATATTTTAAACAAATAAATGAATTGTGAGGCCTTTACACCGATGAGAGTTTCTCTAAATGTCTCTTCTTGTTTGAAAGCAATTTGCTTTTGTCAAATTGTAGATCAATTAAAAATGCTGAAGAATTTTTCAAAATGGCACCAGTGCAACTCCTGCATAAGCTTCCGCATAATGAAATACTCAAAGAGACATCTAAGCAGCTTGTGGTATCACTCAGTTTCTCCAGACTAGAGCCTACTGGTCATAGTGGTGTATTACAGACATAATTCTCAACTGATTGTACTGGTGAGAATTATAGTCCATCATATCAGGAGACTATCAAATTACAAGTTTTTCTTTTGTGTTTGCAGCATGCCCAGGAAGAATATATTTGATTAAAAAAATGGAAAACATTCTATATTATTTTCAACTTCATGCAGAAAAAAGAAATGTTTGGATCTCTTCCTTTAAACGTGCATGAAATGCTCAGAGATCTCACAATCTAGAAAAGCCCTTTTAATTTCCAAGCAGTGCAGGACCATGTTTTCTTGGAAAGGCTGCTGGCAAACAAAACTGACTTTCTATGCATAACCTTGACATCACAGACCCTTGGCAACAAACTCATCCATTTTCCCCTCCTGAAAAAAAAACAACCCACACAAATCTCTGCTCTTTTGCAATGTTATATATTTTCTTGTTTCCTGAAGCCCCAGGGTTTTGAATTAATTGCACACAGTTTCTCATAAAGCTGGCAAATTATAGGAGAGGTCCTTTGGAAATATCACACAAAGCAGCAGTGCTTAATTTTTATGCATTGTGGTACTCCAGGGAAAGCAATATCATAAATTGTTGTTTTGCTAAATTGCCTTCAAATTAAAGGCTTCCACAGTATAGTAACTTAACTCATGAGAATAGCTTTGGAGATCTATGTCAATATCCTGTTTAACTCAGTATTCTGAGTCCAATGGGGCCATATCTGGATTCTTCTGTATTTTTCAGCACTGAAGCTCCCATACTATTTCCTCTTCCTTACTCATTGTCTTGAAATGCTGCTGGAGTATATATATGTCTCACTGGCTTGTGTAATAAAAATGGAAGTTGGTCATAAATACCACTTGTGCCTCTCCACTAAGTTTGTGAATAGGGAAATTAGCTGAATGATTTCTGCAACATTCTCTAGAAGGGTTGGATTTTCCCCTTACCAAGCCCATAACAAGAAGCAATTCTTCCAGTAATTCCAATAATTTCTCACAACATTTACCATGCAATAAGAGGTCATTATAGTCAAAAAATTTAATCTTTCTCAGGCTGTAGGTTGCAGATGTGTTGGTGTAGGAGATGACCAGGCTGAACCAGAGAGAGGAGTCATGAATCCCTTCATGCCCACAAGAGATCTAAGTCCAGCCTACCTTGAATTTCTTTTATCCTTATCAATCACCAATTTCCTTTGGCTGTTAGTAGTTCAGATTCTTGTAGAGAGCTTAAGCTTGCAATGAATGTTTATACTCATTTGAACTGCCTGGATCTCCTGATTTCCCTGGTGCTTGACAGTTGGATCACAATTCCCTTCATTCACATTGTCCAAGGGGAAGACTCCACCTTCTCAGTGACAATAGCAATAGGAAAACAAAAAATGTCCTCTGAAAATTTTCACCAAATATATGGACAGAGAATTTTTTCCTTTAAATTTCTCCAAAGAATTTTTCATCAACTTACCAAAGTCATAACTCACTTTTTAATAATCATAGTTAGCATTACTATATGGGAAAAATACTATACTGTGTCATGGTTCCGACAGATGCAATTCTTCAAAGAACCTCAAGCATTGTTTACCTTTGTTGTTGTTGTTGTTAGTTGCGAAGTCGTGTCCAACCCATTGCGACCCTATGGAAAATGTTCCTCCAGGCCTTCCTGTCCTCTACCATCTTCTGGAGTCCATTTAAGCTCACGCCTACTGCTTCAGTGACTCCATCCAGCCACCTCATTCTCTGTCGTCCCCTTCTTCTATTGCCCTCGATCATTCCCAGCATTAGGCTCTTCTCCAGTGAGTCCTTCCTTCTCATTAGGTGGCCAAAGTATTTGAGTTTTAGCTTCAGGATCTGGCCTTCTAAAGAGCAGTCAGGGTTGATCTCCTCTAGGACTGACCGGTTTGATCGCCTTGCAGTCCAAGGAACTCGCAGGAGTCTTCTCCAGCACCATAGTTCAAAGGCTTCAATTCTTTGGCGCTCAGCCTTTCTTATGGTCCAGCTTTCACTGCCATACATTGCAACTGGGAAGACCATAGCCTTGACTATACACACTTTTGTTGACAGGGTGATGTTTCTGCTTTTTAGTGTGCTGTCTAGATTTGCCATGGCTTTCCTCCCAAGGAGCAAGCGTCTTTTAATTTCTTGGCTACATTCCCCATCTACAGTGATCTTGGAGCCCAGGAAAATAAAATCTGTCACTACCTCCATTTCTTCCCCATCTATTTGCCAGGAATTGAGAGTGCCAGATGCAAAAATGGGCATGATAAAGGACCAAAATGGCAGGGACCTAACAGAGGCAGAAGAGATTAAGAAGAGGTGGCAAAATTACACAGAAGAACTATACAAGAATGAGCTTAACGTCCCTGATAATCACAATGAGGTGGTCACTGACCCCGAGCCAGACATCCTAGAATGTGAAGTGAAGTGGGCCTTAGAAAAGCTGAGCAACAACAAAGCTAGTGGAGGTGACAGTATTCCAGCTGAGCTATTCAAAATCTTAAAAGATGATGCAGTAAAAGTGCTACACTCAATTTGCCAGCAAATTTGGAAAACTCAACAGTGGCCACAGGATTGGAAAAGATCAGTTTACATTCCAATTCCAAAGAAAGGCAGTGCCAAAGAATGTTCAAACTATTGCACCATTGCACTCATTTCTCATGCTAGTAAAGTTATGCTTAAAATCCTACAAGCTAGACTCCAGCAGTATGTGGATCAAGAACTACCAGAAGTACAGGCAGGATTTCAAAGAGGCAGAGGAACTAGAGATCAAATTGCTAACCTACGCTGGATCATGGAGAAAGCTAGAGAGTTCCAGAAAAACATCTACTTCTGCTTCAGCCTTTGATTGTGTGGATCATAACAAACTGTGGCAAGTCCTTAAAGAGATGGGCATACCAGACCATCTTATTTGTCTCTTGAGAAACCTATATGCGGGCCAAGAAGCAACAGTGAGAACTAGACATGGAACCACTGATTGGTTCAAAATTGGGAAAGGAGTCCGGCAAGGCTGTATACTGTCGCCTTGCCTATTTAACTTATATGCAGAGCACATCATGAGAAAGGCAGGGCTAGATGAATCAAAAGTTGGAATTAAGATTGCCGGAAGAAACATCAACAACCTAAGATATGCAGATGATACCACTCTAATGGCAGAAAGTGAAGAGGAACTAAAGAGCCTCTTGTTGCAAGTGAAGAAGGAGAGTGCAAAACTTGGGTTGTTTACCTTAAGGAGTCTTTAATCAAAGAGCATAGCTTCTGCACCTACATGGTCAAGCCAAAATCTGGATTCCCCTCCCCTAAGCACACAGTATCAAAACACAGTTCCTCCCTCTAATTAACTGTCATAAATCACATTCTCCAATTAGTTTTAATTGTAAGCTTTCCCTCCTGTTAAACAACCGCCAAATTCTTATCTTCTCTTATTTCAAAACAGCCTTGAGAAACATTCTTCCTACTTCCCCCCAGCATCAACTAATTCTAACTTTAAAAGTAACACACAAGTTTTAAAGAAGCAAAACTGCCTCTCCACATGTTGTCAAAGCAAGAACATCTGATGTTAGCAGTGTTGACATACTGTTTTTGTTTTTTGTTTTGCTGGAACTTAATAGAAGTGTGGGAGACAAGGTCAACCTAGTGAAGTAGCCCAGATAGAAGCATACTCAGAAATATTAGCTCTGTCTTTATTGTAAGATTACATTCACAGAATCTTTGAAGATTGAAATTACATCTCCCCCCCCACCTATACAGTCCAGGAAACTAGGGAGAGTTCCTTATGATACATTTGCCAAATCCCCATTTCTCTTGCCAGCTCAGGTGCCTTTTATCAACCTACTTTGCAGTTCTTTCTCTTATCTCCCAAGGTCATTCTCACATACAGTTACAGTCAGAGTCATTGAGATGGATAAAGAGAGAATGATGCAATGAAAGACAAGAAAGTCACAGATGATGATGATGATGATGATGATGATTAGATGTCCACCCTTCCTTGTAACTCAGAATTTCTCCTCTCCTTTGGAATAAATTCTAAAGCAAACCCTCTGACCAAACAGAAGGACAACTGCAGCAAAATGCAGAAGAATTTCTCTGCCCATTCATAATAGTAATCCGTAAAGTAAAAAAGAAAAAAGTGCAGAAAACTAAATAGCAACTGGGTGTTTTCCCCCCCAGTAAGATGTTTTCTCAGGTTTCAACATGCCTTGAAATGTGTATTATGAGAGGCAGAGTGTCATTACTGTGACACTAATATAATTACCTGGCTCATAAGAATTCTGTCTACAGACAGTTGCTAATTGGCATGTTTATTTTTAAAATAAATTTCTAACTGCAAACAACTAAAGCATAAATCTCATTTTTAGGTTGCTTGATCAACTGCTCTCCCTTGTGGAGTATCTGTCACAATTTATTATATTTATATTCTAATATACAGTCATAGGAAGGTATTTCTCACATACATCTCACACTCAACAATTCTGTAGGGTGGGTTGATATTACAGGATCGGGAAAAATAAGCTGGTATGTCCACGTTTCCTCTTTTCCCTATTTTCCAATTGGAAGCGACTCAGAGTCATGTGACAAAGATGGGCAGCACATATATCTAATAAATAAATAAATAAAAGTTCTACAATGTTGCTTCCTTAAACAACATTTTCAGTCTGAGTAAGATACAGAGGATATTCCAACAATTTGCCTCTATTCTGAACCTACATTTTTCTTCTTTTTATGAACCTTTAAACTCTTGTTTTGGGGTGGAGTCAGGACAACTGAGTGGAGCTGAGCATTTACTGGCCAGATGCCATTCCTGATATGCCTACGCAGAGTTCATAGTAGATATTTTTTTGTGTGCCTGGATAGAGAAACATCTGCCGCTGCCTAGGACTGAACTTTCAACCTTCCGAGTGGGAGGGGAGTATCTTCACCTCTAGGCCATTGTGCCACTCCCACAGAGCCTACATTATCCACCAGATAATCATGCTGAGCACCTGACTGATTATGTGCTATCAGGTTGGTGTTGACTCATAGATAGATTTTTCTCTATGATGATGTGCCTTTAATTTGGCCCTTCACTTCTTGCAACAACGCACCCTTTTTCACTGTAACTGAGCCCACAACCCTTGCTGCTGATCTTCCCTTTCCTTCCAACTTTCCCAGCATTAGATCCTTTCTGGGGAGATGAAGATCTTCACACAGTGTATTCAAAATATAATAATTTGTTGAACCCTATCTGCATCTGAGGGACCATCATTTGCGAGTCACATCCTCCTGACTCATGAGATCCAGGAGGAAAGGAATGTGGCAAGTCCCATCCCCTAAGGAGGCTCATCCGGCAGGACCCAGAAGAAGGGTCTTCTCCATCGTGGCTCCCTCCCTCTGGAATATCCCTTCTGAAATTACACTGGCCCCCCACTTTGATAGTCTTTTGGAAGGCCCTGGAGGCCCAGAAGGTTTTGCCAGCGGGCCTGGGGAATCCAGAGTGCGATGGAGCCTATCAAATGGCTCATTTAATTGTGTGCTATCACCGGGGGTATGTGTGTATTTTTTTATTTTTTTCTTCATTGTGTTTTTATTATTTGTAAGCTGCCTAGAGTCATTGTGAGTGAATAGGCAGCTATATAAATTTTCTAAATAAATAAATGACCTGTGTGTGTTTTGCTTAGCTTCATGAGCTTCAACACTTGAAGGCATTTTCCTTCCCTCCTTTGACTTCAAATGAGAGTATGTTGGAACTGAATAAGAGTGTCTCTTTCATAGTATTTTTGAGGGGGAGTGGAAAATCTTTACCTTCACCTGATTGTTCTAGCTGCAAATGTATAGTATTCCGATATATGTTATTAAAATGAAGAGTAGTGAATTTTAATTAAAGTTTTCCTCTTCTGCTGATTTCATCATAAATGATCATACTACATATTCCCCAAAGGGAAGTAGTGTTCATTATCTTAACTTGGAAGTTTATTATTCTTTCTTCCTTCCCCAGTCATTTCTTGTACCCTACTGCAGTCCTTTGTTTCCTCTCCAGCCACCATCATGTTACTCACCACCAGGGAATAGTAAATCTTGAATCCTGGTTTAGCCACGAAGAAGTCATCTGATTTGAAGGTGATCTTCAGCTGGTTTGTCTTTGATGTAATTTTGGGAGGAACTTCTTTATATCCACACCACCGTCCTCGGATGAGAGTGCTAATTTCGGAAATATCCTCCACTTCCACAAAATCATATCTGGAGTGAAGGTGATAGATTAGTAGTCTTGCAGAGAAATGTAACTTACACAGTGATGCAAGGCAGCAGATGAGAGTGAACATTTAACATTTTAACAATCCTTTTATTTAAAAAATTAATGTGAAATCTGTGAGTCTAGAAAGCCAAAATAAGCCTCTAGCAATAGTATGTAGACTTATATACCACTTCATAGTGCTTTACAGCCCTTACTAAGCAGTTTACAGAATCAGCATATTGCTCCTAACAACCTGGCTTCTAATTTTGCCAACCTCAGAAGGATGGAAGGCTGAGTCAAATTTGAGCAGGTAAGGATCGAGCTCCTGGCAATGGGCAGAGATAGCCTGCAATACTGTATTCTAATCACTGCACCACCATGACTCCTGAACTTTTTATTTCAACCCAAAACCACCCCAGTGATGCCCTCGACGTGATGTCCCGTTGCCTGGAGGCAGTCCGGGTCTGGATGGGGAGGAACAGGCTTCAGCTCAACCCTGGCAAGACTGAGTGGCTGTGCATGCCGGCATCTTGGGAAATGCAGATTATTCCATCTCTTACTATGGGGGGGTGAGTTATTACCCCCATAGATCGGGCTCGCAACTTGGGTGTCCTCCTAGATTCACAGCTTTCCTTAGAAGACCATATAGGAGCTGTGACTAGGGGGGCCTTCGCCCAGGTTCACCTGGTGCGCCAGTTGCGGGCCTATCTAGACCGGGATGCCTTGCGTACAGTCACTCATGCGCTTGTGACCTCTCGTTTGGACTACTGCAACGCTCTCTACATGGGGCTGCCCTTGAGGACCACTCGGAGGCTTCAGCTGGTGCAGAATGCAGCCGCACGAGTAGTGTTGGGGGTCTCCCGATACTCCCATGTTACACCTCTGCTCCGTGAGCTGCATTGGCTGCCAGTTGCCCTCCGGGTGAGATTCAAGGTGCTGGTAATGACCTTTAAAGCCCTACATGGCATGGGTCCAGATTACCTATGGCAGCACCTGCTACTGGCGTCAACCTCCCTCCGTCCAGTGTGCTCCCACAGAGTGGGCCTCCTCAGGGTGCCTCCGATCAGAGAATGTCGATTGGTGGCCCCCAGGGGGAGGGCATTCTCTGTGGGCGCACCAGACCTATGGAACCGCTTGCCGGTTGAGCTCCGGACGGCCCCCAACCTTCGCTTCTTCCGACGCGATCTAAAAACTTATTTATTTGAACAATCCAGCCTGGTCTGATGGGGTTGGGGTTTGGATTTGGTTTTAACATTGTTTTAATCATCGTTTTATATTGGGCATAATTATTTAATTCTTTTTAACTTTTGTATGTAAATTTCGATATTTATTGCCCTGTACACCGCCCTGAGTCCTTCGGGAGAAGGGCGGTATAAAAATTTAATAAATATAAAATATAAATATAAGGAACAATTGCTGGAATTGGTTATGTCTAGTCTAATGAAGAGAAGGACAAGGGGTGACATGATAGCAGTGTTCCAATATCTCAGGGGTTGCCACAAAGAAGAGGAAGTCAAGCTATTTTTTAAAGCATCTGAAGGCAGGACAAGAATCAACGGATGGAAACTAACCAAAGAGAGAAGCAATCTAGAACTAAGGAGAAATTTCCTGACACTTAGAACAATTAATCAGTGGAACAACCTGCCTCCAGAATCTGTGAATGCTCCAACACTGGAAGTTTTTAAAAAGAGACTGGACAGCCATTTGTCTGAAATGATATAGGGTTTCCTGCCTGAGCGGGGTGTTGGACTAGGTGATCTCCAAGGTCCTTTCCAACTTTATTATTATTTTTATTGTTGTTATTATTGTTGTTATTATTGTTGTTATTATTATTATCTTATTGACATAGTATTGGATAAAATTCACCCATATACTTTGAATGCAAAAGAGGCATTAAACAGACAGAAAACTTGGAATATCAGCCTCCCATCGTCCTGTGCGCTCCCACAGGGAGGGCCTTCTTAGGGTTCCGCCGGTTAGGGAATGCCGGCGGGTGATTCCAAGAGGGAGGGCATTCTCTGTGGGCACGCCTGCCCTATGGAATGAACTGCCAGTGGAACTTTGGACTGCCCTGGACCTTCGTTCGTTTCGCCGGGAGCTGAAAACTTGGTTATTTGATCTTTCTGGCCTGGACTGAGGGGTTTTTAATTTAGCTTTAAATTTTAAATTTTAATTTGTTTTAATTGTGGGTTAGTCTTAATTTAATTCTATTTTAATTGTATTTATTTGTATTGTTTTAATTCGCCCTGTAAACCACCCTGAGTCCTTCGGGAATAGGGTGGTATATAAAAATCAATTAAATAAATAAATAAATATAGTTCCTTTGTGTTCTCCAAACATATTTTTATTCATATAAACATTACAAAGAACAGGTCCTGCATAAAAATAATTTTTGTTCATGCCTTATATCATTTCTCATCCAGTTTGCTTTCTCAACTGCTTCACAGAAATAAAGTACATTTAATAATATGTAGTATAAAAGAGAAAAACTGGCATCCCATTTCAAGAAATAGGCTAGTCCAGGATAAAGAAGAGGGTGAGATCCAGAGTCTAAATGAACATTTGATTACATTTAACTTTAATTCAAAAGTACATTTTATCTTGATAATGCAGTTTCTGCCCACATTTTAATTAATGGTCTCATTTATGAAAAGAGATATATTTCTATTTCTTTACAAAATAGTTTGCAACACTATAAAACCTGCAGATACTTCATAATTGATAGACATGAGGAAAGCAAGACTACAAAATAAAAAAATGAATACGTGAAAAGAGAAAAATTAGTCGGAAATAATGGCTGGGAAATGTCATTAAGAAAATTAAATCTTTCTCACCTTCCCTTTCTACATTTAAAACCACAACTGTTTAGCTACTGGTGGAGGGACTTTGCAATTCCATCCCATGCTGAGCAGGCATCAGTGGAAAATGTTTGATATACAATTTCCTTCAACTTGGGTGAGCATCCCAAATCTTGCATCAATAAGAAAAAAAGTTTGGTCAGACTGCAGTTCTTAATTTTTAAAAACATCTCTATGAAACGTGGCTAATTTACTTTTGCCTGCCTTGAAGTGAGCAATAATGAACCACACTGGATCCCCTCAGTGCTTTGATTGGCTTACCTGCAGATGTCATTTTCTGGTTCCTCCAGTCCAAACTGATGATCGAAGACCAGCTGTATTCTAGCATTTCCTGGTGAACGTAGCTTCCATGTCAGCAAGAGATTCCTGGGATAATTGTGTGGGAAACGAGGGCTCTGGATGTAGCCATTTTCCCAAACGTGGATGGTCTCCTCTTTCTTATATAAGGCTGTTAGATGATTAGTTTCTGTTAATAATCACAAAGAGGAGTTATCAATATTCAAAACTGGTTTAAAAATGATGATAGATAGAGATAGATAGATAGATAGATAGATAGATAGATAGATAGATAGATAGATAGATAGATACAGAGATTGATACAGAGATAGAGACAAAGATAGATGATAGATAGATAGACAGATAGATGATAGATACAGAGATAGATAGTGAGAGATAAAGATAGGAGAGATAGATAGATAAGAGAGAGAGAGAGAGAGAGAGAGAGAGATACAGAGTGAGAGAGAAAGATAGAGATAGACAGACATATGATAGATACAGAGATAGAGTGAGAGAGATACAGATACAGAGAGTGAGAAAGATAGATGATAGAGAGATAGACAGACAGATGATAGATACAGAGAGAGAGAGTGAGAGAGATAAAGATAGATACAGAGAGAGAGAGAGTGAGGAAGATAGATGATAGAGACAAATAGAATATTTATTGCACACTATATCTGTGAAATCAAGCATACTGTCTTTTGTGTGTGCATCTTCAAGTCAGTTTTGGATTCCTGGCAACAGCTTGGACTAGTCCCTGCAGTTTTCTGGGCAAGGCCTTTCAGAAGTCTCCTTGGGTCTGTGAGAGAGGGAGTGGCCCAAGGTCCTTCAGGTGGCTTTGTGTGCCTTAACCACTACACCAAACTGGTTCTCCTATAGTATTTTTTTAGAAATCAGAAAAGGATCTGCCTGTTGCCTGTGTATACTGTATGTGTGAGATTCAGATATTCAAGTACTGTTAAAACTCTTAAAAAATTTTTGTTGGGAATAATTACGGATGCTACGGTTGTGGACACCAAGTTGATGTTGAATTTAATTACGGCAGCAAGACTTTTGATAGGTCAATATTGGAAGAAAGAGGAACTGCCGACCATAGAAGAGTGGACTTTAAAGGTTTCCGACCTGGCAGAGATGGCGAAGATTTCGGCCTATTTGAAAGATCACTCGCAAGAACGTTATATTATGGAATGGAGAAAATGGATTGAGTTTATCCAGAACAAGTATAGGGTTAAGAAGTTTCATGTAGCATTTGAATAAGTCTTCTTTCCTTTTTTTCTTTTTCTACTTTAGTTTCTTTATATATATTTAATATTACTAAGGTTTGTCTTATCTTATATAAGCTAGAGAGTGATGGATTTTAGAGTTTATGGTTGTTAGTATATGGTTGTTTATGATTGTTTTTTTTTATATATACCTTGTATTTAGCTCTGGGAAGTCGGGGGGGAGGGGGGGAGGGGGGAGAGGTAGGGGGGAGGGAGGAGGGAGGGGGAGGGGGGATTCTTAAAGAAAAATTGTATGTTAAAACTTTTCAATAAAAAAAATTATTTTTATAATTTAATAATTATTTTACAGTGGATGAGGTACTATGAAGTGAAATAAAACCAGGAATTGTATGGATGTATGTTCTGGAATACATTTTCTATCAATCTTTAACTCTGGCAGTAGCCACACTTAGCTAGATCAATACTGGGGTAAACACCTTGGGCAGACACTATTGCTCAAGTCAGCAATGGGGCACCAGAAGGGTTATTTTTAATAGAAAACAGGATATTTAGTTCCCTATGAGAAGACTACAGTAGATATGCAAAATGTGCCACATAATTGGGGTTGCATATTCCCATGAAATGGCTAAGTGGGCTGAACTCTATTCAAGACTGAATTCTTTCAGGTTAAATTCAACCATCTGGAAATTAAATTGTCAACCTACTCAAGTTCCCACAACATACTATTTCCCTTTTGACCCAGTAAAGCATATTGTGGGAACAGAGATATAAACCAGCTGAAAAAAGCTCCCCATTTGTAGAACTCAGTGCCTTTCCCCCCCCCCCCCCAGCATTTGCCAAAAATGATTCTAGAAAATGTTGGAGTTGAGGTGGTAATTAAGGGAAAGGATGGAAGAAGCAATTCAGCTCCATATGCCTCCTCCTTCCATCCTCACCCTTTCATTCTTAATATAAATATAACTTGAAAAATGTCAGCCCTGATCCTTCAGAAAAAGGTTTCATATTTCTGGAAGTACCCAAGATCAAGAAACCGAACTCTTGAGTTCTTAATTCCACAGATGTTAGGCACTACTGACTTTGATCAAGTCAGACCATTTAATCCATTTAAGTTAAGGTTGCTGACACTAACCTATGGAGATATTCTAGAGACTCAGGTTGAAATTTTTCCTATGTCCTGAATATATCCTTTTTAATTGCCAATGCCAATGATAGACCCAGGAGCTTTCTATATTCTAAAACTGATCAATAATTTCTCTAACCCACCACCCTGGCAGCTTTATCCATGATAAGTTATGATTAGCTGAACGTGTTTCCCAAGTGTTAACAACAGCACTCTTCTCTCCAATGACAGCTAAATGAATAACTTTGGGATGGTCTGAAAAAGGTTGGGATACACATCACCTCCTGTCCTTTTCCTTCAGCATTGTTCTTGCATTTTTCCTAAAGACTTTTAAGATGTCATGGAACTTTTTGTTCTAAAAGTTTTCCCATGTCATGAGTCAATGCCAGTTTGATTCAACTGACATCTGTCTGTTAAGCAACTTCCCACTATTGTTTGCACAGTGACAATAGTTGGAAATTTCCCCTGCCATCTCACAATCCACAAAAGAGATGGTCAATGAATGGGTATTTCAGGTCAGTCCGTGCACTCATAAGTGATGTCACAGAACTTCACAATTGGACACAATTCAGTGCACATCTGTATTCTAAATTATCTTCCTCCCAGGTGTAACCACGAGGAAAGATCTTAATACAATTACATTTTAGTGTCTTAAAATTGTTAACTTCAAATGTTACCATTCCCCTCCAAATTTCTGATTGACCTTACCAAGATTTTAATGCAGGATATATTTTACAAAATTATCATCTTCATCCTCATGTTGAATTATTATTGTACTTCATGGATACATTTTCTTTAAGATAAGAGAACAATCTTACTTTCTCAAAAAGTAAGCTTAAAGTAAACATTTAATTGTATCAAATAGTAGTGGTTTAAACTTCAGAATTCTAGGATCCTGGAAATCTCTGTTTTGAAGTAAAAGAGGAATTAATATGAGACATACAGGTACCTTTTTAAAAAAAGTATTATTATATATACTCATGGATATGTCCATCCTTGGATAATCCTAACCCACTTTTTGGGGGTATATTTTGGTATCTAAAATGTTTGGCTTATCTGCAAGTGTATCAATTTTAATATTACATATGTTTTCATGAAACATGTACGGGTCATTAAATATAATGAACAAGGGACCCAGGAGAGAAAATCAATAAGTATGTGCAATTATATACCTTATGAGGAACTGATTGAGTCCTTTTAATTGAAAGACACATATTCTTCTACAGAATTTCACTTTCTGTATACATTGAGATTCCATCACTTCCTCCAACATATGCAAAAAAAATGCTCTCATTGTCAGGAAATGACCTAATTCACTCTCATACTACTTCAAATGTAATGTCTAAATTTGTAATAATTACAAACTTCTACAATGTTAGAATTTTAAGAGTGTGGGAGGAGCATTTATTGTTCATGCCAAGACCAAATTAAAGAACTCAACATAGATGACTGTTCAGATCACTCCCCAAAAGATAAGCTAATCATAACTCCCAATTATTAACGTGACCAAATGGAGAAGGCAAACTTGTCATCTTGTCCCATGACACCCCACACAATTGGGCTACATTGTTATATTTGTGATTGATAATCCAAAAATCAGATAAGTTTATATACATATGCAGAGCTTTTCATAAGAAGGGATAAGTAGAAATGGTCTAAGAAACAAGTAGGATGTTACTTTAGATCTTAGAAGGTTAGATCAAGTAGGAACCTTAAGATGAAGAATAGGTGGGAAAAAAAGTTCGAATGTTCTAGTCATAAGAGTTTACTGGCTAAATTTTAATTAAACACCTTGATTAATGGTCAACTATTATTATTGTTGTCAACATTCAATAGAGATTTCCTTTCATGTAATTAGAGGCCATTATTCCACATACTCTGGGAAGTTCAGAAAATAAAGCACGGGCCTTTACAAACCGGAGAAGTGCTATCATATTCATTCTCAGTCTTCTCTTGTTAACATTAAACTCAGTTTTATTAATTGCTCCATGTTTCCAGCTCACTGATCAACCACAAAGCATCTCTTCTGATTTGCCTCATTCTTCTGATGCAGTGGTATCCAGATTTGGATTCAACACTTAAACTGGAGAAGTAGAGTGGACTGATTATTTTCTACAATTTGGAATCTGAAAGTTAATTTCTATTGAAACTGCCTCGACTGTACAAGACTGTTTATCAGCCATGTCACTCTGCTGATTCATACATCACTCTCCTATCTCATGTTAATTTTACAGACTCCAACTGGCAAGCTGTCTCTGCTTTTTGAGCTGAAATGTTCCCTTCATCAACTGATTCTTCAGGCACATGAGAATTAGCCTGCTGTGAAAAGACTTCCAGAGGCAGTGTGATTTTAATTGTCTTTCATAAAGCTTTGGAAAGAAAGACACGAGTTGATCCACTGATAAAGGAAGACATAGTGGCAGTGACTCACCACCAACGTTGCCTCTAATTTCTGAATGCCATGTGCAGGGGGAAAAAAATGTTCAGCTTTTCCCAAACCAAGTACAAATTTGTTTATCCCTATATAACTATTCAAGTAAATTGCACACATGTATAGAAGTGACATATTATCATGTTTACATGCTCCTTAGTTAAAATATAGAAACTAGATAGTATAATAGTAAGTTACAAAGTTAAAATTTCTTCTTTGAAGGATATCTGGCAATTCTCTTGGCAGCGTTTTTCACTGTCTTCTTCTTCCTAGGGCTGAGTGAAGTGACTTGTCTAAGGTCACGCAGCTGGTGTCATGATCAAGGTGGGACTAGAAGTCACAGTCTCCCAGTTTCTAGCCCTGGTACCTTAACCACTACAACAATGTGGCTCTGTATGTACATGCTCAGATATTATCACATAAACTCACAATGGCACAGCCACACACCCCTGTGTATTATTAATTCACCTGTGGAGGTGGTTAGCAGCATCAAGTTTCTGAGCATGCAGCTAACAAGTAGTCTAGCTTGGTCGCTCAACAGTAACACACTGATAAAGTGGGCACAGCAGTGTCTGTACTTTTTACGTCGCATGAGAAAAGCACATCTTCCTTCCCCTGTCCTTACCACTTACTACACAGGGATGATGGAGAACATCCTATCATATGGCATTACTTTCTGGTTTGGAAGCATTACTGCTTCTGACAGGAAGCTACTGTAGAGAGTGATGAGGATGGCTGAAAAGATCATTGGCAGTTCCCTCCCTTCCATCCAGGACATAGCACATAAGCATTGCTTGAGCAGGGTCTGTAGGACTGTCTGGGATGCCACACATCCTCTTCCAGACCTGTTTTTCTTGTTACCTTCTGGGAGGACGGGGCTTCGTAGTATCTGAAGCAGAACATCCAGATTCAGCCACAGTTTTGTTCCATATAGCATCCATCTTGTGAACTCTCAAGTTTCCTCTTTCCACTATGCATTCAAAATGGACAGTGATTAATATGTATATGTATACATATACGTATGTGTGTATGTGTGTGTGTATGCATAGCATGTGTATATGTGTTATGTATGTATATGAATAGATATATAATTTCTTTTTAGATCAGGCAACTGATTTTCATTTTTAATGTGGGCCAGTGTGCCTACAGTAAAAGATGACAATAAATCTTATTGTTAACTTTAATGCATTAAATCTTACCTTACCTTACTTTACCTTATCTTTCAATAATATAATCATACTGATAACTTATAATTGCAGTGAATATGTTGCAAGCAGTTTTATTTGTTTTTTTCTTATTTTGGAGGATTTCATAAAGAATTTGATCAGGATTTTTTTTTTTAAAAAAGTATCATAGGCAATTCCATAGTCATTAAGCAAAGCATGCAGTTCTTTCATGGACTGCAGCTTCTCTCATGGACTTTGCTTGTTGAAAGCCTCCCAGGAAGATCACATATGGCAATTATATGACCTGGCATGTATTGCCAGACTTTGATGGATGAGAGGGACCATTTCATGGGGAGCTGCCAAGTGAATTTTGGGTTTTGCATCATTCCTGATCTCAGGATCAGGATGTTGTAAGGAGTGCTGGGTCTGCAACTAGCCAGAAGTGAGGCCCTGTTTGTGAAGCGGGGAAGGTTGCTATTGCACTGACCTCCCAGCTCCATGTCAAACACCCCTTGCCAACTTTTTTTTAATCTCATTGCTGAGATGGCTGTGGTTTTGTCTAGACCAGGGTTAGGCAACCTCAGCTCTTTTATGACTCATGGACTTCAACTCCCAGAATTCCTGAGCCAGCCATGCTGAGGGAAAAGGGAGAGGTTTCCAAGCTGAGCCATGTTGGCTCAGGAATTCTGGGAGTTGAAGTCCATGAGTCATAAAAGACCTGAGGTTGCCTACCCCTGGTCTAGACTATTAGGCAGATGAAGAAATGCTTCCATGTAGCTACAAGGCCAATTAGGAACAGATCAGTTCCTCAAAAGTATAAGATTACCTAGAGCCAACAAGTTCTGCAGGGAGGAAGAACCTATTAAGATGGTCTGCCCCAAATTTCTGATGGATCCAGTAGATTATTTTGGTAGCACCTGAGGAATCATCCAGCTGTTTGAAAGGCATTTCTATTGGGTACTATGTTAACCACTGGAATACAAAGGTGCTTGACAGGATCCTTTTGAAACAGCCCCACTTCCTGATCCCATAAATCTTCTTGGTTTGTTGAAGAGCTCTAGGAAATAAAACAGGCAGAGATGCCTAGATCAATATTAGGGGAAAAGAAGAAGCAAATATAATCAAAAGGCTGGGAAGAATAATTATTTCTCTGTTCTTATTGCATCTAGAATAGAGGACCCAGATTGTTGGGGGCAATTAAGTTGACTTTGTAATAATGCCGCTTGGGGTGTGTGTGAAAGCCCTAATAAGCAGGCATATACATAGAATGAAGGCTACTGCTAAGCTTGTAAGCCGCCCTGAGTCTTCGGAGAAGGGCGGAATATAAATGGAATTAAAATAAATTAAATAAATAAATAACAGAGTTGGAAGGGACCTTCAAGGTCTTGTAGTCCAACCCCTTGCTCAAGCAGGAGACCCTATACCATTTCAGGCAAGTGGTTGTCCAATCCCCTCTTAAAAACCTCCAAAGTTGGAGCACTCACAACTTCTGAAGGGAAGCAGTTTCACTGATTAATTGTTCTCACTGACAGGAAATTTCTCCTTATTTCTAGGTTGGTTCTCTGCTCAACTCAAAAATAACTCTAGGTGGCTCACAGTAATCAAACCCAGAAATTACAATTCTGTTTTTTTTAAAAAAAAATGTTAGACCACTTAGAGCAGGGGTGTCAAACTGCCGGCCCACGGGCTGGATGCATCATGCCAAAACCGCACCCATCCCATTGCCGGCAATGGAAAAAAAAGTCACAATATGTTGCGACACGTCATGTGATGTTGTGAGTTTGACACCCCTGTCTTAGAGCTTGGCTAATTTCAGATGGTCTGATAAATTTGAGCCTTGGTGGAGCAGTGGGCTAATGCCTCCTTAAGTAACACCAGATGCCTGCAATTAGTGCAGGTTCGCATCCCACCAGGCTCAAGGTTGACTCAGCCTTCCATCCTTCCGAGGTAGGTAAAATGAGGACCCAGATTGTTGGGGCCAATAAGCTGACTTTGTAATAATGCCGCTTGGGGGGTGTGTGTGAAAGCCCTAATAAGCAGGCATATACATAGGATGAAGGCAATTGCTAAGCACATTGGTTTGTGCTTAGATTGTAAGCCGCCCTGAGTCTTCGGAGAAGGGCGGGATATAAATGGGATTAAAATAAATAAATAAATAAATAAATAAATAAATAAATAAATAAATAAATAAATAAAATTTCACAAATACATTGAAAGTTGCAGTGAGAAGACTAGGTCACCTAGCTGAAAGTAAAAAAGAAATGATAATAATCACAATGACTATTTCAGAATGAATCATAATGAGATGAATTACAAAATAAGTGGAATTAAAAACAATTGGGGAAAAAACTGAATGAAAGAATTAAATGATGTCTTCTATATATCAGTTCACAAATTATACAGGCTTATACTGGCTCAGACAGAGGATGTTATATCTGGAAAACATGATATAAAATTAAGTAACTGGTTAGAGGGAAGCTGAGATAAATATATTTTTAAAATAGACATAAAATTAAAAAAAATGCAAATGAACTTTTATTAAGGCATTGTCTGTCGTGAATAACAGAAAGAAATGCCGGACAAGAATACATTTAAAAAGTTCTGACTATTAGCACCACACATAGCAGAAATGATTGGAAGATTATGAATCAAAAGGTAAAAAAAGGTAAGAGAATTCTTGTGAATTTTACTCTGCAGCATGACACTGCAGAGCACTTTCACCTTTCCATTGAGGTGGTATCTATTTATCTAATCACATTTGTAAGCTTTTGAACTGCTAGGCTGGCAAGGGCTAAGTGAGGATGGGAGCTCACCACATCGCTTGGACCTTGAGTTTTGAACCTGGGCTGTGGGCTTTTCAGCTAACAAGCTTAGTGTCCTAACCACTGAGTCATTGTGCTGCCTATGAACCAAATGCCAACCAAATACTATACTACTGTTGGTAATAAAAATATTACTTTAGGGAATTGGTTGGCATAGAAAATCAGATGCCAAGCACTCTACTCAATAGTTCACCTTATTAAAAGAAACCTTTTTTTAAAAAAAATAGCCTTAATAAAAACATGTCTAGGCAATGAAAGTGAATTAACATGGAGATTAAAATTTAAATTAAAGACCCCATAAGGCCAAAGAATCCAGAGCTGCATTAGGAATGTTACTTAGTTCAGCTCTTTTTGCTTTGAGAAATGAACATGACCCTCCCCAAATGGATACAGCAAAAAAAAAGCCAATATGACAGAGTAATTCGCTGTTGATTTTGTTTCAGAGATGTTTAATCAATCTCAGTACACGAATACTGAGAGTTTTATAGTAACTGGCACTTTGTTTTCAAAATCTGTTTCATTTCAGAAAATAGCAACATGCCTGTCTTCCCAGGAATGTAACAAAGACCAGGAACTATTTTTTTTTATTTCTGTCCACCAGGATTAAATTTAAATGTAGCTCCCTCCATTTAAAGCCACTACTCCTACCAGATAAACAATAATAGTATTTTCAAAACGGCCAGTTCTCAAGCTTTGCATTCTTAAAAATGTGCGGGTCTGCAAAAAAACTGAATCATAAATATTGTATGCACTATAATTGTTAGCATATAAATCATAGCTACTTTTTTTTAAAAAAAGGAATGGTTAGCATTACAATATCAAAGCATAATCTCCCATGAAAGTGCAGGAGTCTGCTGACTAACTAATAATGTTGATTTCAATAAAAGAGAACATATGTAGCTCGGGAGTGAATTGGGAATCCTTGGGCATCCTTTGAGACAATCAAAAACTATGAAGGAAACAAGAACATATCCTTTCCGGCAGCCAATACCCAGAAAACCAGGGATTAACACCAGACAAACAATCAAGCATAAAACAATACCTTAATTGAAAACAACTAAAAAGGAAAACATCCTCCCCCACACTAATACTCGAAGGGCAAGCTACTATATACTATAATAATAATAGGAAGCAGGTCTTTTTTTCTCATAGAACGCTCAGAACGGAGTTCCGGCACCTTTTTGGGATGGAACCTTGTAGGGTAGGCAAGGCGGGTTGTATGACGTCTGTGAGTTCCGGCACCTTTTTATTTTACAAAAAAAGAACTGATAGGAAGTAAACCTTATACTCACTAACTCTGATGATGTTATTTACTTGGGTAATGAAATGTCTGCAAGCAAATAACCAAACTCAGACAGCACCAAGGATTCCATAATGTTGATTTCAGTTTACAAATATTTGCATACATTTGCAAATCTCTTCCCAGTTTGTAAGATATTCCTAGAAATCTGATCTGTTGACAATTGTTGGTCTGGCATGCAAAGTAGCTAATGGATTATTCTGGTTTTAGGGAAGAAAAGGCTATATACTCTATTTGCTTGGTTTCTGGAAGAATCAAACTCCAAATCAATACGCCTACAATTAATATACAATCTGGATTTGTACTTGTAGTACATTTAAGATTACACATTTATTAATATTCCATTTTCTGTATGGCTATATCAGAACTGAGATCTCCAATGTGATGGTTTAGTGCAGACATGTCAAACTCGCGACGTCACGTGACATCGCGCAACATATCGGGACAGTTTTGCCATTGCTGGCAATGGGATGGGTGTGGCTTCCAAATGACACATCTGGCCCATGGGCCGACAGTTTGACACCCCTGGTTTAGTGTGACCATGTCTGCCACTTTCATTCTATTGTTTCATCTATTTCTAGGCAAAACTGATTCTTAGGTGTTCATACATGTTGCTTTTTGAAACAATATTATGCTTATACAAAATCTTGGAACAATAGTCATAGATTTTTATTCTCCACTCCTTTGTTTGATTCTGTGATCATAAGATAGAGACACTGAGCTATAGTTTTTAGCTGATGGATAAATAGTTAAGTAACTTTTAAGCTACTTGGAAAATCTTAAAATGGATTCTCCAGTGACAGGTTTCTCTGGTTCTGGATACTAATGGCTAATCAACACTTGATGAAGTATGTTCCATGGGGGGAGATAGGCTAGGACCTCTCTCTTCTTCCTGAAAACCATGTAATTCTTCTCAATGCCAAAATTTGCAGACTTACATCCAGTGAGCAGGATCATATGGTCATGTTTCCCTCCACTTTTGATAGGTATCACCACCCAAGAGGTCCAGTTATTTCTTTCCATGAAGTTGCTTATAGGTTGGTAGCCTGCCTTGAACTAAACATTGAATGAAGCCACAGCTGGTAGTATAGCCTGCAATTATCACTGTAGCATTAGAAAAAAGTTCCATTTCAAGGAAGCACAGTAACATTTCAGTTCACACCAAGTCTCCTGCTTTCCATATTACATCTAGATCACTACATGAGTTGGAGGATATTTATTTATTTATTTTATTTAGTTATATTTATATACCGCCCTATTCCCTGAGGACTCAGGGCGGTTTACAGGGAATTAAAAATCCAAAATACAAAAATTAAGAACCAAATTAAAAAATATTAAATTGACCCTGTACTCAATTAAAAAGAACCCCAAATTAAAAATTTCTCCTCAGTCTGGGCCCGAGAGCTCAAAGAGCCAGGTCTTCAGGCCCCGGCGGAATGATCGGAGGTCGGGGGCAGTTCTCAGCTCCACCGGCAGCTGGTTCCAGAATCAATACAGATTTTAGCTACTTGTGATCTTCCCATATGTCAGAGCAGGGAATAAATGCCTACTTGAGAGTTTCACTGTGGGATAATTCATATTATTATTATTTTCTTCTGCATAGAAGGTAAGAGTTAAGTCAACTCAAGTCTTTATTATGGCCATTGATCAGCAGACTAAGAGTTCTTCCTTTGTCTTTTTTCAGATGATTCCTTCTTAACTTTCAGTCTTCTTAACAACTGTTTCATTCAATCAATACATTCATACCTACCAATGCATGAACTTTCTACACTCCATATGAATGCTTTTTAAAAAACTAGAGCAGCACTTTTTTTTTTATTTTCCTTGGCATGGTAACTGGTAAAATCAAGGCAGCTGAATTCACAAATTCCAAGTAATAGAGGGAAGAAAGCATATTTGACTTCAAGCCACAGAACAGTTCACCTTCAGGTCAAGATTTGTAAAATAAACTGAATTTGTACAGCTAGTTCTGTTCCCCAGTATTCTCCGCTCTCTTCCCCTGCCTCCATTTTTCCCCCATTGTAAGCAGGATTACTATTATTATTTTTTGTTATACTTAGAATGACCTATAAAGCAGGGGGAAAAAAACTAAGTTGCATAATATGGGGTGGGCATGAGAAGAGAATATGGTCAAAAGGTTTAGTTGCATCTTTGGAGATGATTTTTTTAGAACTGGGAAATTACTTGGAACCACTATATTGTTTTCATTGGTAAACTGTGTTTATATTGGTGTATGACAGAGAGTCAAAACAATTAACATGAAAATTATTGTAGCATTATACTGTTATGAAGGAAAGGATGCTCTCTGTTGACCCTCAATGAGTGGGGTCAGTTTTGTTCTTCCTTTTAGACTAAACAGCTCTCACCCTGACTCCTATATAGTATGCTGTCACAAAACGGTAGCCTACTACTGCCACATTTTACACACCATTCTCATTTAATTCAAGGAAAAAGGTTGTGTTTATGAGAAATATTGAAGAAATTCCCATGGATGGTGTCTTTTCATTTATGTAATGATAAACTAGTCCAACTATATATGAATATCTTTTCTTCCCGGTTGCAATTATCTCCACAATAGTATGTAGCCCTCTTTGCTTCCAATTCTTCAACTAATTCCCAGAGCAATTTTCCCACTGTGCCTCTTCACACTGAGCAGCCAAGGAAGTTTCAGAATGATGGAAAGATATTCAAAAGAAAGCAACAATGCCAGCAGTCATGGGAGTCTACGGAGTGGGGAGAAAGGGGGGCTAGTCACATCACATGTCTATAGAAATCTTTATACAAATGACCAAAATGAATTATTGTATCTTATTTGTATCATGATACAAAGACTTGGAATGACATTATCAAGTTCAAGGAGGAGAAGGTAAAATAAGGGAAAGAAGTATTTTGTAAAATTGCACAGCAGCTAGAATATATAATAGGGTGCCTTTGACTTAATTTCCACTGGCGCACAACTGCACCTCTATATTGACTGATACGGGCTGGTTAGTGCCATGCACTCCATGCAGGCTGCTTTTTAGAGATGGTCTGTGATGGAATGTAGTCTGGATTCCCAGGAGAAAGGAAGTGCATTCCAGAAGAGTAAGTGGCAACTCAGTCCAGATAGATGGTGTGAGAGAAAAAGAGTGAAGACGGCCCCTCCCTAATAGTTCCAAGAGTACAGACTTCATGTAGGTAGTTGTTTGCTTCAGTTTGGCAAGATTCTGTCTCTAGCTACGGAACATAATGAAATCTGCTTAGAAGTATAACTCTGTGTCCTTATTGGTTCTTGGGCTCTGACAATGTCCTGGAAGCTGCATTTGGTACAAAACTTCACATTATTAAGAGGGCAGCCTTGCCAATGCAGAATGCCACTTTTTAAAGGTGCTGTGTTGGTTACTAGTGGTTTTCCAGTCCCAACTCAAAGTGTTTCAAGGACCTACATATCCCAGCAGTAGGATACCAAATTGAATCTGCCCACCCACTCCAGTCATTAGTAAAAAGTAGAAGAGAGGTTATGAGACTGAGAAAGGAAAAGAAATTTCTTCAACTAGCAGGTAGGAGTTATCAAATAAATGCTGCACTTGTGTCAGAAGGTACTTCCAGGTGAAAGGATTAGCTGGTGATATCACAATTGCCCTGAAGACAGGCAGTTGGGGGCTCTTTTCATGTCCCCAGCCTGAGCTGGAATGAAAGACAGGAGCTCAACCCTGCCCCACAGAAGCTCTTGGGTCTTGAATCTGGGCTTGTTAACCTTCTATGCAGCATCCTAACCGCTCAAGCCACCATGCTCCTGTTAAATAACTAAATGCTTGTTTTGTCACAGAGACATTCTAGGAAAAATAAATTCAAGGAGACTCATATTTAATGAGCTCATTAAGAAATGGGGGTTTAAGGTCCTTATATAATTTATTTATTTTATTTATTTTAATTCCATTTATATCCCGCCCTTCTCCAAAGACTCAGGGCGGCTTACAAGCTTAGCAGTAGCCTTCATTCTATGTATATGCCTACTTATTAGGGCTTTCACACACACCCCAAGCGGCATTATTACAAAGTCAGCTTAATTGCCCCCAACAATCTGGGTCCTCATTTTACCTACCTTGGAAGGATGGAAGGCTGAGTCAACCTTGAGCCTGGTGGGATGCGAACCTGCACTAATTGCAGGCAGCTGGTGTTACTTAAGGAGGCATTAGCCCACTGCTCCACCAAGGCACAAATTGTCTCCACTGCCCTTGCTTGGAGGGCAGTGTGGACCACACCGAAACAGTATTATTCCCTCTTCCCCTCACCTGAGCTGATTGTGGACCATCTAAGTATTAACTAGGAATATGATTACATTCATTATATATTTTGGTTATCTACTTAATTACCGTATGTTGCATGATGCACTGATTCAAATAGAACTGGGATGGGATAGAAATGATGTTAAATAAATTAGTAATATGCTGACTATAAACCTGCCTTGGGGCAAACTTTACACCTTGAGCCACCAGGCTACTTCACATTCAAAGAAATGTTAGGGTTTCTTCTTCCTTCTCTGGTCTCACAGTGAATTATTACCACACTTTCTCACTTCCTAGCTGAAATGGCTTACTTTGAATTTTCTGTTTAACATACTTAAGTTGCACTTTCATTTTCTACTAACTTCCAGCATTTCTGGGATGCTCTGGGAGGGGAAAATAAATGATTTTTTTGATGTGCAAAAGCCCTCTTTTATATTCTTGGAGATGCAACCTTCATCAGTTTGGGAGACCAACTCTATCAATACACACACTTTGAAAAATATCTGGCACAGTCTCAGAGCATCAATGGCAGCAGTTTGTTGCATATAATCTTACGTTATACAACTGGTTTAAATTTCAAGGCTGGATGAAAGTCAAAGGTTGGTTTATTACTCTTAAATGTACTTGCATTTCCACAGGGTACTACATAAGTCAAGATTGTTGCTGTGAATTCTCCTTGAATTCTGACTAAAATGGGTTTATTATTTTTATTTTTTAAACTGAGGTTAAGGCAATTATCATTGAACACTGCTCCGTAACTCAACCTGTGACCTCTGGATATAGTTTTAGCTCTTATATGACCTTTCCAAGAATTTGAGTTTTAATTTAATGCTGATGGCCATTGCCAAAGATCTATGGGAACCCAGGAAATCAGATAATTCATCTATCTGGCCAATGTTGTCATTAAACTAGGGATCATCTACATGCAAAACAAACAGTCTGACAGAACCTTTCTTCATATTTTAAAGATTGTTGGTTCAGGCCTCTTCCCAGGACACAACAACAACAACAACAAAAAAACAAATATCAGAAAAGACAGAATTGCAGACAGTTAAAAAAGTTAAATATTTGGGATACAGTTAACAGCAAAATGTTCAACGATAAAAGAAGACAATTACACAAAATTATTGACTCAAATAAAACTGGATTTGCAAAAATGGAAAAAATTGCAACTGTCAATATTAGGAAGAATTGCCACAGTGAAAATGATTTTACTACTGAAAATCTTATTTCTATTTCAAGCAATGCCTATAAAATTGGAGAAATTTTTTTTTGAAGATTTGAACTCACTAATTTTGATATTTATTTGGCAAGGAAAAACAAACTAGAATTAAGATGAAATTGTTACAAGATGCCAAGGAAAATAGAGAATTTAGCCTACTGAAGTGGGTTCTATATTATCAAGCATCCATATTAACATGGGTAAGAGAATGGATAATTCTTAAAAACAAAAGGTTGTTATATCTGGAGGGGCATGATTTACAATTGGGGTGGCATGGTTTTTTATGGTATGGAAAAAATAAAGTTCATAAATATTTTCAAAATCATTGTATAAGAAATGCATTGTTAACATGGACAAAAATAAAAAAGTAAAATATATTTGAAAATTCCAGGGTGATTGTCAACAATGGAAGCATTTGTGCATCCAAATTTAGTGGATTTTGAAAAAATCTGGACATATAGAGATATTCTAAGCTCTGAAGGAAATTTAAAATCTAAACAAGAAATGGAAAATCAGGGTATCAACCTAACATGGTGGACATATATACAAATGCAAACTAGATACAATAAAGATGTTTAAATGTATGAATTTTATATGGAACAACCTGTGTTTGATAAGACATTGTTAACTTCAGATGAAAAATTAATTAAGAAAATCTATAATGTTTTATTAACTTTAGAAATGGAAAGCGAACAAGTCAAAGAAACATTGATAAGATGGGCAAATTTTTTTGGTTATAATATAGAATTAGAAAAAGGGCAAAATTTATGGGAAAGAAACTATAAACTAGCAATGTCAACTTCCTATAAAGAAAACTTATACAAAATGTTTTATAGATGGCACTCGCCACCAGCAAGATTAGCAAAAATGTTTTAAAATATGTCAGATAGATGTTAGAAATGTAAACACAATTCAGGCACGTATTATCATGTTTCGTGGACATGTGATAAAGGATTATTGGAAAAAGATACATACCTGGCTAGAAAAGATGTTAGGAGAACATGTTGATTTTAAACCTTTTTAAAATTAGATATAATGCCAGAAAAGACTAATAAAAAACCTTATACTTGACTTTGCATTTCACAACACTGGCAAGAATTATATTTGCGCAACACTGGAAAAATGAAGGAATACCATCAGATGAAGAAATAATTAAAAAAAATACTAGAATGTGCAGAGATGGACAGATTGGCTATGAGACTGAAAGAAAAGGAAGAAACGGACTATTATCAAAACTGAGAATTATTTTACCATTGGCTAGAGGAAAGAATAAAGGATTAGGAATTAAATACGTATTCACGTGTAAACTCAGACAGCACGTTGGTTGAAAAATTACTACTGTATGTATGGGAAAAATGAATTAAAAAAACTTCTATAGTAAACTACTGAGCTTGCCCACTACTAAAAAATAAATAAATCTAATAGTGACCAAACTAGATGAAGGAACCTATTTCACAAAACTGATTTTCTCATGTAAACTAATGTTTCTAGGAAATCTTAAAACACAAAAGTTACTTGGCACACGGAATATTTAAGCCTGGAAGTAACTGATTAGACTGGTCAAGAAGCAAGATGATTTGCAGTCCTGATAGGCAACATGGAACCTTCTACAGTAGATGTATTTATTACAACTTAGTCCATCCAGCCTGTGTAGGGCGCAGGATTATAGAATTTGTAATCCAAAACATACAGAGAACACAAGCTTTCTTCCTGTGGCTGGGCTAATGCAAACTTTCAAGATAAGCCAAAGTTGAGGAAACCTTGAGAAAATTACCCTTTGATGAGTCTTTTTTAAAATAAATAAACCTTTATTGCCAAAGTACAACATGTGTACATTGAGATTAGCTGAGCCTCTCCCCATGCTCCCTCCCCCCAACACACAGTGACAACAAACCCTCCATCCTACCACACCACGTGAACCAACTACACCACACACCGGCCGCCCAAGTCAATTCTGCATAAGTTCACAGAGATTATGTCCCATTCAAAAGCCTAACAGCCCACGGATAAAAGCTGTTTTTCAGCCTGTTGGTACGGCTGGCTATACTCCTATATCTCCTACCCGATGGTAGGAGAGTAAAGAGATAGCGTCCAGGGTGTGAGTCATCCCTGAGAATTTTCCTCACTCTTCCAAGGCAACGAGCCCTGGCGATGTCATCCAGTGGTGTCAGGAGACAGCCCACAATGTCTTGTGCTGTGCTCACTACCCTCTGTAATACTTTCCTGTCCGCGGCTGTCAGACCAGCATACCAAACCACAATACCATACAAGAGGACGCTCTCTATAGTAGACTGGTAAAAGAGGGTCATTAGCCGTTGTTCTACCCTGTTCTTCCGCAAGACCCTAAGAAAGTGAAGCCTCTGTTGGGCCTTTCTAGCCACCTGGGTTGTGTAAGCCCTCATGGACTTATCTAAAACTTAGAGAGAGACCAAGCTGATACTATTTCTTGTAACTCTTACTAGAAAGGGAGCAATGTTTTAATAAAGAATATATATATATATATATATAATATATATATATATATATATATATATATAAAGGTTTTCGCGGGTGTTTGTATGTGGATCTTTGGTCATTCGGGTTTTTCCCCACGTAGAATTGAAGGTGTAGGTGTAGAAGCCGAACAAAAGCAGCACAATTCACCAGCTCAGGTCTAAGGCTGGCAGCTGAGACCAGCCCATCCACTCAAAACACACCCCCACCCAATCAGAACACACCCACCATTCAAAACACACTCCCACCCAATCAGAACACAACTAATCCCCCACCCAATCAGAGCACACCTCCACCCACAGAACACCCCCCCCTCTGGCAGTTTAAAAAAGAGGAACAAACAGCCACTACCACATGCTTCTCCCAGAAGAAGGAAGCTGAAGCCACCAGCCTGAGGATGACGGATGGGATTCCGTCAAAACATTGCTCCTACACCTTCAATTCTACGCGGGAAAAAACCCGAATGACCAAAGATCCATATCCATATCCATATCCATATCTCCATATCTATCTATCTATCTATCTATCTATCTATCTATCTATCTATCTATCTATCTATCTATCTATCTATCTATCTATCTATCTTCCTACAGAGACACTAGACTACATGGACTACAACATGCTGAAAATGAACTATTTCATTTCCTGCCGACCAGTCAAATCTTGCATGAAGAATGAATTATCTGCAACATCAAGCAGAGAAATGTGTGACCAGATGCTACTAATTAGAGAATAAAATCCATCATATTCCTACCTCAGATAAAAATATTTTCATACATCATATCAGCAGAAAGAGAGTTTTCTTGCATTTGGAATGAGCAAATTTGACACCTAGGGTCTTGCCAGCTTAATCATATTTTTCTGGAAAATAAACATTTTTTAAAGTGTTTTATAACAAGGGGAAGAAAGTAAAACTAACAGCTCCATAGAGAATGAATTATATCTGAATATCTAATGCTGTATAATCTCTTTCCAACAATGCTTATTTTACCGAGCAACTTTTGCAAAGAAAAAGCTTTGCCTCTCAGACTAGATAGAAGTAGAGGGTTTCTTTTAGTTGCAAATGAGAATTTGGAATATTTTGTTTTGGACATGTTGTGAACACAAGCAGTATTAGCTTGCAAAGACACAAAAAGAACAATCCTGCCATCTTTCTAAAAATGGAAGTGGAATCTTCACCCAATTACCCTGGGCAACCAAGGTGATCCTCTTTTATTAAAGACTGGTGGATATGCTTGATTCATATCAAACTAAACAGTGTTGAAGAAAACAGTTTATGGGCTGGCTGGCTTTGGGACTGTTCAGTATTTTGAAAATTACTTACTTTCAATGGAACCAATATAGTTTAAAGTGAAATTAAAGGACTGATCCCCCCCCCAAGGGATTCTTTTCAGAATTGGAATGCAACTTTTACCATGGGGTGCTTAGAATTGTTCGATATGCTTAAATTGCATCAAGGAATATCAGCATATTTGCTGGTGCTAATAAAACCAAACTAGCCACAGATTTGACTTATTGGCTCTGCTTTCAATTGATGCCTTCAACACACCTGCAAGAGAGATACCGTGGGGTACAAATTGTGAAACATCTCTGTGTTTGCCTAAGGTTGAAAACCACATTAATTAAGTGCTGAATTGTAAATTCTCTAAGGCTGAGAGAGCCCAATATATTTATTGACTGCTCTGTTGGCACACCTTGTACTCCTGTAGTGAAATAATATTGTTTTTTGTTGATCACAAGGTAACCCAACAAGTAGCAAGATATGCAGACCCAGCAAGGAAGATCAGAGCTAGAGCAATTAACTGTAACGGGGATGAAATGTTTAAACAACATATTTATTGTTGTTTGCATTTAGACAGGAAAGCCTGGGGTTCCTCTGGCTGAAAGCTTTAAAAATTTTAGATTTTGGAGTCTCACGAAATGTAATACCGGACACTTTTGTACATGTAGTCCTCGACCTATGATCACAGTTGAGCCCCAAATTTCTGTTGTTAAGTGAAACATTTGTTATGTCAATTTTGCTCCATTTTATGACCTTTCTTGCCACAGTTGTTAAGTGAATCACTGCCGTTGTTAAATTAGTAACACGGTTGTTAAGTGATTCTGACTTCCTGATTGACTTTGCTTGTCAGGAGGCCACAAAAGGGGACCCCTGGACATTGCGACCGTCATAAATATGAACCAGTGGTCAAGCATCCGAATGTAAATCATGTGACCATGGGGATGCAGCAATGGTTATCTGTGAAAAATGGTCATAAGTCACTTCTCTCAATGCTGTTGTAACTTCAAATGGTCACTAAACAAACTGTTGTAAATCGAGGACTACCTGTAACAGCTTGACCATCTTGTATGTAAACTGCCAGTAAGTAAAACAGTTGCTACAACCCACCATGAACATTTCACTAAAATATTATGGTTCTTTGCAAAACAAAAACCAAAATAGTTTTTTTTCCTCAAATTAAACGAGAAGTAAGGCATTTTAAGCACAGTGGAAGTGCTGGACTACAACCTCTATAAATCCAAGAAAACGGTAATTGGGCTGGCTGGGGTTGCTGGGATCTGTAGTCGGAACATCTGAGTTTGGAAAATGTTGACCTACAGCATTCACTGAATAGAATTAAGCAGTAATATATGCTTCTTAACGTTTGTGAAATACTATCTATTTTTATATGTAACCTGCAATTACAAACACAACTGGGATAATGACCCTGAGTATCCTTGGCCAAAACTGTAATTAAAGCAACTGACATTTGTGCTAAATAACAGCTCTGTGGTATGAACATTGTGCCTCTTTACATATCTCTGTATTAATTTGCTGCCCGTTGATCTATCTGATTAAAAGAGGTTCCTCTTAAAATGTTTACATGCCTCTCTTTCACAGTGTGTCTTTGACCTTCTTTAAACCTCAATTTGTAGCTCACCATAGTCTCCATTCCTCTTAATCCAACTAAAGGATATTTTTGAATGTTCCATTATCTTCAGAAGATATGTCTGCAAGTGAAAAAAAATTAACGGTTTCACATTGTTTTCTCACATGTTCTTTTCTGTGAAATTTGGAATGATCCCGCAAAACCTGCCCCATACATACTGATGTCCATCCATGCAGGTGAATATGTGCATAGGTGTTCATATAAATTTAAGTAACAAAGTAGGCTCCATCACATTCATGCATCATTTGTAATTAAACACACACAATTTTATAAAAATCATTAGTTAGCCCTAAAATACTATTTGACACACAAATATATTGTAAATAGAGGCATTTGTTTATTTGGAAGGATAGGCAGTTTGAGCCTTGGTGGAGCAGTGGGCTAATGCCTCCTTAAGTAACACCAGCTGCCTGCAATTAGTGCAGGTTCGCATCCCACCAGGCTCAAGGTTGACTCAGCCTTCCATCCTTCCAAGGTAGGTAAAATGAGGACCCAGATTGTTGGGGGCAATTAAGATGACTTTGTAATAATGCTGCTTGGGGGAGGTGTGAAAGCCCTAATAAGCAGGCTTATACATAGAATGAAGGCTACTGCTAAGTTTGTAAGCCGCCCTGAGTCTTCGGAGAAGGGCGGGATATAAATGGAATTAAAATAAAAATAAAAATAAATAAAGTTTGTCTTAATTTACTTGCCTTCATACTGTACAATGCATGAGCTAAAGTCTATATCTGCAGAGTTGGAGAAGCCACAAAAATTGATGGTTTCATCCAAGGGATGTTGTTGTTAGCTGCGAAGTCGTGTCCGACTCATCGCGACCCTATGGACAACATTCCTCCAGGCCTTCCTGTCTTCTACCATCTTCTGGAGTCCATTTAAGCTCACGCCTACTGCTTCAGTGACTCCATCCAGCCACCTCATTCTCTGTCGTCCCCTTCTTCTATTGCCCTCGATCTTTCCCAGCATTAGGCTCTTCTCCAGTGAGTCCTTCCTTCTCATTAGGTGGCCAAAGTATTTGAGTTTTAGCTTCAGGATCTGGCCTTCTAAAGAGCAGTCAGGATTGATCTCCTCTAGGACTGACCGGTTTGATCGCCTTGCAGTCCAAGGGACTCGCAGGAGTCTTCTCCAGCACCATAGTTCAAAGGCCTCAATTCTTTGGCGCTCAGCCTTTCTTATGGTCCAACTTTCACTGCCATACATTGCAACTGGGAAGACCATAGCCTTGACTATACGCACTTTTGTTGACAGGGTGATGTCTCTGCTTTTTAGTGTGCTGTCTAGATTTGCCATGGCTTTCCTTCCCAGGAGCAAGCGTCTTTTAATTTCTTGGCTACAGTCCCCATCTGCAGTGATCTTGGAGCCCAGGAAAACAAAATCTGTCACTACCTCCATTTCTTCCCCATCTATTTGCCAGGAATTGAGAGGGCCAGATGCCATGATCTTGGTTTTCTTAATGTTAAGTTTCAACCCAAGTTTTGCACTCTCCTTCTTCACCCGCAACAAGAGGCTCTTTACTTCTTCTTCACTTTCTGCCATTAGAGTGGTATCATCTGCGTATCTTAGGTTGTTGATATTTCTTCCAGCAATCTTAATTCCAACTTTTGATTCATCTAGCCCTGCCTTTCTCATGATGTGCTCTGCATATAAGTTAAATAGGCAGGGCGACAGTATACAGCCTTGCCGGACTCCTTTCCCAATTTTGAACCAATCAGTGGTTCCGTGTCCAGTTCTCACTGTTGCTTCTTGACCCGCATATAGGTTTCTCAAGAGACAAATAAGATGGTCTGGTACTCCCATCTCTTTAAGAACTTGCCACAGTTTGTTATGATCCACACAATCAAAGGCTTTAGCATAGTCAATGAAGCAGAAGTAGATGTTTTTCTGGAACTCCCTAGCTTTCTCCATGATCCAGTGTATGTTAGCAATTTGATCTCTAGTTCCTCTGCCTCTTCGAAATCCTGCCTGTACTTCTGGTAGTTCTCGATCCACATACTGCTGAAGTCTAGCTTGTAGGATTTTAAGCATGACTTTACTAGCATGAGAAATGAGTGCAATGGTGCGATAGTTTGAACATTCTTTGGCACTGCCTTTCTTTGGAATTGGAATGTAAACTGATCTTTTCCAATCCTGTGGCCACTGTTGAGTTTTCCAAATTTGCTGGCAAATTGAGTGTAGCACTTTTACTGCACTGTCTTTTAATATTTTGAATAGCTCAGCTGGAATACTGTCACCTCCACTAGCTTTGTTGTTGCTCAGCTTTTCTAAGGCCCACTTCACTTCACATTCTAGGATGTCTGGCTCGAGGTCAGTGACCACCTCATTGTGATTATCTGGGACGTTAAGCTCATTCTTGTATAGTTCTTCTGTGTAATTTTGCCACCTCTTCTTAATCTCTTCTGCCTCTGTTAGGTCCCTGCCATTTTGGTCCTTTATCATGCCCATTTTTGCATGGAATGTTCCCTTCATCTCTCCAATTTTTTTTGAAAAGATCTCTGGTCCTCCCTATTCTATTGTTTTCTTCTATTTCTTTGCACTGTTCATTTAAGAAGGCATTCTTATCTCTTCTAGCTATTCTCTGGAATTCTGCATTCAATTGGGCATATCTATGTTTTTCTCCCTTGCCTTTCGCTTTCCTCCTTTCCTCAGCTATTTGCAAAGCTTCCTCAGACAGCCATTTTGCTTTCTTGCATTTCTTTTTCTTTGGGATGGTTTTGGTTGCTACCTGTTGTACAATGTCGCGAACCTCTGTCCATAGTTCTTCAGGCACTCTGTCTATCAGATCTAATTCCTTAAATCTATTTGTCACCTCTACTGTATATTCAACAGGGATATGATTTAATTCATACCTGAGTGGCCTAGTGCTTTTCCCTACTTTCTTCAGTTTAAGCCTAAACTTTGCAAGGAGAAGCTCATGGTCTGAGCCACAATCAGCTCCTGGTCTTGTTTTTACCGACTGTATAGAGCTTCTCCATCTTTGGCTGCAGAGCATATAGTCAATCTGATTTCTGTGTTGACCGCCTGGTGATGTCCATGTGTAGAGCCGTCTCTTGGGTTGTTGGAAAAGAGTGTTTGCTATGACCATCGTATTCTCTTGACAAAATTCTATCAGCCTGTGCCCTGCTTCATTTTGTACTCCAAGGCCAAACTTGCCTGTTATTCCAGTTATCTTTTGGCTTCCTACTTTAGCATTCCAATCCCCCATGATGATAAGGATATCATTTTTTGGTGTTACTTCTATAAGGTGCTGTAGGGCTTCATAGAACCGGTCAATTTCATCCTCTTCAGCACTGGTGGTTGGGGCATAGACTTGGACTACTGTGATATTGAATGGTTTCCCTTGGATTCGAACTGAGATCATTCTGTCATTTTGAGGATTGTATCCCAGTATTGATTTTCCTACTCTTTTATTGACTATGAAGGCTACTCCATTTCTTCTGAGGGATTCTTGCCCGCAGTAGTATACATGATGGTCATCTGAATTAAATTCACCCATTCCTGTCCATTTAAGTTCGCTGATACCTAAGATGTCGATGTTCAGTCTTGTCATCTCTTGTTTGACCACGTCCAGCTTTCCTTGATTCATGGATCTTACATTCCAGGTTCCTATGGAGAAAAAATCTTTACAACATCGGACTTTCCTTTCACCACCAGACACATCCACAGCTGAGCGTCCTTTCGGCTTTGGCCCAGTCGCTTCATTCTTTCTGGCGCTACTAGTACTAGCCCTCTGCTCTTCCCCAGTAGCATATTGGACGCCTTCCGACCTGAGGGGCTCATCTTCCAGCGTCATATCGTTTTGCCTTTTGGTACTGTCCATAGGGTTTTCATGGCAAAGATACTGGAGTGGGTTGCCATTTCCTTCTCCAGTGGATCACGTTTTGTCAGAACTCTCAGCTTTGACCTGTCCGTCTTGGGTGGCCCTGCACGGCATAGCTCATAGCTTCATTGAATTACGCAAGCCCCTTCGCCACGACAAGGCAGTAATCCATGAAGGGGATCCAAGGGATAATTATATCCTAAACCACAGGTTAGCAAGGAAACAAATTATTTGGCAAAAAGCACAGCAAAAGTTTGGGATTTGGATCCAAATAGGAAAGTTTACTTTAGAAAGCAGTTCACAAGAGGACACTTACCAAGAATAACCTGCAAAATTGAGTGAATATCCATTCAGTAGCTACAATAAACAGTAGATTTAAACATATAGGGAACGGTTGCTGGAATTGGGTATGTGTAGTTTAACGAAGAGAAGGGTGAGGGGTGACATGATAGCAGTGTTCCAATATCTCAGGGGCTGCCACAAAGAAGAGGGAGTCAAGCTATTCTCCAAAGCACCTGAAAGCAGGACAAGAAGCAACGGATGGAAACTAGTCAAGGAGAGAAGCAACCTAGAACTAAGGAGAAACTTCCTGACAGAACAATTAACCAGTGGAACAACCTACCTCCAGAAGGGGTGAATGCTCCAACACTGGAAGTTTTTAAGAAGAGACTGGACAGCCATTTGCCTGAAATGGTATAGGGTTTCCTGCCTGAGCAGGGGGTTGGACTAGATGACCTCCAAGGTCCCTTCCAACTTCTTCTTCTTCTTCTTCTTCTTCTTCTTCTTCTTATTATTATTATTATTATTATTATTATTATTATTATTATTATTATTATTATTTCTTTCCATTTATGATATTGAGAATACTGATCTGAGTTGCCAATGCTGCATTAAAATTTATTATTATTTATTTGCAGTTACAACTTCATACCTGTTCAGTACTTGATGTATCTGTGACTGAGTCTCTTGTGATCTATTCAATACATGCCAAATGGATTGTTTGAGGTCGTAGGGATAAACTATGCATGTAGCTTGTGATTGATAATATTGAAACAGGCTACGAGAATGAGCTGAATATTTAGTAAATCAGAAGTAAACAATATTTTTCAGTCTGTGGACTGCACGATAGCCTACAGAAAGAATATATTGTGGCCAGTCATCTGAATGGACAGGCAAAAATATTTGGGTACCTTGTTTGCACTTTGAGAAGTTGTTGCCTTATAAGCCTGTCTAAGGCGAAAGCAAAACACAATAATTTTGGAGATTTTAAAAGTAGCATAACGGAGTTTGAAACCCCACCAACCACTCCAAAAATATAACAGTGAAGGAAGGCCCAATTTTCTTTTGAAGACCTTTGAGCCTTTTGGTTCAAAGAAGATCTGACTTCATATTTCAGAGGCCTGACATTGGAGGCTAGTTGCTGTAATGAAGCAATCTGTTGCTTTACAATTAGCAGCTGTGACATCAACTTTGCTTCCCTTCCAATTTTTTGAACTGCAAGCTTGTAAGTCTACTGCAAACATTTCCAAAATCTGACAAATAAATATTTTAAGAACAAATACTTATTTCCTTCCTAGAATTTCTTTTGCACATGGACCTTTTGGCTTCAGGGTCAATGTTGCTAGCCTCTTGAAACTCTAATGCTCATGACTGAGAATCTCCATAGACATTTAGCCATGCATTTTGGGATGAACCTCCTTCGAATGTTGAGGGAGTATGAACGGATTTCCAGAAAACATTGCAGACTACAGGAACCATTTGGGCTTCAGTTTGAGAGGCAGACAACACAGACTCATCCCCAACAGACTGCACCCTTCTTCAACAGTGAAGGGACCCAGGACAGAAAACATCCTGCAGCCAAGAAGGCTCCACACACATTTGAACCACTCAGATGACACAGGTAAACCTCCAAATGATTTCAAGGACTCTCTGAAAGAATGCAAATGACCAGCTGTCTGCAAGGAATATAAATCCTTCCATTCCATACCATCTAGTCAGAGCTGAAGAAGTGTCTTTGGTGAGAAGTGAAACATCTTCAAAGAAAAACAAGAAAGTCCAGTTGCCTCCTGAAAAAGCACCTTTGGGACAACCATGACCCGGATGAATGAGAACCTCCTTAGATATTAACCTTAGTGCACATTAACAATGGAGGAGGTTTTGGCAGCTAGTGAATCCATAATTGGAGAGCCATGTACATTGTCTACTCATCCTATTTGAATGGTTCTATATTCCAAGGGACGCGGTGGCTCAGTAGGTTCGGACGCTGAGCTTGTCGATCAGAAGGTCGGCAGTTTGGCAGGTCGAATCCCGAGTGCCGCGTAACAGAGTGAGCGCCTGTTACTCGTCCCAGCTTCTGCCAACCTAGCAGTTTGAAAGCACATAAAAATGCAAGTAGAAAAATAGGGACCACTACGGTGGGAAGGTAACAGCGTTCCGTGCGCCTTTGGCGTCTAGTCATGCCGGCCACATGACGACGGAGATGTCCTCGGACAAGCACTGGCTCTTCAGCTTTGAAACGGAGATGAGCACCGGCCCCTAGAGTTGGAAATGACTAGCACGCATGTGCGGGGGAACCTTTACCTTTACCTATATTCCAAGACTGATACAAAGCATGAATAGCTCTAAGCAGAAGTAGGAACCAATCAAAGTTTGCGCATGGACATTTCTATGCCAATGTTTCTGTGCCTCCCCCCCTTTTTTTTCTATGAGGCATTCCTTTTGGGATGATTTATACATATATGTCCATTTTAGTAATTTCTGACTTTAGGTCTTCTTTACTAATGACATATTGTCTGGCTCCATATAATAATCTATCCTTCCTGAACCTAATACTTTTCAGATGTATTACAACTCCCAAAATGGTGCTGCAGTCATTGCTCATGTTAGGTGATTATTATTAGAACCAAAGTCCCCAAAAGTCTAGAGGTACCCACTGGAGAAGCCTGTGACACTTTTTTCCCCCTAAGACAGAAGAAACATGTGACATGAAAACCAAAATTCTATGGTCACAGAGTCGCAGTTTGTCGCATGGGACTATTTTTCTCTTTTGTGCTTTGCAGATGCATATGATGCGAGTGTAAGTGGTGATGTCTGACTCTATAGGGAGAGAAAGATACCTTTATTTTTATTTTTATTTTTATTACATTTATATCCTGCCCTTCTCCGAAGACTCAGGGTGGCTTACAAGCTTAGCAGTAGCCTTCATTCTATGTATATGCCTGCTTGTTAGGGCTTTCACACACCCCCCAAGCGGCATTATTACAAAGTCAGCTTATTGCCCCCAACAATCTGGGTCCTCATTTTACCTACCTTGGAAGGATGGAAGGCTGAGTCAACCTTGAGCCTGGTGGGACTCGAAACTGCACTAATTGCAGGCAGCTGGTGTTACTTAAGGAGGCATCAGCCCACTGCTCCACCAAGGCTCTATAAGCTGGATTTAAAACAATATGTAAAATTCAAAACCCATGCCCAAATAAATGATCCATTGTCTGGCTTACAATGGCAACCCGGTTCACACAGATGACACGACAGTAATATATTGAACCATAAACTATCCACCCCAGTCTAATTTGTTGTATGAAAATATCTACTGATGTGCAAGAGTGCGTGGTAGAAGGAGACATGATAGCTGCACACAATCTACATTTTTAGCAAGCATATACTTATAACTGTAACACAGTACAATCTTTCATTTAGCGAAAGTTCAAAGTTACAACAGCACTGAAAAAGAGGGACCTATCACTGATCCTACAACTTACAGCCGTGTGCACGTGCCCACAATCACATGTCCAAAATTTGGGCACAGGGCAACTGGCATTTATTTATGATGGTTGCAGTATCCTGCAGTCACCATTTGCAACTTTCCCAGCCAGTTTCCCACAAGCAAAATAGAAGTCAACATTTTCTCTACAATCAGCAAACCAGGGAAAACTGGACATAATTGTACTGACTGATAGATATAATTAATATAGCTGCACACACGAATGACTCTGGGTGGCTTACAAATGTAGAAACAAACGCATCCTAACATAATCCTATGATCATCTCTATAATCACATCATTACCACTAAAATATTTGTCATTATTGAGAAATGAAAGATGCAGCAAAATGTTCTAGCACTGAATGTCCCTGTATGGATTTCCAACCAGAGGGGTTTTTTTGGTTGTTTTTTTTTAGGATATTCTATAGTATTCATTGTCTCCCTATAGCTGGGAATCTACTTTTGCTGAAATACAGTAGCCTGCATCTATTTATTTATCAAAGTTAGATAGCTGCCCATCTCACAAAAGGTGACTCTAGCAATAACAATAGCACTTAAACTTCTATACCACTTCACAGGGCTTTAAAGCCCTCTACAAGTGGTTTACAGAGTCAGCACATTATCCCCAACAATATGGATTCCTCAGTTTACTGACCTCGGAAGGATGGAAGGCTGAGTCAACCTTGAGCTGGTGAAAATCAAACAGCCAATCTGCTGGCAGCCAGCAGTCAGCAGAAGTAGCTTGCAGTATTGCATTCTAACCACTGCCCTTCATTACTGCCCCTCCATTCTTTTCTCTATCTCATTCGCAAATGCAGAGGAGAAGATGTAAAAGGGAATGAGAAATAGCTCCTGTGCCCTCATGTTTTTAGCTTGACACCCAACATCTTGTGTCCAGAATATAAAAGAGAAGCCTAGGTAGGAGTTTAAATCTTGGGCTAAACAAACACACACACCCCCCTCCAACATTGAGAACAGGCAGCTTTAGATCCATTTGATGGCTTTTCATTTTCTCTCTCTCTCTATTTTATATTTTTATATAGGCCTGGGATGCACTATTTTTCCATACTTGAGAGTTTGTACTGTCTACCAGGAGCAAAAAATGTACACAAAAGCAGGTCCCAGAGAAAAAAAATGATTTACATAGAACTAAAATTAAATACAATTCATACAATTGGTCTCCAGTCATATTATTGCTATTGTTGTTGTATTATTGTTATAAAAGAGAACCATTTGTCTCTTTTCACACAGGAGATTTAAATTTGGTAGAACTGTGGAGATTTATTACCTTATTTATTTCAAGTTATGCAGTAGTCCATCTCAAACTGGGTGGCTAACAGCAGTTAAAAACATGACAACACAATAATACAGACGTAGTTGGCAGCTGAAGTAAGAACCAAAACAACTGGCAAACAAATCAACCCAACAACTGCAGATCTATCACACACTTAGACTTCCACACTCAGTGACATAACCAGTTTTATTAAATCAAACGGGATCAGAGCTAACTTAACCTCAAGAGAGGGGAGGAGGTTGATACTCCAAGGGGTGGGCACCATAGCCAAAAACACTCTCTTCCTGGGTCCCACTCGATGGCACTCTTTAATGGGGAGGACCTGGACCATGCCTTTCCTGCCAGACCTAATGGGACATATAGACACAAGGGTAGAAGAAACAGTCCCTCAAATAATCTGGCCCCATGCCATGAAGCATATTAAAGGTAACTTTCAGAACCTTAACTTGATCTTTGAAGCATACCCGCAACAAAAGTTTTTTGTATTACTGTTTTTGTGGTTCTTTTTGTATTGTTTTTTTTTTAAATTTGAAAGTCATCTAGAGTATCATATATGAGATGGGCAACTATATTGATTGGTTGGTTGGTTGGTTGGTTGGTTGGTTGGTTAGTTGGTTGGTTGACTGAAAAAGGAAGGAAGGAAGGAAGGAAGGAAGGAGGGAGGGAGGGAGGAAAGAAAAAGAAAGAAAGAAAGAAAGAAAGAAAGAAAGAAAGAAAGAAAGAAAGAAAGAAAGAAAGAAAGAAAGAAAGAATTCTGGCAACCAAGAGCCTTGGTGGAGCAGTGGGCTAATGCCTCCTTAAGTAACACCAGCTGCCTGCGATTAGTGCAAGTTTGAGTCCCACCAGGCTCAAGGTTGACTCAGCCTTCCATCCTTCCGAGGTAGGTAAAAGAGGACCCAGATTGTTGGGGGCAATAAGCTGACTTTGTAAAAATGCCGCTGGGTGTGTGTGAAAGCCCTAATAAGCAGGCATATACATAGAATGAAGGTGATTGCTAAGCACATTGGTTTGTGCTTCTTAGATTGTAAGCCACCCTGAGTCTTCGGAGAAGGGCAGGATATAAATGGGATTTAAAAAAAAATAAATAAAAACCAGTGCAGCTCATGGAGTAGACATCCTGGGACTGCAACTTTTAGAAAGCCAATTGAGGATCCGAAATTTCTAATGTGGACTGAAGAATTCCATTTATGATATGAGATTAAATAATTCCATTTATTCAAGACTACATTTTAAAAAAAGAATTTGGAAAAATGAAGTAGAAAACAAATATAAATGCATAGTTATTTCTACAGCACTATTTAAGAGTCCTGCAATGACATAATCAGTTGGCATTCTTCCTTTCCTTTTAATCCTGCGTTATGTTTTATAGCTACTTATTGTAAGCTTGAAGATAAGTGAGCACATTAAAACTGGAGCATTCTACAGTATTTGCATTTTTTTCTTTCTCTTTCTTTTGACATCTGACTGAGTCTGACAGTAATTGCTTCTTTCTTTTTCCCTTATTCTACTTACATCCAAACTTTCTTCATCGATGTAAGGGCTCTCAGATGTGAAATTGTGTGTTTAGAAGCAAATATATGTTGGTGTTGAATCAAATTATATAGAGATTTGGTCTCTTGCACAGCTGATTTGCTTGGCATTCTATAATCTTTGGACTGAATCATAGATCATCATAGAGAGCTTTTTCTTCTGACAGCAGAAGCTGATCAAAAGAGTATTTGTGAATAACTTTTAAAACTCTGTTTAGAGTAGAACTGCATGATTTATAAATAGGGATCTCTCCCACTTTCTACCATTTTTACAGGTCATCAGATTGTGGACTTGGAGGGGGTCAGGGTGATAATTTAGTCTAACCCTGGATAAGTATAAACATGTTCCTTGCTCTTTCCTACAGTAAGATATCTGTCAGGTCATGTCAAAAATAGGTACACATTTTCATATGTATTTCTCATACTCTTTAAGTCTCATTTTCCTGCAAACCCTATCCTCTAATATGGATTTAGATTGCCATGTTGGCAAATGAAGGTGTTTTCTATGTTCTTCATGAAAATTTTAGTATTCATTTTACCGAGAGAATTATATTGCAAAATTCAGAGCAATGCAAAATGAAAGGTTATTGATTAGTCCAGTTTGTATGTTGGTTAATTTAGCTCTAATTAAAGTAGAAAGTGAACAAATGTCACACTCAGTCATAGTTATGTGTCACTAAGTTACATGGAGCAAAGGGCCCTATAGTATAATACACTTAGTATCGAATGTGTAAATCACACAAAACTCCCTACAGAAACTCAAAAGAAATCTTTCAGGCCTGGCTGGTAGTATAGTCCTAGATATGTATGCTCATAAATATGTCTGACTATGCAATGCAATTTACTTCCAGGTAAATAGATATGGAAGTTTAGCTTAATTGTAAAGATATGCTAAAGAAACCACATTCAAAAGCCAAGTAAAAGAACTTCCAGAAACAGAGACCTAGAACTGTCTCTGATGGCCTTCAGATGTGTTTGACTACAATACCAAGAATTCTCAGCCATGCTGGCTATGCAGTCTAGGAATTCTGGTCAAATCTCTTTCTAGGAGACCCAGATAAAAGACTGACACAGTGCTATCAGGCTTTGCAATTCATTGAGCGTCATCACCCAATCATGACTCACAAAAACATTAAACAATGGAGATCTGCATATGCCACATTTTGTCTTTTGTGTCCAGCTGTTTATGTTACAAATTCTAAGGACAGCAAGAAGAATTTTTGTTATAACTTCTAAACTACACTATGACAATTCTTTTGAAGTTACAACAGCACTGAAAAAAGTGACTTATGATCATTTTTCACACTTATGACCGTCGCAGCATCCCCATGGTCACGCGATTTACATTTGGATGTTTGACATCTGGTTCATATTTATGACAGTTGTACTGCCCCAGGATCATGTGACTCTCTTTTATGGCCTTCTGACAAGCAAAGTCAATGGGGAAGCCAGATTCACTTAGCAACGCTTTTTAAAGCATCAATGTCAAACAGGCATAGATAATGATAACAAAATAATGGAATTGATACATAACTGCAGTTAAGACTTACCTTAGAGAAACAAAGGCAGAGAACTCTAGAACATACTATAGGTGTCCAGTATAGGCCATAATGATATTATACATATTTGTGCTGTTACATCAGCCATAAAGTACTATGCAGTGCATATTGTCCTGCCACCATGTGGTTGTTTGGGTAACTACAACATTATGTTAATTTGGGTAATTACAACATTATGCTAATTTGTTCAGCCAACCCCTCCCATTTGTGATGTACTTCCTCCTTCTCCTTAAACTCCGTTCTATCACTTCCACCATACATGCGGACAGGCAGGATCATTACTGTCTTTTGACCTTGAAGGTATTTCATCATCTACCACATCTTGTCTGCTGTAATCTTCTCTGCATGCAAATAAAGGTCCTTCTGGATGATTAAAAGGTAATTTCATGAGTTCTGCTATCTGGCAAAGGCTGTTAACAGTGATAGTATCCCCTTATATAGGGTCTCAGCAAGGGGATAAATCATTAAACAACAGTCAGTCAGAATAATATTATGACATCGTTGCATGATATGATGGCAGGACACATATGATGTCATGTGCTCCTGTTGGATTCCCATACATCAATATTATACTCGATGTCCCCGTTCCTAGCTTTTATTAAAAATTTGAAGACCTGCATAGAATCTGAACATTGATATATTGACCACGATCTGTTTGCACTGGGCTGCCTCAAATTTTCTGAAAGGCAGAGTGAAATGTCATTCCTGAATAGCTGAATTGGAAGTTTAAAATTTAATTTAATTTATTTAATCTTTAAAAACATAACAATTATATTTAATAGTTTGTGGAATTATGTATAAACTGAAGAGTAATATTGTACTATGATGCTATTACTATTCTACAAAAGGCTACATAATTTAAAGAAAAATCCAAAATCCAAAGCTAGAGAAAAAGGAAATAAAAATTCATAAAATCCGATACTCAACTACCTTAAGAAAAGAAAAACAAGAAAAACACAAGAGAAAAAAGGTAAGAGAGCCACACAGAGCCAGTATAGTTTTATCATATGCTTAATGATGTCATGATGCATGCCAGAGTTGGTAATCTTTGCTTACTGACTGGTGTGTTGGACCCCCCCTCCCCAAAAGCTATCTATGGCCCAGTTCTAGGGTTCTTCAGCCCTCCCGCGCAGTCAGATAACCACATTTCAGTACTTGACAACCAGCTCACCTTAAGACCAGTTGCAGTGTTCTACAGTCATGTGATGATGATTTTGCCAGTCTTTTCAGCCAGTTTGTGGCCAAAAAAAGGAAACACTGATAGAAATACATGGGTTCACTTAATGACTGTGGTGTTGGCTTAATGATTGGCACAACAGTAGCAAAATTGGGTGGGCCTCTACCTCCAACCAGCAATAGCACTTAGACTTATATACCACTTCACAGTGCTTTACAGCCTTCTCTAAGCGCTTTACAGAATCAGCATATTGCCCCCAGCAATCTGGGGCCTCATTTTACTGACTTCAGGAGGATGGAAGCCTGAGTCAACCTTGAGCCAGTCAAAATTGAACTGCTGGCAGTTGGCAGAATTAGCCTGCAATACTGCATTCTAACCACAGTACCACTACAGCTTTTTCCATTATCATGGAAATTCCATGCTCCATTATAGTAATTAATCAAGGACTACCGATATGTGATTCCAACGTGCAAAGGATGTTACAAAGGGCAAGATCACATGGTTGGTGTCACCATCTTGATTTTCCTGACTCACCTACGGATAACCGTGATGGCACTTGACTTCCCATGCAGAAGCTCGTGTAACCATCACTCATATTAAATTGCTACCTCCTACGCCCTTTTGTTCTTTAACTTGTCCTCTGTTTCAGGAAATACCAATTTAGGATTTGCCTTTCATTTAAGGATTTATGCATAGTCTCTCTTTAATTCCTCCCCCGCCTCCTTGCCCAAATCAGCTGGTGCATGGCGGGTGTATGTCATTGCTGCAGTGACGGCAATATACTGTAATTATGTTAGATTTACGGCATTGCATAGCTATGAGCGATACCCAGAGACAGAAAATAAATGCCAAAGATCCCAAAAGATTTCTATCTAAAAAAAAAAAGGTCCATTTCATTGAGCTGGATTACCAAGCTTCAATTGTGCAGTAAACAACTGTCGAAGCATATAATGCAAACGCAAGTAATTGGCAATTGAGCAATGATTTTTTGTTTATAAGAACATGCAGTACAATGGCTAGGCAAGTCACAAACAAAATGCAAGGCAGCACATTAAATCATTTTACTGGCACTGAATACACACAAAGTGAAAACTTTCCTCAAAAGGATGTCGTTGCAAACAACAACTCTGGCAGGAGAGGGCACAACCTTAAGTTTGCACACAGATTGAATTGCTCTTAAAGGTGCAAAAGCCAAGTGTAAAAACATTCTCAAAAGCATTGAGAAAGAGAAGGGCCAAGCTAGAAACTTTACATTAAGAACAATGCTACAAAGAGGGTAATCTGTGACTATTTGTGAAATATTTGAATGTGGGCAGCTTTTTATTTTTTAAAAAATCCTTTACCTAACAAAAATTAGCCATTTATCTTTCTATGATCCCTGGCAAAAGCAGAATTCTGTGCTGGTTTAAAACCACAAACTATTCATCCTGTTTACTCTTTGTAAATGTAAGCTTAAAATGAGTCACAAGTTTTTTTTTTTTAATTCTGAAGCCTCAATATAAATGATTTTCTTACACCATCCAGTCAAACACCGGACCCTCCTGAGCAGAGTTGGGTTAATGGATGATTAAATGCATGTAAAAATTGGGTTGGAGACCAGTCATTCAAATGAATCTTTCCTATAATCTTTGGAGGAGCATCTAGAAGGAAGGAAGGAGGAAGGAAGGAAGGAAGGAAGGAAGGAAGGAAGGAAGGAAGGAAGGAAGGAAGGAAGGAAGGAAGGAAGGAAGGAAGGAAATATGAAACTATTTCTGGATAAATAATGTCACCCATTAGATATTCTCATTCCACAGGGCATTGTTACAATACTAGCCAAGACTAGTCCTGCTTTAAGGCAGGAATTAATAATTTTTGGATGGTTGATTTGGGGAAAATAGCCTTTCATGTTTTGGAGAAAAGTGCTGGTTCCCCATCTTTCTGACTGAGCTACTGTCTTAGGTATGTAGAAAGGTTGGTTTGTTTTTGGCTGGAGAAGATCAAATGGAAATATTAGATCTGCATTTTGTTCTTGTTACCTGGAAGCCTCTGACTTAATATGTTGGGCAAATCAGTCTGTCTGGTTCATTTATCGTTCCGTGTGGGAACTCAGAGATATTTCTCAACCAGATTGAGCATGTTGTGGAAAACAAGACATCATATTTTTAAAATTTTAAATTTTAGAATGTATTTATTACTTAGGGCTATTGATTTAATGTTATTTTAATTTTTATATCTTGTGTGTTGTTAGTGTTTTTTGCCCTGTACACCACCCCGAGTCCTTGGAGAGGGGCGGTATATAAATCTAATAAAATAAATAAATAAATAAATATCTACATGAAACAGAGATCATTAACCATAATTATTTCCAATTCGACTCTTTCACAATTTTTAGGAAGCTCTTCAGGATGTATATAACAGAATAATAGAGTTGGAAGGGACCTTGGAGGTCTTCTAGTCCAACCACTTGCTTAGGCAGGAAACTCTGTACCATTTCAGAAAAATCTCTTCTTAAAAACTTCCAATTCACAACTTCTGGAAGCAAGTTGTTCCACTGGCTAATTGTTCTAACAATCAGGAAACTTCTCCTTAGTTCTAGGTTGCTTCTCTCCTTGATTAATATATAAGTGTCTGGATGCTCTTAAATTGAGAAGGAATATACAATGGAGTCATACATGTTTTCACTTTTTTTTACAAGAAATCCTCAGATCTAAAAGTACAGTGCATTTTGTTTAAAGAAGCCTGAGTATTTTCATGCTTCCCTGCAAGTCTCAAAACAGGTGCTGTTACTTTAAGAGCCTTATTAACTTTAATAAGCTCACTTTAAAAAAAAAGCATCATTTTTCTCTAGCTTGAATGGAAGCATGATGCTCCAAGTCATGTGTTGGTAACGCTACCAGAAAAAAAAAATCATTAAAACGTCATTACGCGTAAGGCAAACAAATGCAAACTGAGCTGAGTTGAGCAGCATTTTCTATCTGAAAAGCCCAAAGACAATTGTATGCATCAAAAGCAACTTAATAGAATAATAGAGTTGGAAGGGACTTGAAAGTCTTCTAGTGCAACCCCTGCTCACGCAAGAGACACCACACCATTTCTGACAAGTGGCTGTCCAGTCTCTTCTTAAAAGCCTCTAATGATGGGGCACCCACAATTTCTGAAGGCAAACTATTCCACTGGCTGATTGTTTTCCTTCAGGAAAATTATCTTTAGTTCTAGGCTGAATCTCTCTCTGATTAGTTTCCACTGTTTCCTGTCTTGCCTTCAGGTGCTTTGGAAAATAGGTTGATTCCCTCAATTACTATTGGAAGACTGCTATTGTGTCACTCCTGGTCCCTCTTTTCATTAGGACCAGGGGTGAAAGAATGGCAGCGCTCCAAATTTGGAAGGAACGCTAGGACTTTCATAAAAATCTTTACAAGCTTAGGAAGTACAGGTTCTTTATCTGATCTAGGTAAACCTGTGTGCTCCAGATGTCATTGGATTATTAGCCCATTGTCCCTGTTCCACAATTGAGAAGATGGGAGCTGGAGTCTGGAGGAATCCTGATCTGTCGTCTCTGCACAAGCTAACATTCTGTTTCTGGCGTTCAGTCGTGCATTGTTTTGGATAGCACATCTGCATGGCATGAAGAAATAGCTTTCCTGATCACTTATTCTTAGCACTGGTGGACCAAAAATTACCAGCTTTCAACAGAAAGACCTCAACTGAGAATCATGGCTTAAAAACTTTGACAGGCATTTCTGTAATTCAATTTCCAACCACGTAGCTATTAGGAACAGAGTGCCATTGGTGAGGCCACATGGTTTACATTCAGTTAGGCATAAACAAAAGGTTCTGTGATGATCAGCATGGAGAAGCTGTCAAGTCTGCTCCAGCTCTTAAACTAACAGGACTGTCAAAAATGTTACAAGCTGCCTCTCTGTAGGTAATGACAACACAACATATGTGCGGCAGATGTTGCTCAGAAATACACAAAAAAAGGGAAAAAGGCACCTATGATTTTACAAAAGAATGCATGGGATTCTATCAAAATGGATAAAGAGGGAAAAGAAAAGAAGCTGTCAATGGGATTCCTAAGTGTTTTGTCGCCATTGATCATGATGCGAGGATAATGTACAAGATTCCAAGGGGAATGGAAAAAATCTCTGTACAACAGCATATGAGTTTCCTACAAACAATAGTATTATTTGACAAAAGAATGTAGAAAGCTATTGAGAAGGCCCATTTCCACAATGTTAATAAGCTATGAAAGGGGAATTACTTAAAACCCTGGAGTGCAGAATATCAGATTACTTTTGCTCTTTGGAGAGCATCAACAAGATCTGTGCATTACCCAGAATGATTAACAGCCTGATTAAGCAATTCAGTTCTTGTTATATTTGTGAATCCAGAAAGATGCACTAGGTAAATAACCCCTTTGTTTTGGTCTTCAGGTTTGTTTGGTGTGAAAATTATACACCCACAATTATGGATAATAATCAGAAAATGGCCAAATGCTCATGTTTATAAAAACTCAATGCTGTTTTATAAACAAAAAAAATAGTGAAATTCAGTTTTCAGACAGGAAGACAATGCTCTGGTTTTTTTAAAAAATTTCTTCTGCGTGTATCTTGCCTTTCAACCAAAAATAGTACTCAAGGCAGCTAGCAATAAATAAAAATAAAGTAGCAAAGCTAAAAATAAAGACTAAAACACATCAATTAAAAAGCACCCTGCTGCAAAGTAAATAATAGTCCGGAGCAGATTGAAATCTGCTTTAATGATGAACTACTTGCCCTCTTGTCCTCAAAACATTTTTTAAATGTTTATATAATAGGTCAATTCTAATTTGAGAATGTGCACTTCAGCTGAACCAGTGCTTCTAAATGGAGAGCTGGAAATCTAGAAAACCCTTGGAAATGTGCACATCTATTTGTATGAACAGGCATTTCTAGGCCTTAAAGGTGGTGTACGTATGTACGTACATACACACATACATACATAATACATACATACATATGAACTTTGCTTTACGCTATACAATAGAAGGCAAAAGTACTCAAAAAATCCAGTTTCACTGTTTTTATGGTATAGACCAGGGGTAGGCAACCTTGGCTCTTTTATGATTCGTGGACTTCAACTCCCAGAATTCCTGAGCCAGCCATGCTGAGGGGAAAGGGAGAGATTTCCAAGCTGAGCCATGCTGGCTCAGGAATTCTGGGAGTTGAAGTCCACGAGTCATAAAAGAGCCAAGGTTGCCTACCCCTGGTATAGACCCATACACAACAGCCCCTTCCACCACAATTATTATCTAATTCCCTTTCCAGCCTATAAAATATCAATACTTTCTATTCTAAAACAGGAGAAAAATGCTGAAGCCATCTTTCTTTCTTTTTACTTTCTTCTTTCTTTCTTTCTTTCTTTCTTTCTTTCTTTCTTTCTTTCTTTCTTTCTTTCTTTCTTTCTTTCTCTCTCTCTCTCTCTCTTTCTTTCTTCTTTCTTTCTTTCTTTCTTTCTTTCTTTCTTTCTTTCTTTCTTTCTCTTTCTTTCTTTCTTTCTTTCTTTCTTTCTTTCTTTCTTTCTTTCTTTCTTTCTCCTGAGCCCTTTTACAGGTACCCTTCAATGCTCCCCCGTGATCTTAAGCCAAAGGTCTGGCAAACCTAATGACTTCACAGCTGGCTCATCTACCATTCTGACTCATCCTTTGATGAGACCTTGGCTGAGAGCATCACCTTTGCAGCACAAGCAGCTTTGCCTTGCAAGGCGCCAGTAGAGAAAGATAAGCTCACCATCCGGCTTTTCCACATAATATTGATAGCACTATCTGCCGAGCCATCAGCTTCCGCTCCTCATCTGTGCTTCTAGTCAACAAAGGAGCTTGTGCTATTGCATAGCTGTCATTGCAGTTGGCAATATGGTAGGTCAGCTCTCTTCCATATCCTGCATCTTTTCCAACAGGAAAAAAAGCAGACAGCCTCACCCATTCTGAAATCCTTGTCTTAGCCAGTAAAATAGTTTCTCATTATTCTGTTTTTTTCTCTAGGGAAATACACTAAATACCAGAATGGCTACTTCAACCCCCACCTTTCCTGCTTGTGGCCTAACCTATCATCAACCCCACATATATCCACCTTTCCTTCCTCTTCACAGATTTAATACAGTTCTTATTTTGCTGAAGAGATCACCTTGATGAGAAGCAACATGACCTGCTGGTACTATTTTTGTTAAAAATAATGCTAGTTCCATTCTCCACAGTACTTCTTGTCCACTGTGGAGCTGGTTGTATCATTTAATTAAGGGATCCCCAAACCCCGGTCCATGGACCAGTACCTGGCCATGGCATGCCAGGAACTAGTCCACACAAAAAAAGCAAAGCCCCATCTGCGAGATGAAGGCTGTACACCAAACCATGCACCCTCCAGTCCATGGAAAAACCCTCTCTCCACAGAACCGGTCCCTGATGCCCAGAAGGTTGGGGACCTCTGATTTAATTCATATCTATTAAAGGAGAAACACACTTGAAGAGAATAAATGCATCTTGGTCTTTCTTCTCATTCTCTTTATGATTTTAATTCTCTCTCTCTCTCTCTCTCTCTCTCTCTCTCTCTCTCTCTCTCTCTCTCTCTCTCTCTCTCTCTCTCCACACCATCCCTACTCCCCTCCCAAGTTTGGTGCTTTCTGGCACTTGAGAGCAATAAATAGGGGTGTGGAATCCATTTACAACTTGGGTGTTGTTATTTACTTATTTAGTGTATGGCAATGTTACATTAGCCAGGAGATTACAATGCTAATGCAGTTTAGCTGCCTGCTAGCTCTGTTTGGTTCATGTTTGCACTTTCCAAGAGTGTCACAGAGGCGAGCTAACTGTGTCAGAAAGAAAGCTGAGCAGCTTTCCTACAGCAACATCCAGGGCCCTCTTCCTCTCCCCAAGCTACCTTGTAAATGGGTGTCACAACCAAGAAGAACCAGTGGCAGCAGGATTCTGACTGTCTACATGAAACACCAGCCCGTTTCCCATTGAAGTGGTACCTATTTATCTACTTACATGTAACATGCTCTCAAACTGCTAGGTAGGCAAAAGCTGAGGAGGAGGATGGGAAATCACCCTGCCAAACACTGCTAGGACTCAAACCGCTGAAGCAAAGACCATCTCCAGAGTTATTAAGCCACTGAGTCACTACACCTCTTCAATTGTGTGCTGTTACTGAAGTTCTCTTTAACCAGGCTAAGAAATTCATTTTTAGGAGGTGAATTTTTCAAGTTCTCAAATTCATCCTTTTTTGGGATGTGATCACTAGAAAACTCCCTGTCATTTTCCTACAATCCACAAATCTTTTCTGTTTTTCTTTCCTTCAACCAGCATTATGGCAAAGGAGACAAGTGACGGAAAAGAAAGTGTGGCCTATCCCCATGGTGTAGTCTTGAAGCACATCAATCTTTCAAAGAGCAGATATGTCAGATTTTCCCAACCTCGGCATCCTCATAATGGGTTGACTTCAGCTTCCAAAATTCTGGAAACCATTTACCTCCTTTATTAAACATAATTGAAAATGAAAGTGTTGCGGTTTGCAGCATATTCACTCTTTCAAATATTCAGAACGTCATAATATACTTTTGTTTGAATTTCCTTACAAGTAGATGAGCTAGATCCAGTTAGATGGAAGGACAAAGCTTCAGGTAATTTGATTTGTCGTTGCTTATATGTTTGCATTCCAAATTTATCATAGCTCTTTAGGATGAATCTTCTCTCTCTCTCTTATTTATCTGCTAGCTGCTTCACTAATTGATGAATATCTTGTTTCAGAAATGACTACTCCCAAATCTATTCATACAGGATTCTTACTAGTCCAGATTTGTGCCGTAAGAAAGGAAACAATGGACTAACATACTCCTTCCTTCACAGAGTTGGGGTAGAAGTAAAGAAATAAGCATAAAAAATGATGACTTTAGATCAATGCAAATATATCTTTTTTTAATCATGCATTTTGCTGTATAGAAAAAGCTCCAAAGAAAGAAAAAGAGAGAAATATGAGAACAATGTGGGCCAATTCTCACCTTTACTCAGGTGTAATCCAGGAGAGCTGGAAATTGTCTTGAGCTCCAAGTTCAACTCAATTATTTCAACTTAATGAGGGTACAACATGCACAAACAAAACCCTTTGTTATGAATTCACTCTCTAAGAAATACAATCCCTAAACTGAGATGAGTAATGTTTCAGAAGACCAAGTGAGTTGATTATATTTTGAGATGATTGCTCTAAAATAGCCCGTGGAGACCTTGTCCAGCCAGCCATTAGTGCAATTAATCCAAGAAACTGAGGGAGACAAGTTGTGGTCATTTAAATATCAGGGGGAAAAACCTGACAGTGAGATATGTATAATAAAGGAACATCTACCTATGAAGGCTGTAAATTCTTGAGCTCTGAAGGCTTTTAAGGAAAGACTGGTAAAGTATCTTTTATAAGTGGCTGAATTGTTGGCAAAATGGATGGTCTTATTTTGAAATACAGAGATTGTATACAATGAACAGTGAAAACGCTATATTGTACTGTTAATTAAACATGAATGAGTAATGCCACAAAATAAAATTCTAATTAGAAGTTTGTCTTTGATCATGCACCCCATTTACACAGTACTGTATGCATACAAATAACAGGGAAGGCATGCATATAAAATCAACAACTTAATGGTTGTGAGGCTGCAAATATAACCATATGTAGTCTATATGGAGAAAGAGATTACTGTATATGCCACTAATCACTGTTGACTCTTAGCAACCACAATGATAGATTTTCTCCACAATAATCTCTTCTAACCTAGACTTTCAAGTCTTCCAATAGTATATTTGTCACTACTATAATTGCATATAGATGGTCCTAACTTAATTACCACTCACCCAGCAACTGTTTAAACTGATGATGTCACTGAACATTGTAAATTCTGGATAAATGGACCATATATTTTCTCCATACCCCTTTCATAACATGATATAATTGTGTTCTGTCCACATTTATCCAGAAAGAGAACTGCTCTTGAAGGGATTTCCTATGGAGTATTTGGAACTACATTCTATGGTGTGTGATGAGTTCAAGATCATGAATAATGTGGAAGAAGCCCACAGGAGATCTTCAATATGGGCACAGCACTCTGAGAACACCCTGAGCTACACAATACAAAGTTGAGCCTCTGATCAGCCCTAATAATATTCTGAAGACTTCAGCAAGTCAAGCATCCAGTTAAAGACTGAAAATTGTCATCTCTGTATCTACCACAACATGCCACATGGATCTATAGGGGAACCTTAGGGCAGCAGTAATCCAGTGAATCAATAAACAATCCCACTCAGTGATTGAGAAGCCAAAGGCAAAAAGCAGCTCAATTTGGATGGTGTCTTTCTTCAAGTCCATTCTAAAATGTCATTTTTAGAATTGAACTGGACACCTCTGAAGACAAGGTCAGCTCCATGAAGAAATTTTAGTCATTTGGATAGCTGCTGTAGTAGAAAGAGAAAACAAATTTTATATAGGAGTCACAAAAGCTCTGCTCTTTCTGGTATACACTCAAACCTATCCGGGAAAGCAACACATTGTTTATATATTGTTACATATAACAATATATATTGTTAATACCAACAATTCTACTTCATAAGGTAGATTAAGACAAGAGTTGGCCCAAACTTACTCAGTGAGCTTCACGGTCAGGCGAGGATTTGGAATTTTTCTAGTTCAGGTTCAAGCGTCTCACCGGCTTTCACATATGGACATAAGCCTTATTTATTTATACTATTTATTAATTTGTTTAATTTGTATAGTCCAACTCAGACCAGTGTCTCTCTAATACACTCTATATTTGATATATATGGCTGTTCATATTATATATCTTAATTCTGGGCAATTCACTAAAAACATCAAAAAACATTTTAAAACCCATATTATTATTATTATTATTATTATTATTATTATTATTATTATTAGTAGTAGTAGTAGTAGTAGTAGTAGTAGTAGTAGTAGTATTAGTAGTAGTAGTAGTAGTATTATTAGCATATGACATTGTTACAGTAGCCAGGAGACCACAATGCTGTTGCAGAATAGTAATTTGGCTTCCCAAGGTACCAGCCCTGTTATAGGACATGCTTGTGCACTTCCCAAAGTGTGCCACAGGAGGGTGAGCTGGCTTTGCACTAGAGAAAAAGATGAGTTGCTCTTCTTGCAATGTCACCAAGGCCCCATTGCTTGGCAGAGTGCCTCAACCAGGAAGGTTCACAGCTGTCAGGAATCTGTCTGCCTGCACAGAGCACTAGCTCATCTTCCCACCAAGGTGGTACCTATCTATCTACTTGTATAGAACATGCTTTCGAATTGTTAGCTGGACAGAAGCTGAGGAAAGTGACAGGAGCTCGCCCTGCCATGCAGTGGTGGGGCTCGAACTGCCAGAGCTGAAACCATCTCCAGCATTATTAAGCTACTAAGCCACTGTGCTTTTTATTCAAAAGCCCATAAAACAGAGCAAAAACTCCCAGTGCCCTCCAAATAAATATTCCTCTGTATATCCACATTCTGTTTTCTTAAGACTCTTAACTTTCCTTCCCCACTAGGCTTCAGTAAATCTTTTTCTCCATCTAGTTGTGAGCTATCTACCCTCACTGTAGCAGTTCTCTATAATCCTAGTCTTTCTCTTCACATATGTATTTAGGCATTATGCTTCAAATGATAGTATCACACATTTAGAAACTTGTAATATATAAAGCCTATAAATATTTTCCCCACTTTATCATGTTTATGAATTTCTCACCTTTTGTTCATTCAACTTGCACCCTTTTCTATTGTGTTTGCAATTTTGCTTAACATGTGGCGGAAGGATGGCAGACATTTTTTTAATTTAATGCATATTTGTACATTATTTTCATGAATTTATGTAGTTTTACAGAGACTTTTTCTATTATACATTTTTAAATGTAAGAAACTACATTTTAAAAATAAAAAAACCCCGATAATTACATTTTGATTTTATATATTGGTTCAGAATTGTGAAATTAATTTGGTTCATATTTAAATGCATCAGAAATTACCGAGTGATAGGGAAGCTAAAAATATTTAAATCATTCAAATATATGTCTATATGCCTGAAGTACAATATTCGTGTTGCCCAAGCAAAGCACATGCACATGCTTACATTTTCTAGCAGATCAGAATTATCTTGCATCACTGAAATGGCTTAGATAATCAACAATTTTGCCTTCAAGGAGAATACATACAATCTAACAAAAGCATAGGAAAAAGCTATTCAGGAAGCCCTTGATGAAATGTTCACTAAAACCCCTAAAATCAATAAACTCTTGAATTGGTACTTTGAAGTACAACCAATCTCCTTTTTTTCTTCTTGCTTGCAAAAAAATTGATTTTGAAGCAATCTTTCCTGGAAAGAAAATCGGAAAAGTTACCCCTATTAGTGAAGAAGACCATCAAATGTTGGGTTTGAGCATCCTGTGATGTTGTTCTCGCAGCATTTATTTCAGTCTCCTTTTACAGTTGCGCATCATTTGGGTATATATCTATCTCATGGTATAATTTTTAAAAATTCAATGGTTATATAAATTATATATTTTAAACAGCTGCATATGAAAACATGCCATATTGCATGGTTCCATATCTGAGAATCATTTTGTTAATCTATAAGCAGTGTAAATTCAATGCCTTTCTATATAACACACACACACACACACACACACACACACACGATTATTATACAGGTGAAACTCGAAAAATTAGAATATCGTGCAAAAGTTCATTTATTTCAGTAATGCAACTTAAAAGGGGAAACTAATGTATGAGATAGACTCATTACATGCAAAGCAAGATAGTTCAAGCTGTGATTTGTCATAATTGTGATGATTATGGTGTACAGCTCATGAAAACCCCAAATCCACAATCTCAGTAAATTAGAATATTACATGCAATCAATAAAACAAGGAGTGCACATAGAACAATATTGGACCTCTGCAAAGTATAAGCATGCATATGTACTCAGTACTTGGTTTGGGCCCCTTTTGCAGCAATTACTGCCTCAATGCGGCGTGGCATGGAAGCTATCAGCCTGTGGCACTGCTGAGGTGTTATGGAAGACCAGGATGCTTCGATAGCAGCCTTCAGCTCTTCTGCATTGTTCGGTCTCATGTCTCTCATCTTTCTCTTGGCAATGCCCCATAGATTCTCTATGGGGTTCAGGTCAGGCGAGTTTGCTGGCCAATCAAGCACAGTAAAACCCACGGTCATTGAACCAGGTTTTGGTGATTTTGGCAGTGTGGGCAGGTGCCAAGTCCTGCTGGAAAATGAAGTCAGCATCCCCATAAAGCTCGTCTGTGAAAGGAAGCATGAAGTGCTCCAAAATCTCCTGGTAGACGGCTGCATTGACCCTGGACTTAATGAAGCACAGTGGACCAACACCAGCAGATGACATGGCTCCCCAAATCAACACAGACTGTGGAAACTTCACACTAGACTTCAAGCATCTTGCAGTGTGTGCCTCTCCATTCTTCCTCCAGACTCTGGGTCCTTGGTTTCCAAATGAGATGCAAAAGTTGCTCTCATCAGAAAAGAGGACTTTGGACAACTGAGCAACAGACCAGGTCTGTTTTTCTTTAGCCCAGGTAAGATGCTTCTGACATTGTTTGTTGTTCAGGAGCAGCTTGATAAGAGGAATATGACATTTGAAGCCCACGTCCAGGATCTGTCTGTGTGGTGGCTCTTGATGCACTGACTCCAGCCTCAGTCCACTCCTTGTGAAAGTTCCCAAAACTTTTGAATGACCTTTTCCTGACAATCCTCTCCAGTCTGCGATCATCCCTGCTGCTTGTGCACCTTTTTCTTCCACACTTTTCCCTTCCACATAACTTTCTATTAATGTGCTTTGATACAGCACTTTGGGAACATCCAACTTCTTTTGCAATTACCTTTTGAGGCTTTCCCTCCTTATGGAGGGTGTCAATGATGTTTTTCTGCACAACTGTCAGGTCAGCAGTCTTCCCCATGATTGTGATTCCTACTGAACCAGACGGAGAGACCATTTAAAGGCTCAGGAACCCTTTGCAGGTGTTATGGCTTAATTAGCTGATTAGAGTGGGACAGTTTGAGCCTAGAATATTGCACCTTTTCACAATATTCTAATTTTCTGGGATTGTGGATTTGGGGTTTTCATGAGCTGTAAGCCATAATCATCACAATTACGACAAATCACAGCTTGAACTATCTTGCTTTGAATGTAATGAGTCTATCTCATATATTAGTTTCCCCTTTTAAATTGCATTACTGAAATAAATGAACTTTTGCATGATATTCTAATTTTTCGAGTTTCACCTGTATGAGAGATTTGGTGTTACATCTAAGCCCTCAAGTTTATTATTATTGTGGGGTTTGTTTGTTTTTATTTCATGGGTTTAAAAGCAGTTCTCTTGTATTGAAATACCAATCAGGATACACCACACTGGCTTTCAAGTCATGCCTTTAAATTATACAGGTAGTCCTCGACTTACAATTGAGCCCAAACTTTCTGCTGCTAAGTAAGACATTTGTTGTGAGTTTAGCCCCATTTTATGACCTTTCTTGCCACAATTGTTAAGTGAATCACTGCAGCTGATAAGTTAGTAACCCGGTGACTCTGGCTTCCCCATTGACCTTCCTTGTCAGGTCACAAAAGGGGAGTCACATGACCTGAGGAAACATCAATGGTTATAAATATGAACCAGTTGCAAGCATCTTTATTTATTTATTTTTATATATAAATTTTTTATTCATTTTTTCTATACACACCATAAAAATTTTTCAACCAACGTGCTGTCTGAGTTCACATGCTAATACATATGTAATTCCTAATCCTTTCTTTTTTTTCCAGCCAATGGTAAAATAAATCACATGTTTGATAATAGTCCATTTCTCCATTTTCTTTCAGTCTCATAGTCAATCTGTCCATCTCTGCACATTCTAGTATTTTTTAAATTATTTCTTCATCTGATGGTATTCCTTCATTTTTCCAGTGTTGTGCATATATAATTCTTGCCACAGTTGTGACATGCAAAATCAAGTATAAGCTTTGTTTATTAGTCTTTTTTGGCATTATACCTAATACAAAAAAGTTCAGGTTTAAAATCAGCATGTTCTCCTAACATCTTTTCTAGCCAGGTATGTATCTTTTTCCAATAATTGTTTACTTTATCACATGTCCACTAAACATGATAATACATGCCTGACTTATATTTCCATTTCCAACATCTATCTCACATATTTTTAAACATTTTTGCTAATCTTGCTGGTGGCGAGTGCCATCTATAAAACATTTTATATAAGTTTTCTTTATAAGAAGTTGACATTGTCAATTTATAGTTTCTTTCCCATAAATTTTGCCATTTTTCTAATTCTATACTATGATCAAAAATTTTCGCCCATCTTATCATTGTTTCTTTGACTTGTTCACTTTCCATTTCTAAGGTTAATAAAACATTATAGATTTTCTTAATTAATTTTTCATCTGAAGTCAACAATGTCTTATCAAACTCAGTTTGTTCCTTATAAAATCCATACATCTCTATCATATCTAGTTTGCATCTGTAAATGTGTCCACCATGTTAGGTTGATACCCTGATTTTCTATTTCTTGTTTAGATTTTAAATTTCCTTCAGAGTTTAGAATATATCTATATGTCCAGATTTTTTCAAAGTCCACTAAATTTGGATGTACAAATGCTTCCATTGCTGACAATCACCCTGGAATTTTTAAATATATTTTACTTTTTATTTTTTCCTGTGCATTTTCCAATGCATTTCTTATATAATGATTTTGGAAATATTTATGAGCTCTATTTTTCCCATACCACAAGAAAGTGTGCCACCCCAATTGTAAATCATGCCCCTTCAGATATAACAACCTTTTGTTTTTAAGAATTATCCATTCTTTTACCCATGTTAACACAGATGGCCAAGCATCCTAATTTAGATAACATGACCATGGGGACAGTGTAAAGATTGTAACCGTGAAAAACAGTCATAAGTTACTTTTTTCAATGCTGTTGCAACTTTCAACAGTCACTAAACAAATTGTTGTAAGTTGAGGAAATACAAAACCATCTTCTTGACAAATTTTCACACAGTAACTGCAGCAGCTTTTTGAATGAAAGTACCACAGCATCAGCAGTAGAAAGCTGACACACACTTCTAGACATGTCCATGCAGTCTGGGGTCATCTTACACTCAGTATCAAGGATTCAGCTATATAGAGGTAGCAATCTGCAAACCAGTCTATGCATTTCCTGCGTTGGGTGAGGGGAACACATCTCCTTCTGTACTGGCCACTTTTTACAGAGGCACAATTGAGAACATTTTAACAAACTGCATCATTGTCTGGCTGGTGGCAGCAGAACCTCAGATAGAAAGTCCATACAGAGATTGGTAAGGACAGCTGAGAAGATCTTAGGAATCTCACTTCCTGGTATTCAGGATGCTGTTTATAAGCACTATGTGTGTAGAGCTCAAAGCATTGTTAGAGAACCCACACACCCACTTCACGGTCTGTTTCTTTTGCTCCTCTCTGGGAGGAAGTTTCGAAGTATTTCTAGTAGGACCACCCAATTCTGTAATAGTTTTGTTCCCTATGCCATCCATCTGGTAACTCACAAGATTTGTTTTTCTCACCACGCACATGTATACATAATCTGAACTCTCTGTGTCATAAAATATATGTGGGTATATGCATACTTTTGTATTTATTTATTTATTATTGTCATGTATATGCAGTATATATTGGAGGTGGTGACCTTTGAGAGCTGTATGCAACAAAACTTCATTTTAATGTATGCTGTTTAGTGTACATTCAAAGTGGCCATAAAATTATTATTATTCTCATCTCTACAAATGAGTGTGGCTGCAGCCATTTTTCTTCTCATTCTAGGTTGCCACATAGAACAGAAGGAGGGGGGGGGGTTGCCCAAGTACCTCATTAGTCAAAATCATCTTTTGTCCCATGGGAACCAAGGTCATTGGATGCACCCGAGACTGCAGGCTGGGCATTGTGTAAAAAGCCTGCCAAATAACGTAGTTGCTTGCATAGCTTTTATGGATGGGACTTTTAACTTTGTATTGGGAAATTATTACATGTGTAACCAGACTTGGTTTCATTCTTGACTGTGCCGATACTTTGTAACTAATAAACATGTACTTTGAGGAATTTGCAAGCCTCAGATTTCTGCTTTATTCGTCTCTGTCTCAGAACCATGACTATTCTATTCTATTCTATTCTATTCTATTCTATTCTATTCTATTCTATTCTATTCTATTCTATTCTATTCTATTCTATTCTATTCTATTCTGCACTGCAAGTGCCCTCTCTTCTTTTAAATCATGCTCTGCAATTTTCCTTATTGACACTGAATCATATTTTGAGGAAGCCTGTGTCTATATATCTAATGTGTGATTAAACCTAGGTAGATATAATTGCAGAATAGAGAGGGGAGAAGCAGATGGCAGACAGTAAAAACACAAGCAAAAATATTCATTGTTGAAGATTGATGCTAGTGCCAACTGCTGTCGTTCAGTCTCCAAACTCCATTCTTGAGATCATTGATATTCTGTCAGATATAAAACCTTATACAGCCATATGCCAACATATTCGATATCATTTCAGTGCCATGCAGAGAGTCAGCATTTAACTTCTCTTGGTACTTTCATTAACATCAAGTTTGTTAAATCATACACTTTTATTTTGGCTACTCTTGCAATTCATGTCCTAGAATGACTGTACACATGAGCCTTTGCTGACTTAGTAGCCTTCAGATCTCATTGTCTCTACTCATACTACCATGGGAATGGATGAGACTTTGGTTTAAAACATATGGAAACCGCCAGATAAGGAATGGCCAAGGTCAAATCTAGAAAAGCAGATGAACAAGCTAAGATGTCTTCCTAGCACCAACTAGGTTATCCTGGGCAACCCTGTCTCGGGAGTAGCTTAGCTAACAGTTTTACCCAGTTACTTCTTTCCAAGGTCCAAACCTTTGGAGACACAAGCAAAGGGAGATTATTGGATTCTTCCTCTAGACCTGAGTTTGTTGAAGTTAGTGTAAGTCCTACAATAATCAATGAGGAAAGTGAAATTTTTCAAAGGCTCAGTTGTGCCTATCACAATGCCCTTTCAGATTCCAGGTCAAACAGGAAGTAGAGATATATCGCAGTGTGTATGACTGTCACTAACACAGGGGACAATGGTTCCTATTAGCTCTTCTTTCCTCTGTGGTCTATTCATATATGCAGAATTTCTGGGTCACTTTTGTCAAGAGACTGAGTCTTGTGCATGGGAATATGACGACTATGGTGCAGCTGTGCATGAGTGTAGCTGACAGGGAAAATAAGCTAAGATGTAGGTCTATATAAGTCAACAACTTGCTGAATGGTTGGCTATCTGGCTGAAGAGGTAATGGAGGGGATCTCTTAAGCCCAGGTGCTCATGTAGTATTGCAGGAAGCAAGTAGAACAGATCAGTCAAAAACCAGGCTGCTTTATAGTCCATGTTAACAGGCTACCATCTCATCTATATAAAACGGGGTGAAACCTATGTATGGTTTTCCTGTGCTCCTTAAGAGAAGTTAGCATATTATTTCTTAATTGAATTTCTCAGGTCATCACTGCATAATGTGAACTACATTCCAGAATGTTGAGCAAATTGATTAATGAACTTACTGAACCATTATTTTCAGAATATTACAGGGAATTGGACTGATGTGTCACAGGAAAACAAAAATATTGTGTGTATATGTACAGAGACAGAGAAAGGTTAAGAAAAAGGTTATGCTGCATCTACCATTTAAAATAGAACAACTTGCAATCCAGAGCGCATGTGCCCCTCAACCCCACTTTGGTAACATATAATTTTGGAAGCAAGAGTGGTTTTTTTCTTTCTGTTTATGTGGTGTGTCTGTTGAAGAACTAAAAAAAGCCCACCCCCCCACCCCCCACCCCCGAGAACAGAGTCTAGTAAACTCAGAGTAGTGATAAGTAGGATTCTCTGAAAGGAGAAATTAATGAGAAAAAGAGGCCAAGATGGATGGGAGCTCATAAAAAGGAGATACTAATACATAATCACAAACAATTCCAATGATGAATGTCATTTTTACAAGTTTCCCTGGTTTTATTCCATTATTGTTCCACTGAATTTACTTTTTGCTATATTAACGTTGCTCCTGAATTCTTGTTCAGCTGGGAGAAATTCTAAAATTAATTCTGGAAATAAAACTGTAAACAGTTTGTCATGGCTTTTAGCTTGCTCAGTTCATGACAGTTCCCTCTTCTACATTATTATTTATGTACATCCATGCATTGATAAACCCTAAGGGGAGGGAAACTAGGACAATCTTAATATGATTATGCCACTGAATCAACGTCTTATTGATGTGCTTCTATGCTCCTGTGGATTGATAAAGACAAATGAGCCAAAAGGATCAAATGTTGTGGCAAAGTGCACAAATATGCACGTACCGCTGGACTACTACCAAGAAATAAAAACAAGAAGCCACCTTAGTATCTCCACACTGAATCACAAGCTGATGCAGAGTCTAAAAAGATACAGCAGGCATTTATGGGCTACATTAAAAGAAACTTCATGTCCAACTTACGATCGGTAGCATTCCACTTGTATTAATCATATTGCACTTGGAGTACAGTATTCAGAAATGGATGCCATATTTTATGAACCATCTAGACAAAGGGGAGTATAAACAGAATAAGAAAACCAAGAATACTGAAACCAGATCATAAAAAACAGACCAGGAGATATTTAGATGGAGAAGAGAAGATTCTAGGGAAAGAGTAGCAATCCGTATAGATTTAGTAGGCTGCATTTCTGGAGAGTTGTACTTTGCAGTTTCAGATAGAACTAGAACCAAAGAGAGAAATTTAAGGAAAGCAGTTTTCTGCTGTAAGTTTATACAAATGTCATAATATTAGAAGCTATTTGTAACTCACTGTTTCAAAAAAATAAAAATAACAAAAGCATTATAAGTATTAAACTGCATTGGGGGTAAGTGGCCTGCAGTCTGAGTTTAACCCCCAACCTTCTAGATTGCTCTATGGTTTCCTAAGTTTAGCAAGAAAGTTGCAAACATTAATTTTTAAAATATTCACTTACACTTCTTTTTCAGGTTTTGTACGGATAGCATGGATACAGAAGGAAAACACAACAGACTCAAAACTGGCCAGCAAATTGTTCTGGACCATTGTAGACAGAGGCATACTCCAATTTAATATAATAACTTTCAAAGGTTCTTTGCAAAGTAAAATGTTGCTAAAGAATTGACCCTCGGGCCACTTCCTTTGGTGGCCATAACTTCTTGGGAAGTCTATGTCTTCTGGGAATTATCTGTTAACTGTTGTTTATGAAACAACTAAAAAAAAGAGTGCAACATAACATAAAAGTGTATCGCAACGGCATTTCTAATATGCTACTATGCACTTTAAATAAATAGTCCATTTAATTTGCACAATATTCTCAAAGCATGTGTACTTTTCAGACATGCTCAGGCAATTAAAAGAATCTGAGTGTCTCTTTCTGTTTAATTGTCTTCTACAGAGACAATTTAGGGGCACCAGATTTGATTCAACACCTCTAATGATTCAAAGGGAGATAAAGGTCCAAAGCACCTGAAGGCAGGACAAGAAGCAATGGATGGAAACTAATCAAGGAGAAGACCAACCTAGAACTAAGGAGAAATTTCCTGACTTATAGAACAATTAATCAGTGGAATGACTGGCCTCCAGAAGCTGTGCATGCTCCAACACTGGAAGTTTTTAAGAAGAAACTGGACAACCATTTGTCTGAAATGGTATAGGGTATCTTGCTTAAGCCAGGAGTTGGATTAGAAGACCTCCAAGGTCCCTTCCAACTCTGTTATTCTGTTACTCTGTTAAAGGGATAATTAACACATTTGCTTTGAATGATGTTGTCCATTTGAAATCCCTGCTCAGTATATCATACAAATATTAACTAGATTTAAATGATCTCTATTGGAGAATATTGTCCTACCTGCAATCTTCTCTTCTCCTTAGAAGCTAATTTTTCCCCCCCTTTTTCCAACTTGCATACCCAAGTAGTCATTTCTTAGCTCCGTATTTCTTAATTTCTGTACCACAAAGGACTGAATGAATAAGATTCATCCCATATATTCAGGATTCTATATTTTGATTACTGAAAGCACGTATCTAATGGAAACTTCAAATCTATTTCTTACAAATCTATGAAATTATGTATGCTATTTTTGCCAAGACTTTTTTTTTGTAATCTGACAGCAATGTCTTTTGAGTTATAATGAGAACAATTTTTCTGTAAGAAAACCAAGCCATGCATTGCAGGGGAGATGCTGTCTTTGAAAGAATAAAACCAACACAATTGCAAGGAAATATTCACAGGATTGGGTGGTCAGGATTGCTATTCTTAGATGTTCCCTGTCAGCCCATAAGCAGAGCAGCATATTTCTGTCTTTTGGTCCAAGGAATTTCTTCTCCCCCCTCAATGTGGAAATGTCATTTTTATCCCTTGCCAAATGTCAGAGCACTCTTCTACCCATCCTGTACTATTTGAAACATCAAAAACCTTTTTAAAATTTGTATAATGTCTATTTATGGCAGGCAGTGCCTGGCAGACAGATGTAGGGACAGGAATGTAGGGGAAAGTTCACCAGAACATTTTTTTTTCTAATATGGGATATGCTATTTTGCTTTAACATGAAGTGAATCTTCCAAAGCTTGCAAATTTAGCATATGCATCTACTTAGAGAGGGAGGGAGATTATCTAACATTAACCATATTGTTTAAAAGATTAGACAAATCAGATATTAACAAGATTTTAATTTTAATTTATTTTTTAATTTTAATTCCATTTATATCCCGCCCTTCTCCGAAGACTCAGGGTGGCTTACAAGCTTAGCAGTAGCCTTCATTCTATGTATATGCCTGCTTATTAGGGCTTTCATACACCCCCCAAGTGGCATTATTACAAAGTCAGCTTATTGCCCCCAACAATCTGGGTCCTCATTTTACCTACCTCGGAAGGATGGAAGGCTGAGTCAACCTTGAGCCTGGTGGGATGCGAACCTGCACTAATTGCAGGCAGCTGGTGTTACTTAAGGAGGCATTAGCCCACTGCTCCACCAAGGCTCATCTTCTCCCAGATTTTGCTTTCTCTCTCTCTCTCTCTCTCTCTCTCTCTCTCTCTCTCTCTCTCTCTCTCTCTCTCTCTCTGTGTGTGTGTGTGTGTGTTTGTGTTTGTGTGAAACATCCTAGTAATGGGCCTTTATGCATCCAAGAACTAACTAGACTTGACCTTATTCATCTTTTGGATTGGGGCTGGTGCTAAAGTTAGAATGGTGTTTCCACCTGCTCATAGTAAAATGAAGGCTTCATTAAATTGAGTCTCTCTGTCTTCCTGCCTCTATCCATGTAATTCTGTTTGCAATTATGTAGAAATAGTTTCCTGCTGCTTTCTTCAAAGATTATTTTTACCTTCTCTGTCTAGTCTAATCACCCTAAGTGTTCTCTGAAGGTTTTCCACCCAACTACTTACCAAATCCTGTTCAGCCTCTTGAAATCAGCCAAGGTTTGCTAGGTGCAGCCTGCTAGCTGAGAAAATAATTCCACTATTATGATGTGGAGAGCGCAAGCTTATCTTTACAAAGTCATGGGGTGGGGAGAACTTCTATGGATTTTGTACTCTGTAACATTCCTGGCAGGGAAGACCCAGCAATGCTGTGAGAAATCACATAAAGACTATGTTTGAATAATATAAACTAGCTGATGCTTAGTTCTGAATACTCTTCATTGTAGCAACTGGTTTTTTTTCTCTCTACTTCATGTACCTCTTAAGTCAATATCATTGGCTAAGTTAAGACTTATTGTGCAACTAATCTTTGGTGCCTTAGATAAATTAAAAACAAGCATTGGTGAATGTATTCCACTCTTTCCTGGTTGGCAATAATGTCTTAACCAAGTTAGTTAGGATCATTGGAGAGTACATGGACTAGAAGGATTGACTTAGCTGGTCAAATGTATCTATGATTAAGCATGAGTTATATTTGTTTTTCTCCTCATTGTACAAGCATGATGAATTATGAATGAAAATGTGGGGTCAAATTGCAAAACATAAATGAATTGATAAATATTGGTAATTTTCTAGCAACCCCTTACTTTTGCTTCCAAATAAGCCAAAGGATGGATAGGACTGTCTAATTCTGCTTCATTAACATTTCTGCTCTACTGATTTATAGTGTTACCTTGCCATTGCTGCGGTGATATAAAACCTGTCTTCATTAGTGATATATTGCAAAACAGATGGCTGGATGATGCTGTAAGTTACAAATGTGGAAATATTCTGTGTTGGTTTTGCATGTGTTTTTTCATCATCCCATCCTTTTTTTCCCTTCATGCATTAAAATGATTTTTTCTTTAAACCGCCCCCCCATCATTACAAAAAATCTGTACATTTTTTTAGATTACCACAACTTTCAAAAATAGTCTTTGTTTCTTTCAAAATACGTTTGTCATGGCCCCATCAGATCCCAGTTAGGAGGAGGAGGAGGAGGAGGAGGAGGAGGAGGAGGAGGAGTTGGAACTGGGACCATCCCATGCAGATGGCACTTCTCCCCTGGAATGTCTGGGGGCTCCAGGGGCTGAGAACGATGCTGTCCCAGACCCTTCAGACATAGGGGGAGGTGGTCAACCAGATGGAGAGCTGCCTACCCTGACAGACATGGGGGAGGATCAGCTGCAGACAGGCAGCGGTGTTGAGAGGCAGGAGATCCCCTCTGATGAGGAACAGCTGCCTCCCCCACTCGATCCGAGAGCACGGAGAGTTGAGCAGAGGCAAGCTCAAAGGAGGTCTGCAAGGCTGCTTGGGAAAAGGAAGCCCCGCCCCTCATCACAAGGAACACCTGGTTTGGTTTGACTTAAGCAGAAGCTGGGAGAAGATTGTCTTTGCTGGGAACAATTGCTTGCTTTGGCATGCACATACTTGGCTTTGGGGAAAACTCAGCCTTAACTCATGTTCCTTCCTGTGCCTTGCTTTGTGCCTTTGCTTTATGGACTTGCCTTGTCTCTGGACCTTACCCCATGAGCTTGCACCTTGTCTTTAGACTTCCTCTCTGCCTTTGCAAATTGGATTCGTTGTTTACTGGCTTTTTTGTTTGTCAGACTGTGGGTGGCTGCCTTCAGGGAAGTGTGGGGTGGAGCCTTACCACTCACTGTAGGGCTATTTGTTGTGAAATTTAACACAGCAATAAAGGACTCTATAAAAGCCTGCCTCTGTCTAGGCAACCTGGGTCATAACAACTTTATTTTTTTTAATGTTGATTCTTTCCTTCTATCCCCATCCTTCCGGCTGAATATTACACTGCAAGATTCTCATAGGTAAGAAATCTAATGCAGGAGCCAATTCTGATCTGCACAGACAGCAACTTCTTGCTTCTGGCCTTATGTGTCTTGAAAGAGTAGCTGTTGTTAAAAAATCACAGGAAACCTAGTGCAGGCAGATGAGTTCAGGCTACAAGCCTTACATTAAATCATCTGGCAGAACCAGAAGGAAAGGCTAACTCCAAAACCCATTTGTCACTAATAGTGCTGGCACTTGTGCATCCAAGCTGCCAGCATCAAATGGAGGAGTCAATGCAGTCCCTATAAATTACCCATCGACAATAATTCCCCATATGACAGTTCTTACATCTGGAATAATTATCCATTGCTTTATGGCAAATGTTTGTTCCAGGGCAACTATTAGCTCCTACTGGCATTCCATGAAAGTGGGCTATAAATCCAGTATCTACCTAGCTGGGGGTATAGGAAGGCATGGCTCTGAAGAAACTGTATATTCAATATACATGCAAGAGACCCTGTATTTAGAGCTGAAGGACTCTGTATGTATCACTGAAGGACAGAAAGCAGAGAGTGAAAGAGACTCTGCCATTTGAATTAGGTCAGAGCTAGACTAGGTATTTTGGTGTAGTGATTAAGGCAGCAGGCTAGAGACTAGGAGATCATGAATTCGAGTCCCATCTTAGGCATAAAGCCAGCTGGGTGTTTTTTGGAGCAGTCTCTCTCTCTCTCTTAGCCCTAGGAAGCAGGCAATGGCAAGCCACTTCTGCAATTTCGCCAGGAAAACTGCAGGGACTTGTCACCAGGAGTGAACACTGACTCAAAGACACCCAAATAAATAAATATAAATCCAACACCAACACCACCCTTATCTGCTACTAACTTGTTTATCTTGGCTGAAGAAAAGAAAAGCAAGATTGGATCAATTATTCATGTAATGGGAGACTATCAAAACACTGGGGATATAAGCTAGAATGACATTATTTTTTTAAAAAAATAAATAAATTAGAAGTAGTAGCAGAACTCTTCCCCACTGTTGCCAAAAAAAAAAACCTGCCTATTCCTGGCCATAAAATCACCAAGGTTTGAACTTTGCCCAAGTGATTTTTTTTATTTAGATATCTATAATTATATATCTACATCTACACCTATACAGTTCTAGTCCTGCCTTAGCCATGAAAGCCGGTTGAGTGACTTTGAGCCAGTAATTCTTTCTCAGCCCAACTCACCTCACCAGGTTTGTGGCAGGGAAAATAGGAGGGGGGGAAGGTGTGTTGTAAATATTTGCGATCTTAATTTAAAAAATAATAATAAAAACAGGATACAAATAAAATAATAATAAACAAAATTGTTGGATGCAGAAGGGAATAAAATACTGTAAAGACATAAGAAAGAGACTGAGTAAACCTAAGGTACCATAAATACAACAGACAATCTCCACTTTTTCTTAAGGTTAACACCTCCTTACTCTCTGCTTGTTTTTAAACAAGCAAGCAAGCAAAGACAAAAAAATGTTTTGTAGGATATGTCCTGCCGTAATAGCTTCATTTCATGCTGGAGTGCTCATCATCTGTCTGGAAAAGTACCTAGAGGCACAGACAGAAACTGAGAAGAACTGATGATTTTTCCCAATTTCCAATCCCTTTTTCCAGAATAGTTGCCTACTTACTTACTGGTACAAAGTATACAAACAATTAAAAGGTACAGCTCAGGACAAGAAGTTGCATTCTTCTTGTGCTGACTCAAGGTGAGCTTTCTCGGTTATGACAGGCCAGAAGATCAGATGCTAAACAGCTCCATCCAAAGCTATGGAGGTTGTGCATCTCTGGGCATGTTTTTTTTTGGGGGGGGGAGTTTCTTATCTGGGCAGTGCCCTACGGGTGAGATTCAAGGTGCTGGTGATGACCTATAAAGCCCTAAATGGCATGGGCCCGGATTATCTAAGGGAGCACCTGCTGCCAGCGTCAATTTCCCATCGTCCTGTGCAGGGAGGGCCTCCTCAGGGTACCGCCAGTCAAGGATTGCCGACGGGCGATCCCCAGGGGGAGGGCGTTCTCTGTGGGCGCGCCTGCCCTATGGAATCAACTGCCAACGGAACTCCGGACTGCCCCCGACCTTTGTTCATTTCGCCGGGACCTAAAAACCTGGCTCTTTGAGCTATCTGGTCTGGACTGAGGGGTTTAATGTTTTTAAATTGTGATTTAATTTTTGTGGCTAGACTTAATTTAATTTATTTTGATTTTATATTGGATTGTTTTTAAATTTTGCCTTGTAAACCACCCTGAGTCCTTTGGGAATAGGGCGGTATATAAACCGAATAAATAAATAAAATAAATAAATAAATTATGTGGATTCTTGGTGTTTAAGCACTGGAGACAGTTAAAATACCTCCATATCAACATGTAGAAAGATTTTATTCATATTTGGTAGGTATAAGCAGCTGTGAGTGATATAGCATGTTCTTGATGAAGCATATTTTGAAGATCAGTGGCAGTTAAACAAGTCCGTGTGAAATAATTAGTAGCAAGCTTCTCTCATACAATAGTAACGAGAATGATTATTACAAAAAAGCTTGTTGACATGCTTATTCCTGAGGTATGATGAGAACAGGTTTGAAATGCTTCTATGTAGCTTGTCTGTCTGATCCCTTCCTTCTCATTTTTCCTTTCTTTTTTAAATTCAACGTCACTTTCTCTCAGACATATTTAAGCTGCCATCGTCTTATGGCTCCAGTCTCCCAGTGGCGCTTTCCAAAAAAAAAAAAAAATACTGTAAGATGAAATTGTTGGCATAATTAGACCCTTAGTAATGGCACACACAAAAACCTCTGTTTTTCTTACAAGGTATGGAGAATGTTTTAACCCCTCCCCCTCCTGAAATATCTCATTCCAACGTTGAACCTGATTTTATCTCAAAATAAGATATATGGGTCTAGACCAGACATGTCAAACACAAGGCCCGGGGACCAGATCCGGCCTGCGAAGTGGTTTCATGTGGCCTGCGGAGCCATCCTGGAAACAGTGAGGGAATGGCCCCCACTGCCTTGGCCCTGGCCCAGAGACCCTCCTTCTGCCAGAGACCCTCAGATCTGTCCCACTCCTGCCCAGGCCCCAATAGGCACCCTTGATGCAAACGATGTATAGCTGGCCATGCTCACCCAGTAGGCCATACGCACTTTAGCCACACCCACCCAGTAGGTCATGCCCACCTTGGCCACACCCACCCGGCCCCCTGAGGGCAACTGCAATGCTGATGCAGCCCTCAATGAAATTGAGTTTGACACCCCTGGTCTAGACCGTGTGTATGTTTTTCTGGCAAAATGGATTAACTGAATACAAAATCCAAGCAAACAGGCCCTTTTGCAGCCTGTTGAGTGGAACTCCTAATAATAAGCTAGACAAATGATCAGTACATGTTTTACCGCCTAATTACATAACTGAGGTTACGAATGGACAACCTCTGACCGAAAGGCCTTGAGACAGCATTGAATCTCTTTGCATGGAATAGGACTCTCTTCTGACTATTATAGGAGGAAAAATGTTGGCATGGTTTTACACCGTTTTTAAGAAATCTAATAAAACTGTTGTATACACAAGTGATGCATGGTTTAAATGCTCTCTTTCAAACATTTTCCATCTTAATGAAGCTTGTAATCCCTGAATTGACTTAAAATGTTCCTACAGTTCAAAACAAAGGACTTCCCAAAATATCTCATCCCACAGACAAACTACAACTCGACAGGGAACATCTCATACATAATAATAATAACAACAACAAACAACAACGACAAAGTAGCAACAATGATGCATTGGAAGATCTGCAAGCAATATCATTTGCCTGTAAGCAAGAACTGGTGGGATCATAAAATAGAAAAAGTCATAGAAAATGATAAACTGCTCTGGGACTTCAGAATTCAAACAGACAAGCACCTGCAACATAACACCCTGGACTTAACAACTGTCAATAAGAAAGACAAAAAAGTCTGGACAGTGGACGTGGCAGTGCCTGGAGACAGCAGAATAGACGAGAAAGAACTGGAGAACTGGAGAAGATAACAAAATACAAAGACCTCCTGTTCAACATCTACATGAAACCGCTGGGTGAGATCATTCGTGGTTTTGGAGTTGGGTATCATCAATATGCCGATGATACCCAACTTTTCTTTTCGACCCCAAACCACCCCAGTGATGCCCTCGCTGTGATGTCCCGTTGCCTGGAGGCGGTTCGGGTCTGGATGGGGAGGAACAGACTTCAACTCAACCCTGACAAGACTGAGTGGCTGTGCATTCCGGCATCCCGGGACATTCAAAATGTTCCATCTCTTTCTATGGGGGGTGAGCTTTTACCCCCCGTGGATAGGGCTCGCAACTTGGGAGTCCTCCTAGATTCACGGCTAACCCTGGAAGACCATATAGTGGCCGTGACTAGGGGGGCTTTCGCCCAGATTCGCCTGGTGCACCAGTTGCGGCCCTATCTGGACCGGGATGCCCTGTGCACGGTCACTCATGCGCTCGTGACCTCTCGCCTTGACTACTGTAACGCTCTCTACATGGGGCTTCCCTTGAAGACCACTCGGAGGCTCCAGCTGGTACAGAATGCGGCCGCGAGAGTTGTCTTGGGAGTTTCCCGGTACTCCCATGTTACACCTTTGCTCTGCGAGCTGCATTGGCTACCAGTTGTCTTCCGGGTGAGGTTCAAGGTCTTGGTTATGATCTTCAAGTCCTTACATGGCATGGGGCCGGGTTACGTCAGGGACCACCTGCTGCCGGCGTCAACTCCCCTCCGCCCTGTGCGTTCCCACAGAGAGGGCCTCCTCAGGGTGCCTCCGGTCAGAGAATGCCGGCTGGTGGCCCCCAGGGGGAGGGCCTTCTCTGTGGGCGCTCCGGCACTTTGGAATCAACTGCCGGTGGAGCTCCGGATGACATCAGACCTCCGAACCTTCCGTCGCGGCCTGAAGACCCATTTATTCGAATTAGCTGGTCTGGCCTGATGGGGGAATATGGGTTTTTAAAATAGTTGTTTTTATTATTGTATTATTGTTTTTATTTGGGCAATGGTTTAATCTTATTTTAACTTTTGTATCGTAATTATATATGCCCTGTGAACCGCCCTGAGTCCCCAGGGAGAAGGGCGGTATATAAATTAAATAAAACCTAAACCTAAATAGAAATAGAGAGACTGTGGCAAAGGCAAACAAGGGTTGTACCAATAGTAATAGGTGCCTTGGGTGCAATCCCAAAACAACTGGAGCACCACTTGAATACCATTGGCATTGACAAATTGGCCATTAGTCAATTGCAAAAGGCAGCCTTACTAGGAACTGCTTCCATCCTGTGATGATATCTGTAATATCATCAAACATCCACATCTGCCTATCCCAGGTCCTTGGTAAGGACTCGATAGGTAGATAAAAATGCCAAATCCAGTCTGAACATCTGGCTGACTGTGCGATGATCAATAATAATAATAATAATAATAATAATAATAATAATAATAATAATAATAATAATAATAATAAAATAATATAATAATAATAATAATAATAATAATAATAATAATAATAATAATAATAATAATAATAATAATAATAATAAAGTTGGAAGGGACCTTGGAGGTCTTCTAGTCCAACCCCTTGCTCAGGCAGGAAACCCTATACTATTTCAGAGAAATGGCTGTTAAATCTCTTCTTAAAATCTTCCAGTGTTGGAGCATTCACCGCTTCTGCATGCAGGTTGTTCAACTGGTTAATTGTTCTAACTATCAGGAAGTTTCTCCTTAGTTCTAGGTTGCTTCTTTCTTTGGTTAGTTTCCATCCATTGCTTCTTGTCCTGCCTTCATGTGACATAGGCTTGCCCATTTCATGTTGCCCCTCTTCTTCTTCTCAACGCATGCCCTTGCTCTTCCTAAAAAGTTGCCATCTATACTCCCAAGTATCTATATTTGCCAATCCTTATTTAACATCACCAAGAATAAAACTATGTCCTTGATAGGATGTTCTTTGCCATGATAGGACCTCATCTCATCTGTCCGTTTCATAAGGCTCAGCCCTGCTAAGAAACGTCTCTAAACACAGCATATTTAACCCAAGATTTCCCACCCATTTCTCTGAACCTGGTTAGAACTGGGCCAACGTCTATGCATCTTGCTTGGCAGGAGAGCAGAATTTTGCACTTGTGTTGAATCTGAACCGTAATGCACCAAGGTCAATTAGAGTTCAGAAGCTAAAGGCTTGCAAAATACTGACATTTAAGCACATATGCACAATGTAAAATCCTTGAATTCAGTGAGGCATACATCCTACTGCTATACAATTGCAGCTTAATATTTTCTTGACTCAGAACATGACCTCTGCTGCATGATGACAATGCAATACTGATTGGTGGGGATGGGATTTCCAAGGAGAGTTAGTGAGTAGAATTCTTTGAAGATGTGTGTGTGTATGTGTGTGTGTGTGTGTGTGTGTGTGTAGGTCTTGGCGTATTCGTGTAGGATTGAGGGTGTCTTGGTGACGTTTTGACGAGGTCCCACTCGTCATCTTCAGGCTGGTGTCTTCGGTTTCGTGTTTCGCACAAGCATGAAACCGAAGACACCAGCCTGAAGATGACGAGTGGGACCTCGTCGAAACGTCACCAAGACACCCTCAATCCTACATGGGAAAAGACCCGAATACGCCAAGACCTGCACACACACACACATATATATGTTGCTCAAAAAAATAAAGGGAACATTTAAACAACACAATGTACTGTATTTAATAGTAGGATGTCTTATTTTCTGTTCCCTTTATTTTTTGTGAGCAATATATATATATATATATATATATATATATATATATATATATATATATATATATATATATATATATATATATATATATATATATGTCAAATACTTGTTAACTATTTAGATTACCTTGCTAGGCCCCAAACATGGGACAAATCTTTATTTCCTGTTTCAGCCTATCTTGAAGGCCATCGAACAGGCAGTAGTCACACCGGTGAAAGCTCATATATTTATGTAAATTACTAACAAAGAATTAATGCATATCAGTCTCCCTTAATTCTTTGTTAGTAATTTACATATATATATATATATATATATCGGTAAAAGGGATGTGGTGGCTCAGTGGGTTAGGACGCTGAGCTTGTTGATCAGAAGGTCGGCAATTTGGCAGGTCGAATCCTGAGTGCCGCGTAACAGAGTGAGCGCCTGTTACTTGTCCCAGCTTCTGCCAACCTAGCAGTTCAAAAGCACATAAAAATGCAAGTAGAAAAATAGGGACTACTACGGTGGGAAGGTAATAGCGTTCCGTACGCCTTTGGCGTCTAGTCATGCTGGCCACATGACCACGGAGATGTCCTCGGACAAGTGCTGGCTCTTCGGCTTTGAAACGGAGATGAGCACTGGCCCCTAGAGTCGGAAACGACTAGCACGCAAGTGCGGGGAAACCTTTATCTTTACCTTATTTATATATTTATGTTTCCCACCTCAAAAGAGAGTTTGAAATAGCATGGATCAATAAAATCATTGACATCCATAACCAGTCACAAGGTTATCAAACTAACAATATGTACCTCATGACATAACCATGTAATTCCATAATTACGTCAAGACACGAATGCCAAGACAGAAGTCATAACATTTGTAATGACACATGTCACCATTTGTCTCCTCCCCTTCCTTTCCCTGTAGATAGCCATGGCAGAGGTTCTCAAAAGCTATGAAGGCTGTCTGCAGCTCTGAGATTCCAAATTGGCCATCCTCGTTTGGACAACAGAAATGTGTAAAATGTTACAAACATTGAACTTTTTTTGAGCTCAAACACCCTATTTTTGATCTGTTGTATTTCGCCCAGGTTCGCCTGGTGCGCCAGTTGCGGCCCTATCTAAGCCGTGATGATTTATGCACGGTCACTCATGCGCTCGTGACCTCTCGTCTAGACTACTGCAACGCTCTCTACATGGAGAGGCTTGAGGACCACCCGGAGGCTCCAACTGGTACAGAATGCTGCCGCGAGAGTTGTGTTGGGAGTTTCCCGATACTCCCATGTCACACCTCTGCTCCGTGAGCTGCATTGGTTACCAGTTGTCTTCCGGGTGAGATTCAAGGTACTAGTAATGGTGTTTAAAGCCCTACATGGCATGGGTCCGGAGTACCTTAGGGAACACCTGCTGCCGGCATCAACTTCCCTCCGCCCTGTGCGTTCCCACAGAGAGGGCCTCCTCAGGGTGCCACCGGTCAGAGAATGTAGATTGGTGGCCCCCAGGGGGAGATCTTTCTCTGTGGACGCCCCGGAGCTATGGAACCAGTTACCGGTTGAGCTCCGGACAGCACCCGATCTTCGCTCCTTTCGCCACGATCTGAAAACATACTTGTTTGAACAAGCCAGCCTGGCCTGAGGGGGGATTGGTGGGGTTTTTACTATCATTTTATTGGGGTTTTTATTATGTATCAACTGTTTTTATGGGCATGTATTTAATTACCTTTTAATTTTTGTAACTCTGTGTTTTATTCTTGCCCTGTACACCGCCCTGAGTCCTTCAGGAGAAGGGCGGTATAGAAATATTAATAAATTAAATTAAATTAAATTAAAATTCAATTTCCAAAAAACTGCTCCAGTTTTACCCGGTGTCAAGGTATGTAGATTCTACATTTTTATAGCATTCATGGACCGCAGGAATTAGATTATTTAGTAAAAAAAACATATGTCGACTCTTTTAACATTCATCTCTTTCCCTGAAATCAGAAAAGCTGATTTAAAGTACACAATTCATTTCAATACTTTCTACTGAAAAGTAAACTCTTCCCTATATTTCGTTTCAGGGTTTCTCAACCTTGGCAGCTTTAAGCTGTGTGGATTCAAGCATGCTGGCTGGGGAATTGTGGGAGTCGCATTATGTATGGGAAATCAGGGGATAGTGGGAGAGATTAACGGTTATAAAATATTTCATAGTACATGCCACATAAATGGAATGCAGGCATTTATTTGCTTCTGCCTGATCGTTACTAAGTATGCCGGGTGATTTTAAATGCAGATTAGCATCTGTCTTATTGCTTTGCTGTCTTAGCTTCATCAAACAATTTGCCCTGGAGCTGCAAATGACCAGACCCATCTCCAACTCAACTGGGTTTATTAAATCCTGCATGTCTGTTAAAAGAACCAATAAACATCTGCAGAACAAACAATCCCTATTCTCCAAACAATACGCATTAGTTACAAGGAAGAACTCAAGAAAATAAATCCTGTGCCTCTCATTAAAAAAGGGGGGAAAAACAAGAAAAAAACCCCTAGCTAATGTTATGGATTGGCTTGCTTCCCACAAACTAGTTAATAAAGAATGGGGGATTTAAAAGCAGAAGATCCCAACTTCTCAAGATCAAGCCAAGGATTCAGCTAATCCAGCATGATTTCCCCCCCACCCGCCCACCTCAACAGTGCTTAGCCAGATGTTTCTGAAAACTCCCAAGCAGAGAATGAGGTTTGGGGTCCTTAAAGTCAGAGATGTGCAGAGGGCAGAATGCTCATTTGAATCTCTCCTGGTTCCTTTGTCTACGTTAAGCTTCTTTTGTCCATTTTTTTCCTGGGGGAAGAAATGGTCTGTTGAAATTGTTAGTAAATCATCTTTTATGAGCAAAACCATTATTGAAGTCTGGGAAATAGGCCCCTTGTCAGTCAATAGGAGTGCTGATTTACCACCAGCTGACCAGGTGCTTAGGAGCCAAGGGTGGGGCAACACAAGGAAACAACAATCAACAACTTAATAGTTGGCCATCAGCACCCTATATGAGGCTGCCCTCGAGGACCACTCGGAGGCTTCAGCTGGTACAGAATGCTGCTGCATGAGTTGTGATGGGGGTTTCCCGATACTCCCATGTAACACCTCTACTCCGCGAGCTACATTGGCTTCCGGTTGCCCTCTGGGTGAAATTCAAGGTGCTGGTGATGACCTATAAAGCCCTAAATGGCTTGGGTCCGGGATATTTGAGGGAACACCTACTGCCGGCATCAAGTTCCCTTCATCCTGTGCACTCCCACTTGGAGGGCTTTCTCAGGGTGCCGCCTGTAAAAGACTGCCGGCGGAGAACACCCAGGGGGAGGGCCTTCTCAGTGGGTGCGCCTGCCCTGTGGAACTAGCTGCCTGTGGAGCTTAGGACTGCCCCCAACCTTTGGTCATTCCGCCGGGACCTGAAGACCTGGCTCTTTGAGCTTTCCGGCCTAGGTTGAGAGGTTTTTTTCCCCCTCAGGGATCAAATTTAATTATTTTAACTGTTTTTAACTCTTGTATTATATTGATGTTTTTAAATACTTTGTAAACCGCCCTTAGTCCTACGGGAAAAGGGCGGTACATAAATTCAATAAACTTAAACTTAAACCCTAACCAACAACCAAATGTCACACACAACCAGGCACCACATGCATATTTTGCATAGAACAGCCCAGTGCGCACATCCTAGAGACTGAGAAGTTCCCTGAGGCTGGGCTCCAGCATGAGTCCAAAAGCTTGGAAGAACAATAAACCTCTGACCAACTCAGATTGGATCCTAAAACCAATATATCCACCACCATGTCCCAATAATAAAATTTTCCCATTCTGTTTGGAATCTATTTCAAATGCTTACTTGTACTGCCTTGAATCAAACTGGAGTGTCTTCACTGATGGTCCTTTGCTTCAAAATGGTATCAAGCAATGGTATCAAGCATCAAGCAATCAAAGCTTGAATTATTTCTAATTCCAAATCATATATTGGATAGGACAGGACCCTCTCCATATCAGGGAATCTGAACTCATGCTACTCTCGAGACCCTACAATAGGTCAACAATTTTTCTCCCAATGGTGACTATTTGGAAATAAGACTCTTATGTCTATTTTAATTGGCTGTCAGAAATGCCAGTTCATGCCTGCCATTCGGCACCCAGTCTGCCATGTACCCTGGGGGGAGGGGAAGTGCTGGGGGGGGAAGTGAAAGTTATGAAAGTGAAGGTGCCTCCTCCAGACAGCATTTCAAGGTTACCTTGGCAGAGTGGCCATTTCAAAAGCATCTTCTTCGAGATTGATTGGATGATGGGAGGGGCAGCAAGGGGAAATTCAATGGTGACAAAGTAAGGTTCTACATTTAGGCAGGAAAAATCAAATGCACAGGTATAGTATAGGTGGTACCTTGCTCAATAGTAGTAACTGTGAGAGGGATCTCGGAGTCCTAGTAGACAAGCACTTCAATATGAGCCAGCAGTGTGCTGCAGCTGCCAAAAAACCAAGACAGTGCTAAGGTAATGGTAAAGGTAAAGGTTCCCCCGCACATGCGTGCTAGTCATTTCCAACTCTAGGGGCCGGTGCTCATCTCCATTTCAAAGCCGAAGAGCCAGCACTTGTCCGAGGACGTCTCCGTGGTCATGTGGCCGGCATGACTAGACGCCAAATGCGCACGGAACACTGTTACCTTCCCACCGTAGTGGTCCCTATTTTTCTACTTGCATTTTTACGTACTTTCAAACTGCTAGGTTGGCAGAAGCTGGGATGAGTCACAGGCGCTCACTCTGCTATGCGGCATTCAGGATTCGACCCGCCAAACTGCCGACCTTCTGATCGACAAGCTCAGCATCCTAACCCACTGAGCCACCGCGTCCCTAACACAGTGCTAGACTGCATTAACAGAGGGATAGAATCAAAATCAAGTGAAGTACTAATACCACTTTACAATGCTTTGGTAAGGCCACACCTGGAATACTGCATCTAGTTTTGGTCACCACAATGTAAAAAAGATGTTGAGACTCTAAAAAGGGTACAGAGAAGAACAACAAAGATGATTGGGGGACTGGAGGTTAAAACATATAGGGAACGGTTGCTGGAATTGGGTATGTGTAGTTTAACGAAGAGAAGGGTGAGGAGTGACATGATAGCAGTGTTCCAATATCTCAGGGGCTGCCACAAAGAAGAGGGAGTCAAGGTATTCTCCAAAGCACCTGAAAGCAGGACAAGAAGCAACGGATGGAAACTAGTCAAGGAGAGAAGCAACCTAGAACTAAGGAGAAACTTCCTGATAGTTAGAACAATTAACCAGTGGAACAACCTGCCTCCAGAAGTGCTGAATGCTCCAACACTGGAAGTTTTAAAGAAGAGACTGGACAGCCATTTGCCTGAAATGGTACAGGCCAGGGTTTCCTGCCTGAGCAGGGGGTTGGACTAGATGACCTCCAAGGTACCTTCCAACTTATTATTATTATTATTTTAAGTGGGGAAAAGTTTTCACTTGGAGAATTGGCACACGAATTTCAATTTTGACTTTGCACTACTGTATTTCACTTGGCTTCTAGTAAACCCCTTGGTGTTTCTCAACCCCTTGGTGTTAAGGATCATTTTTTAAATTAAAAGCTCAAGCTGAGGCAGGTCTGACATTGGGGTTCCTACACAGAGCTAGGTAGCAATAGATCCACCGTCCCTTCTACATTCTCAGATTCTAAGATGCCGTGAATGGCCAGCCAACTCTGCTTCCTCCTGACGCTGTTAGGTTTTTTTTTGTTTTTGTTTTTGTTTTTTTTGCTTATTCTGGAATCAGGAAAATATTTTTTTGACAATGGACACCAATGTCTGTGGTCAAAAATGGCTGTGTTTTCCTACTGGCAACCTCATATGGGCTGCCCACTTTCCATCTTCAGGTCTCCAGTATCAACAGGGGATTGAAATACTGCAAACAGAATGCAGCTTCTAAAGTTCAAAAGAGTGCAGAGAATATCTCCCTTTCTACATGCCCCCCTGCCCCCCCCACATTGTATTCCCTACCTTCCTTTTCCCACCAGGTCAGTTTTCAGACAGGCAAAGATTGATTCCATCTGTTGGGTGACAGCCTTCAAACTTCCTGCACTCTGCCTTTGGGGCCACATAGTCCAGTACAGCCAGGCTAAGAGCTCAAAAACTCTGCCAAGGTGGAGAGGTCAGAACTTTGCTGAGTTGTTCAGCCTGGGCAATTAGCATCCTTATGGCTAAGCAAACTCCACAGGAATGCTCTGGCAGCTATTTTGCATTTTGGAAGAGAAGGCTCCCTCCCTGCCAGATGGACAAAATACAGAGACCAGCTTAATGGTACTGACCAAAAGAGAGAAAAAATGCAGAACCTTCCAAAGCAGTGGCCCAAAATTTGTTGAATTTTAGAGGAATATCCATATTCCCAGATTTTTGGGGGGAGGGGGGAAGCACTTAAGCAATATGTCACTCATTCATCTGTCATTTTCTCCTTTTTCTTGACTTTCTTTATTGTATTTGCATCTATCCAAAAAAGCAGAGACATCACCCTGTAACAAAAGTGCGTATAGTCAAGTTTATGGTCTTCCCAGTTGCAATGTATGGCAGTGAAAGCTGGACCATAAGAAAGGCTGAGCGCCAAAGAATTGAAGCCTTTGAACTATGGTGCTGGAGAAGACTCCTGCGAGTCCCTTGGACTGCAAGGCGATCAAACCGGTCAGTCCTAGAGGAGATCAACCCTGACTGCTCTTTAGAAGGCCAGATTCTGAAGCTAAAACTCAAATACTTTGGCCACCTAATGAGAAGGAAGGACTCACTGGAGAAGAGCCTAATGCTGGGAAAGATTGAGGGCAAGAGAAGAAGGGGACGACAGAGAATGAGGTGGCTGGATGGAGTCACTGAAGCAGTAGGCTTGAGCTTAAATGGACTCCAGAAGATGGTAGAGGACAGGAAGGCCTGGAGGAACATTGTCCATAGGGTCGCGATGGGTCGGACACGACTTCGCAACTAACAACAAAAAATTTACATTTGCAAACTGAGAACTGCAGGGAAGGGTTTTTTTCCCCAGTTCTCCTATCTTAAATCCCAAGATCTGCCATTTCTGCACTGATAAGTTCTAATTTTGCTACAGCTTCCAATTTTTCACACATGGATTGGGTTCTCTAAGGTTAATGACATAACAATTAGCCAAACTAAAATGGAACCCAAACAATGGGCATTTTTGGATATTTTGGGGGGAAATCTACATCATTGCCTGATCTTGTGTTATTTGACTTATCAGCTGGCAAAAAACCTACCGTTTTGAAATGATCGATTGAAAACAGAAAACAGCACACAGTACACAGGTTGCAAAGCATCATGTCATCATGTAGAATCTGGATGATTAATGTGGTATATTATACGAAGAATCAAGAGATCTCCTAGTTAAAACCTAGTCATTCTAGGGAAATGCGCACAGCACAGTGATAGAGCCCATATTTTCTGGCATATCCTATTAGAAGAATGAAATAATTTGATGGAAAAGCCAATTTCACATTCATTGTTAATTCATATATTATCTACAATAGAAAATCCTGTTTTAAATGCAAAAACCTATTTGGTGGCCATTCTTGTATTCATGAGACTTTTCTGTGATGACACTCTTTGCTGTGCAATACTCCCACCAAAATTTGGGGCCATGTACTGCACCTTCTTGAGGGGCTGTTGAAAATTTATTCCTTCACTTAAGTTTTCCTGGTATTAATATTGGAGAGGAAACATGCAGTTCCTTCTTATTCATTCTTGGTTAATTGATTTATAGTATCCCCGAGACTCTGGGTGGGAAACAACAATTCCAATTATGCAATAAATTAAATAAAATGAAAACAAAATGCTAGCACTAACGATTGTCAGGGTGAAGGGATTAAAGCACAAGGAAACAGCCCAGCTTGACTTTGCTTTTTAAAAAAGGGAGGGCTGAGCCTCCATACTTTCAGGAGAAAATTCTTTCACAGAGTGGATATGTTACTGTTGGGAATTGTTTAAACGTATTGTTCAGTATATAATTTACCGCTATTTTTATTATAAAACACTTTGAGATGCTTCAGCATAAGATACTGATGGTAGGGAGACAAGAGATGCTGTTTTCAAGGTTGTTATATGTGCATTAGTCTGACCTGATTTAAGTGAAGAAGTCAAGATGGTGACATAATCACAGCCATTATTTTGACCCTACAAAGACACCCCTGCAGCTAAACAATATTCAGGGGGAAAAAAGTAATAAGCATAGTTTAAAAGGTGGGAATTTTGAGAAAATGTCATGACTCTTCTCACAAAAAGGCTAACAAGGAGTTTGTCCATTAACAGCCTGACTGCTGGGGTAGCCATACTCAATCAAAATATATCCAGATATTGGAAAAGAGGGGGATTTGTCATGTCATGACTGTTGCAGGTTCCAATCTGGGCCACTCCCCGGGACCAGAGGTTTAGTCTTCTGAGCTTTTGGGCTTCTGCTGGAGCCTTAGGCAAAGAGAAGTTCCCTGAGGATGGGGCTCCAGCAGAAGTCTGAAAGCCCAGAAGACTAAACCTCTGGACCAGGTGACCGACCAGATTGGATCCTGCAACATTATCCTAGGACAGTGATGGCGAACCTTTTAGAGACTGAGTGCCCAAACTGCAACCCAAAACCCACTTATGTATCATCAGGTGCCAGGTGGGGATGGCCCATTGGGTGGGTGTGGCCAATTGGTTGGGCATGGCCTATTGGGTGGGCGTGGCTGCGGTGGTAACGGCAGACTGGGTGGGGCTAAAAAGTCCAATCAATCAATTCCAACTTTGCGAGGTCTTTTTTTCCCCGCGAGAAGTTGAAATTGATCTATTAAACATTTTTTTCTTTTGCACACGGCAGCGGAGGCCTCAAGCGAAAAGGTTTTATAAAACCCAGCTGAAGGCCTAGGACTGGGGCGACGATGCGCGTGCCCACAGAGAGGGCTCTGTGTGCCACAGGTTCGCCACCACAGTCCTAAGACATGTATATTTGCTTTCATTCGTATCATGACTGTCCTCACAAGGAAACAACAACAACAACCTAACATGGAGCTTTTCCATTAACAGACTGATGTTGGAGTAGCCATATTCAATCAAAACATGCATTGAAATGTAAAATATTGTCTCCATTAATCACTTGCCCCAAACTCCCTCAAATTTCCCTTAGCTGGGCAGGGCTACCTACAGAGGGAAAAATCAAAACAGGCACGTCTCTTTTTATGTGCATCACATATGATGCATGTGGTAAAGAGTCAGGACTGCAGGTGCGTGGCTGTACTTGCCATTGGGACATTTTTGACCCATCATCCCCTCTTAGGTGCCTCTGGTTCATGGCACAATTTTAAAAAAATAGAAAAGAGGGGTTGAAATCATTCACCATTTTTCACTTTCTTTGGTTTCTGTTGGGTCAGAAGCATTCATGTACATAAAAATGATGCTGCAAGCCGATGCTTTGCTTTGCCGTGTATTAGTTGTCATTCATTTGTAAGGAAAAAAAAGTCGGGGATGGCAGGGAAGGTGCTAGCTAAGTGGTATTTAAAACAGGTAGTCCTCGACTTACAACAGTTTGTTTAGTGACTGCTCAAAGTTACAGTGGCACTGAAAAATGTGACTTATGACCGTTTTTCAGAGTTAGATTTGCAGCATCCCCATGGTCAAGAGATCAACATTCAGATGGTTGACAACTGGTTCGTATTTATGACTGTTGCTGCTCCACAAGGTCACAGGATCCCCTTTTGTGACCATCTCACAAACAAAGTCAATGGGGAAAGCCAGGTTCATTTAATAACCTGGTTACTAACTTACCAACTGCAGTGATTCACTTAACAACTGTGGCAAGAAAAGTCACAAAATGGGGCAAAACTCACTTATCAAATGTCTCATTTAACAACAGAAATTTTGAGCTCAGTTCTGGTTGTAAGTGGAGGACTAACAGAAAAATCCAACAATACGTTCACTCCAGAATTATAGACATTTTTTTAAAAAAAATAAAACTTTCTTGCCCTTCTCCAAAGTTGAAAATTAGCACCTCTCTTAAGAGGTAAAAGGAACAACTTTTAAGAGCCAATACAGGTCCTCAACTTACAACCACTCATTTAGCAGCCATTCAAAGTTACAACAGCATGTGACTTACACCTGGTCCTGATCCTTACGGCCATCGCAGCATCCCCACAATGATGAAAATCCATGCACTTGGCAACTGTCATGTATTTCCAATGGTTGCAGCATCTCAGGGGTCATGTGATTGCCATTTGTGACCTTTCCAGCTGGCTTCTGACAAGCAAAGTCAACGGGAGAGCTGGATTTGCTTAATGGCTGCATGATTCATTTAATAACTGCAGTCGTTCACTTAACAAGTGTGGCAAAAATAAGTCATAAAGTAAGGCGCAACTCATATCAAGCAAGGGAGATATGTGTTAAATGTTTGTTAAGTATTGTTAATACTTGCTTCTCAGCTAACAAAGAGAGAGAGAGAGAGAGAGAGCCTGTGGCCTAAGGGTTAAAACAATTACCTAATGTGCAATCAGCCCAGGTTCGAATCTCAGAAGGGTATGGCTGACTGATGACAACAAATAAGTTTGAAATGCATATCAGTCTCCCTTTAATTCTTTGTTAGCAATCCAAAAAAAAATTACACAAATATGAGCTGTCACTACTGTGACCACTGCCTGTGGATGGCCTTGGGTTAGGCTGAAACAGGAAATAAGATTTGTCCCATGTTTGGGGCCTAGCAAGGTAATCTAAATACTTAACAAACATTTAACACATATCTCCCTTGCTTCTCAGCTAACAAAGAGAGAGAGAGAGAGCCTGTGGCCTAGGGGTTAAAACAATTACCTAATGTGCAATCAGCCCAGGTTCGAATCTCAGAAGGGTATGGCTGACTGATGAGTACAAATAAGTTTGAAATGCATATCAGTCTCCCTTTAATTCTTTGTTAGCAATCCAAAAAAAAAAATTACACACACACACACACACACACACACACACACACAGTATACTGCTCAAAAAAATAAAGGAAACACAAGATAAGACATCCTACTATTAAATACAGTACATTGTGTTATACATACATACATACATACATACATACACACACACACACACACACACACACACACAGTGCTCTTCAATATCTTCATTAATGATTTGGATGAGGGGATAGATGGGGAACTCATCAAATTTGCAGACAACACAAAGCTGGCAGGAATAGCCAATACTCCAGAAGATAGGCTTAAGATACAGAAGGATCTGGACAGACTCGAACACTGGGCACTATCTAACAAAATGAAATTCAATGGTGAAAAAAGTAAGGTTCTACATTTAGGCAGGAAAAATCAAATGTATAGGTATAGTATAGGTGGTACCTTGCTCAATAGTAGTAACTGTGAGAGGGATCTCGGAGTCTTAGTAGACAATCACTTCAATACGAGCCAGCAGTGTGCTGCAGCTGCCAAAAAAGCCAACACAGTGCTAGGCTGCATTAACAGAGGGATAGAATCAAAATCAAGTGAAGTACTAATACCACTTTACAATGCTTTGGTAAGGCCACACCTGGAATACTGCATCCAGTTTTGGTCACCACGATGTAAAAAAGATGTCGAGACTCTAGAAAGGGTACAGAGAAGAGCAACCAAGATGATTAGGGGGCTGGAGGCTAAAACATATAGGGAACGGTTGCTGGAATTGGGTATGTGTAGTTTAAGGAAGAGAAGGGTGAGGGGTGACATGATAGCAGTGTTCCAATATCTCAGGGGCTACCACAAAGAAGAGGGAGTCAAGCTATTCTCCAAAGCACCTGAAAGCAGGACAAGAAGCAATGGATGGAAACTAGTCAAGGAGAGAAGCAACCTAGAACTAAGGAGAAACTTCCTGACAGTTAGAACAATTAACCAGTGGAACAACCTGCCTCCAGAGGTGGTGAATGCTCCAACACTGGAGGTTTTTAAGAAGAGACTGGACAGCCATTTGCCTGAAATGGTATAGGGTTTCCTGCCTGAGCAGGGGGAAGGGAAACTGAGATGCATTTCTGACTCCTTAGTTGTCCTCAGCCAGCTATACCCTTCTGAGATTCGAACCTGGGCTGATTGCATACAAGGCAGTGTTATTTGCCTCTAAGCCACAAGGTCCCTCTCGCTCTGTTAGCTTTTTTCTGCAAGGGAAGATATGTTTCAAATGTTAACTATTTAGATTACCTTGCTAGGCCCCAAACATGGGGCAAATCTTTATTTCCTGTTTTCAGCCTATCTTGAAGGCCATCAAACAGGCAGTAGTCACACCGGACAATTCATATATTTGTGTAAATTACTAACAAAGAATTAAAGGGAAACTGAGATGCATTTCTGACTCCTTAGTCGTCCTCAGCCAGCTATACCCTTCTGAGATTCGAACCTGGGCTGATTGCATACAAGGCAGTGTTATTTGCCTCTAAGCCACAAGGTCCCTCTCGCTCTGTTAGCTTTTTTCTGCAAGGGAAGATATGTTTCAAATGTTAACTATTTAGATTACCTTGCTAGGCCCCAAACATGGGGCAAATCTTTATTTCCTGTTTTCAGCCTATCTTGAAGGCCATCAAACAGGCAGTAGTCACACCGGACAATTCATATATTTGTGTATATATATGTATATATGTATATATATGTGTATATATATATATATATATATATATATATATATATATATATATATATATATGTATATATATATATACATGTATATATATATATGTGTGTGTGTGTGTGTGTATATATATATATATATATATATATATATATATATATATATATATATATATATATATATATATATATATATATATATATATATATATATATACCGTATATACTTGAGTATAAGCCGAATTTTTCAGCCCACTTTTTGGGCTGAAAAATCCCACTTCGGCTTATACTCCAGTCAACAAAAAAAACTTACCGAGGACTTATGCGCGGCCGAGGCTTTGGTGCTTCCGGGATCGCGCGCACCTCTCCCAAGCCACCGCCGTCCGGAGACCTGCCGAAGTTTGGGGAGTTTGCGCCCTGCCTGCCTGCTTCTTTCCACAGCGGAAAGAAGCAGGCAGGCAGGGGGCGGAGGAACGGAGACCCGGCGACGTTTGGGGAGGTTTGGGCGCCTCCCCAAATATCCCCAAACGTCGCCGGGTCTCCGTTCCTCTGCGCCCTGCCTGCCTGCTTCTTTCCACAGCGGAAAGAAGCAGGCAGGCAGGGGGCGGAGGAACGGAGACCCGGCGACGTTTGGGGAGGTTTGGGCGCCTCCCCAAATATCCCCAAACGTCGCCGGGTCTCCGTTCCTCTGCGCCCTGCCTGCCTGCTTCTTTCCACAGCGGAAAGAAGCAGGCAGGCAGGGGGCGGAGGAACGGAGACCCGGCGACGTTTGGGGAGGTTTGGGCACCTCCCCAAATGTCCCCAAACGTCGCCGGGTCTCCGTTCCTCTGCGCCCTGCCTGCCTGCTTCTTTCCACAGCGGAAAGAAGCAGGCAGGCAGGGGGCGGAGGAACGGAGACCCGGCGACGTTTGGGGAGGTTTGGGCGGCTCCCCAAATATCCCCAAACGTCGCCGGGTCTCAGTTCCTCTGCGCCCTGCCTGCCTGCTTCTTTCCACAGCGGAAAGAAGCAGGCAGGCAGGGGGCGGAGGAACGGAGACCCGGCGACGTTTGGGGAGGTTTGGGCGCCTCCCCAAATATCCCCAAACGTCGCCGGGTCTCCGTTCCTCTGCGCCCTGCCTGCCTGCTTCTTTCCACAGCGGAAAGAAGCAGGCAGGCAGGGGGCGGAGGAACCGAGACCCGGCGACGTTTGGGGAGGTTTGGGCGCCTCCCCAAATATCCCCAAACGTCGCCGGGTCTCCGTTCCTCTGCGCCCTGCCTGCCTGCTTCTTTCCACAGCGGAAAGAAGCAGGCAGGCAGGGGGCGGAGGAACGGAGACCCGGCGACGTTTGGGGAGGTTTGGGCGCCTCCCCAAATATCCCCAAACGTCGCCGGGTCTCCGTTCCTCTGCGCCCTGCCTGCCTGCTTCTTTCCACAGCGGAAAGAAGCAGGCAGGCAGGGGGCGGAGGAACCGAGACCCGGCGACGTTTGGGGAGGTTTGGGCGGCTCCCCAAATATCCCCAAACGTCGCCGGGTCTCCGTTCCTCTGCGCCCTGCCTGCCTGCTTCTTTCCACAGCGGAAAGAAGCAGGCAGGCAGGGCGCAGAGGAACGGAGACCCGGCGACGTTTGGGGATATTTGGGGAGGCGCCCAAACCTCCCCAAACGTCGCCGGGTCTCCGTTCCTCCGATTCTTCTTGGCTCCCGGTCTCCCCCAGGCTTCCCGGCTGTGATTGGCGAGCGAGCCTCCCGAGCTCCGGCGGCCGTGACATCAGCAGAAGCGGAGCAAGCAAAAGCGAAGGGGGAAGGAAGTTCACCAGCAGCACCTCGAGCCCGCTCCAAGCGCTGGCGGACGCGGAGCCGAAAGAGAAGCAGCATCTCTGCGCGCCCGGGCTGCTGGGGTGAAGTTGCAGCCGCCGCACCAACCAGCTCCTATTTACAGCCACCCATCCGAGAGAAAAGCGGCTGTCGGTGCTTCGTCGGCCTTGATCCGGGACGCAGCCTGACCTCCCCTCGTCCCGGGAGACTCTCGCTTCCCCCCACCCCCCACCCTCCCTACATCCTGAGCCTTCCAGATCTTCGCCTGCCTACTCGCGAGCAGGCATGTTTTCCAGCCAATCCGGGCCTGGGAGCAGGGCGCCGGCGGCACGTCCACTTTCCCCGCACTCTCCGTTCAGACGGCGCCCTTTGAGCCTGGAGTGATGCGGACGTCGGAAAAGGGCGCCGGGCGAAAGCAGCGAAGCGGGATCGCCGCGTGCCCCCCACTCCTCCTCCTCCTCCTCCTCCTCTTCTTCTTCTTCCTCCTCCTGGTCGGCTTGACACCCCCATTTCGGCTGCTTCGCAAACTGCTTCCTCCACCCCACCCCACCTCACCCCTCCCCGCAAAAGATGCCGGGGTCGACAGCGTTTTTTCTACCCGGAACAAGCAAACACGCAGGCAACCCTGCACTATTCAGCTCAGTGAAGTCACGCTTGGTTAAAAAACAGATTTAATAATAATAAGAAGAAGAAGAAGAAGTTGGGCTGATCAAATGTTTCAATAATGACTGAAGGAGGGCTGCTTGTACCTTGGTCTTTGTGCTGGTGTCTTGACATGCCAATACACTAGTACGGAAAGCTGCCGTTCACTTTCGGGGGGAGGAAAAAAAACACAACAACACCGCACGCTTTCCGCCCCGAAAATCAGCTGATCGGGCGTTTCAAGCCGTTTCAAGCGTGACTTCACTGAGCTGAATAGTGCAGGGTTGCCTGCGTGTTTGCTTGTTCCGGGTAGAAAAAACGCTGTCGACCCCGGCATCTTTTGCGGGGAGGGGTGAGGTGGGGTGGGGTGGGGTGGAGGAAGCACTGAACGGAGAGTGCGGGGAAAGTGGACGTGCCGCCGGCGCCCTGCTCCCAGGCCCGGATTGGCTGGAAAACATGCCTGCTCGCGAGTAGGCAGGCGAAGATCTGGAAGGCTCGGGATGTAGGGAGGGTGGGGGGTGGGGGGAAGCGAGTGTCTCCCGGGACGAGGGGAGGTCAGGCTGCGTCCCGGATCAAGGCCGACGAAGCACCGACAGCCGCTTTTCTCTCGGATGGGTGGCTGTAAATAGGAGCTGGTTGGTGCGGCGGCTGCAACTTCACCCCAGCAGCCCGGGCGCGCAGAGATGCTGCTTCTCTTTCGGCTCCGCGTCCGCCAGCGCTTGGAGCGGGCTCGAGGTGCTGCTGGTGAACTTCCTTCCCCCTTCGCTTTTGCTTGCTCCGCTTCTGCTGATGTCACGGCCGCCGGAGCTCGGGAGGCTCGCTCGCCAATCACAGCCGGGAAGCCTGGGGGAGACCGGGAGCCAAGAAGCCAGCCGCCGCGAGTGCTGCGAGGGAGCGCGGCGTGGCGGGCGGCTTTTTAAAGGGAACGCCGCCCCCTTTTTAAACTTCCCCTCCTCCTCCGCCCAGCCTTTACTCTTCTTTCCTTCCACTTTCCGGATTAGGGCTGGGGAAGGAAGGAAGGAAGGAAGGAAGGAAGGAAGGAAGGAAGGAAGGAAGGAAGGAAGGAAGGAAGGAAGGATGGATTTAGAGAGGAGGGAAAGGGGAGGGAGGGAGGAAGGAAGGAAGGAAGGAAGGAAGGAAGGAAGGAAGGAAGGATTTAGAGAGGAGGGAAAGGGGAGGGAGGGAGGGAGGGAACAAGCAAACGCTGCCCCAAAACTGGGGCGTTTCAAGCCATGGCTCCTCCGGCAACAGTCGCTTAAGCTGCAGTTCATCCGGTTCCCCCAGCCTTTCCAAATATTCCAGGCTGGAGCATTCACTCCCTCCGCAGTTCCTCCAGCCATTACGAGCCGTTTCTGGTTAAGTTCAAACAAATACAAGCAGATTCAAGCCGTGGCTCTTTCCGCCCCGAAAATCAGCTGATCGGGCGTTTCAAGCCGCGGCGTTTCAAAACGGCCACAATCTCCCGGCAAGACCTCCTCTGCAGTTCCTCCAGCCATTACAAAGCAACTCTGGTCAAATTCAGGCCGTTTCGGTCTAATTCAGGCAGATGCAAACAGATTCAAGCCGCGGCTCTTCCACCCGAAAATCAGCTGATCGGGCGTTTCAAGACGCGGCGTTTCAAAACGGCTACAATCTCCCGGCCAGACCTCCAGCTGCCTCACCTGACAATCGGGGAGGGGAGGGGAGGGGGGGAGGAAGAAACCAGCGCACCCTTCGCCCTTTTATTGTTGCAATCGAAGAGGCAGGAGAATGAGGGGTGGGGAGGGGAGAGAGAGAGAGAGAGAGTAGAAATCCCTATTTTCGGAGCCGAGAAGAGAAGCGCGGCTACAGCAGTCGCTAGAGTTCCCCCCAAGGGGGCGGAGAAAGAAGAACTCTCGGAGCGTTTCTTTCGTAAATACGCGCGCAGGCACACACTCGCCCAGCCGCGCGCTTCGCCCAGCTTCTCGCGGGGAGTTTGCAAGCCCTTCGTTTCTCTTCAGGGCCGTCAGAAGGGCGAGCAAGTCTCTGCCCTGCCCTGCCCTGCCGTGGGGGTGGAGAGCCAAGCGCGCTTGACGTTCCTGGAAACGAGAAGGGCCTGCGGAGACTGACACCAACCCGAGTGCCCAAGCGGGTCTTCTCAGCATCAGGCAAAGTAGCTCACATGCAAAACAAGCCCGGCAGAGGAGCCGGAGCAGCTCCGCTGGTGGGGGCGCGTCTCGGCCGGGCCTTGCAGGATCTGGGCCGGGCGCCTCTGCTCGCCGCTCCGGCTCCTCTACCGGGCTTGTTTCGCGTGCGAGCTACTTTGCCGGCCGCTGCTGAGGGAAGATCTCTGGAGAGGAGCATAAGGTGAGCTGCTGCATTTCCCAGCCTCGGCTTATACTCGAGTCACCAACTTTTTCCATTTTTGGGGGGTAAAATTAGGGGTCTCGGCTTATATTCGAGTCGGCTTATATTCAAGTATATACGGTATATATATAGAATTGAAGGTGTAGGAGCAACGTTTCGACGGAATCCCATCCGTCATCCTCAGGCTGGTGGCTTCAGCTTCCTTCTTTTGGGAGAAGCATGTAGTAGTGGCTGTTTGTTCCTCATGCTTCTCCCAGAAGAAGGAAGCTGAAGCCACCAGCCTGAGGATGACGGATGGGATTCCGTCGAAACGTTGCTCCTACACCTTCAATTCTACGCGGGGAAAAAACCCGAATGACCAAAGATCCATCTCTCTCTCTTTCTCTCTCTCTCTCTCTCTCTCTCTCTCTGTGTGTGTGTGTGTGTGTGTGTGTGTGTGTGTGTGTTGACCAGATACTGCTTTATATAGCAGAGGGATGGGGTTCAATTTTTCCCCTCCAGGGATGAGTTTCTTTCTTTGTTTCTTTTCCTTCATTCTTTTACAAAATTTATGTTTTACTGTGTTCCTGCACAAGGCAGATAAAGTACCATCAGGAAAGCTTGCAGTGTTATGGTGTAGCAAAGAGCCACAGGGTATCTATTCTGGAAGTGATCCCACATTTCATTCACTTGTCCAATGTGCCTTTGAAATACTCCCCTCTGCGTTGGAGAAACAGAGCCGATGCAAGGACTTTAGCCAGTGTTCAGAGGCAGCAAAGGCTGAAGGTGAAAGATAATTATGGGGTGTGTCTTCAGCTGAATTATGCAGAATACTAATGCCTTGATGCATTAATCCATTCCACTGATGTTAGCCAAGCCATTTAACTACTGTAAAAATAACGGCCAGTTAAATTATTGTAAAAAAAAAAAATTGCTCAATTAAACTCCAGGAATTGTCAATTACTTTCAACTGAAGCTGGGGGAAAAGTGTGTTTGTGTAAGTGTGGTAGAGTAACACAGAAAGGATGCACCAAAGCAGATGTCTCAAGACATCAATCATACTTTGACTAAATAATCTTACTGCATTGATTGTTGTATTCACAGGCAAGGCCTACGGTACTCATCTTTTGGACTAGGGTGCACAAATGGACTTTAGAGAATATGTTGTAGGCTGATGGGGCTTCTGCCCACTCATAAAGCAGAAGCGATAACTGGTGAGCCAATCTCATATCACCCATTTACCAGAAGGCAAATGGGATAGGATAGTTTTACTACCGTGATTCATTTCACCTTTCTCTTCTTTTGTAGCAGCTGGAGACACCATCCTCTGAATTGCATCTGGCAGCTATTTTGTTTCCTATGAATATCTGTGGGATCCTTAGGAATTGTGCTGTACTTAGAAATACAGATAAAATGGGGAACTGGAATTTTGTTTTACGGCACAACTAATTTTCATTTCCATACTATTTCCATCCAGATTGAAATCATCTTTAAGGGAGATGGAATAAGGAATGGTTAGACTGATAACTATGGCATCAAATTATAAATCCAGTCTTCTGTGGTCACTGGGAAAGGAAGATTTTTTTCCAGATTTCTTTCTCATTTATTTGTAACATTTTATTAGATCTATAGAGTAAAATACAAAAAGCAGGAGTTCACCCTATTGCACGGAGCTTGGGTCTTGAACCCGGCATGTCAGCTCTCCAGCTAACAAGCTCAATGTCCTTGAGCCATCGTGCCCTGATTAGCTACTATTTCAAAGCAAATGGACTTTTGAAATTCTTGCTGACTTACTGAGAATCAGCAGGTTCAAGATGTCTTCTTCCCACCTCTGCAGTACATCAAACATTGCTATTTCATGCAGCCAATTTTCATTGCATAAAAAAGTAACAATCCTCTATATAAATGAAACCCAATGTTGGTAGGCACTAATAATTTATCAGAATGAGACAGAAAATAATCAACTAGCTCCAAAACTCATTTACTACTCCAAATTCCTAGCTGCTAAGCACAGTGGAATGCTCCAAATAACAAGGAGAGCATAATTTATTGCAATTACGCACATCAGATATTTTCATTATAATTTACAATTATGTAAGCATATATAATCATTTTATACCAGCATTAAGCAATTAGCCTTGCCTAGCCCCACCAAAGTTTTAGCCAGTGATTTTTTTTTTAACATTTCCATTTAATTCTTTCTATTAAGGAAATCTACATGGAGGACAACAGAACACCAGGGGTTATTTTGCTTTATTTTAAATAATCTTCAACATTGTACTATTGGTATTATTCACTAACCATAAGTCCATGAGAATACAGTAATTAAGCCTCAGACCACATGATCTCCATCCAGATAAAAATGTGAGACAAAAAGAGAAGCAGAAAGAAAGGAGGACACATATGTTTTCAACGTTCATGTACTAGCCACAATCTGACTCTGTTAATAGAATAACAGAGGTGGAAGATACCTTGGAGATCATCTAGTCCAACCCCCTGCTCAAGCAGGAAACTCCTACAACATTTCAGACAAATGGTTGTCCAATCTCTTCTTAAAAACATCCAGTGTTGAAGCACCGACAACTTCTGGAGGCAAGTCATTCCACTGATTAATTGTTCTAACTGTCAGGAAACTTCTCATTTCTAGGTTGCTTCTCCCTTTGATTAGTTTCCATCCATTCCTTCAGATACTTTGGAGAATATATTGACCCCCCCCTCTTCTTTGTTGCAGTCCCTTAGATATTGGAAGGACAGCATTAGGGAGAAAACAAAAGTTATATTCCAAGGCATTTTTCTTGTTTGCCTTAGGATTGTTTTTCAATATAAGAGCCTAACAATAATAGAGATGAAGAATAGAGACCAGGGAACTGGTTTATGGATTTATAGAATCAGTAGAAATGATAGGATCAATTTAGGCCATCAAATTTGACTCTTCAGTGCAGTACATAGCCTCAAAAGATGGCTGTCTAACCTACATTTCAATACATCCTATGAAGAAAGTCTACCACTTAGAGGTTGTGTCAAATAAAGGACCACTGCAGAATTAGATTTTCCTTCTTCCAAGACCTTTGCACCTAGATGACATTGCACCTACAACAGCTTTGAAAGCTAGCTGCAAGAAGGAACCATCTGGAGTATATTCCTGTGTGAATTCCTAGAGAAGTATTATCAAATATTTTATGCACCTTTTTTTCTTGAGGAAAAGGGGCAGAGGAAGGTTTTCAAGGATAAAGAAATTTTTATCTCTGTTGAGACAAGTTGTTGACTCAGAGCTATCCATGGTGCTGCAAAAGTTGACCTGTCTTTCTGCTGCCCCATAGCTTCTTAGGGACCAAAGAGAGCAACTCGTTCATTGACCCTGTTATCAATCTGTTTCAGAATTTGTTATGATGAGAATTCCAGCCATTTTGTAAAATAAATTTATAGAGTTTATGAAAGAACAAGACCACATGAACTACAATTTAAGGTGGAGAAGACCTTACATGTAATCTACAAATAAATACAAGTTGTAAAAATTCAGTAAAGTGCAATTCATAAATTCTATTTATTATCCTTTGTGTTTATTTTTTTATTTAGCATCCATGGATTGTGTACTTGTTTGAAGAAAAAAAAATCTCATCAATTTCTGTGTTGGGTTACTGCACCTACTGTGAGACTGTATCTTATATTTACCAACCTCTCAGGCTTTGAATTGGAAAAAACAATAATGAAAATATTGATCTGAATATCAGCCTATTATCTGATATACCTGGAAAAGGATGCTAATATAATCTTAAATTACAGAAATTGTTTTTAGAAGAAGAAAATTCTGTCAATTCCACACTAGTGAAACTATTCTTTCAGTATCGTGTCTATTCCTTAATGATATAATTTTAGATGGTAGCAACAGAAACATGTGGAGAATAGATGATCTAGATCAGTGTCCTCCATCCTTTTGGGCACCAGGGAACAGTTGTGTGGAGAGAGGTTTTTCCGCAAACAGGGGAGTGTACTGCCTGCATCCCACATGTGTGCAGATGGGGCTTTGCTCATTTGTGCAGCCTGGTTTCTGGCACACCATGGACCACTGCCGGTCTTTGGCCCAGGAACTGGGGACCCATAATCTAGACTTAATCTACGTCCCCTTTATGACTTGTGGACTTCAAATCCCAGAATTCCTGAGTCAGCCAGGAATTCCACAGGTCATAAAAGAGCCATAATTCCCCACCCCTGATCTAGATGGTAAAAGTTCTGAGGACTAAGTCCCATGAAGCATCAAAAGATCTGGGTATGAAAATCAAGGAGATACTTTGAAAGAAATCTTCAAGTGTCTGAAGAATTACAATGGATAAAGCATAATGGTTTCTTCTGTCCCATGACAAAAATAATGATCATTTCACTGAAACATTAGGAAAAATCTCCTAATGGTAAAGCCCTTTAATATACTACCTTAGAAGTTAGTGAATCCCACTTTGGCTGGAGATAGCGTAGTGGTCATTGGATGCCTGTAATCAACCTGATGGCACATAATTACAATAAATTAAAAAATAGCATCGTTCATTTAGCATTGAATTAGAAGTTGTCCCATAACATTTTGTAGTCCTAATCATTGTGATTTTAGTCCTAAAAGTAAATCACAGCGTGCCTCTATCTATCTATCTATCTATCTATCTATCTATCTATCTATCTATCCATAGTATACAATCACACATACATATTTTTAAATTGTATAAATTATATATAATTTTAATAAAATAAATACTTTCAAATAATGCCTGGATACATAGGAAAAGTTTGTCTGCAATTAATTTTGTGAAGTTACGATGAAGAATTATAAAACCAAGTTCTCTGAAGTGCACAACAAGATATTACGGTATGTAAAGCTTCTTACAAGTTTTACATCTAAATGGGTTAGAAGGGAACATATTCCATGGACAAACTTTCAAGAGTTTGGCATGTCAAGGGCTACATATTTAGAACTTGAAAATAATGCTTTAAGCAATCTATATCAGTCTAACCACTTTAGTAACTGTTTTATTCAGTGTAGTCATCAAATCTGATACATCATCTTGGCAATACCAACATTCTCCATAATGTTTCCAGATGGAATATTCCACCAAAACTTGGAATGTCCTCAGAGAAAACTTGCAAGATTGGTACATCTGCAGTTTTTTCAGCTTAGATGTTGTGGTTCAAAACAGCTTGTTTAGTGAGGGACAACTTTTGATCTCTTTTTATTATACATTCTCATGTGGGAAACAGGAGGGGGTGAGAGAATTTTAAATTGTCATACATTTTTGAGGGGAAAAGTATTGACATTTTTATATTGAAAAATCCATAAAGTTATCAAAACAATTATATTTCAGCTTTCTGATTTAGGCTGTTTTTACTTGATTATTTACCTACTTCTTAACAAATTAAAATAAAGTATAGACCACTAAAATCTTAATTGTGAGAATATTTATTTCCAGAAGAAATAGCCAGATCTAAGATAATGTTATATAATAAACCCCTTTCAATCGAAAACCACCAATGGAAAATTCTCCCATCAACAAGTCTTTAGGATTACTCAACCTATGCTACAGCGAGTGGATTTGCTGATTAAAATCACTAAGATGAGCAGACTGTTACCCAATAGCCTTCAGTCCTGTTCACATGTACCATGAGAAAGCCTATAGTTTTTCTGCATGTGAGAAAAGGAGGAGGAGGAGGAGGAGGAGGAAGAGGGAGAGGGAGAAGGAGAAAGAGAAGAAGAAGAAGAAGAAGAAGAAGGAGGAGGAGGAGGAGGAGGAGGAGGAGGAGGAGGAGGAGGAGGAGGAGGAGGAGATTATTTTGGGAAAATAACAGAAAAGGGCCTTAGCATGTGATGATATTCACATCATCTAATAATTAGCCTGTAAACTGTTGCCTGTTGAAATGTCTTTTATATGCACAAGAGTTATGGAAGCTCACTTCTTTTTGTTAATCCCTAGCAGACTTTGGCTAGGAATCAAAAAATTTGATTGAGGGCCATCTGCCAGGAACTACCCATTGAAAGAACCATTTAGCCAAAATAAATAAGACCAGCTGAAATACATAAGAACAAAATACTTCTCTTCCCTACTTTACTACAGTTCCTACTTTCATACCATCTGCTGGAGTACATTTTAAAGCCTAATTTTGTAAAATAGAAAAGGATAATCTGTAGCCATGATGTTGCAAAAGTATTTATTTCCATTTATGAGTGGTTAAACAATGCCACCATGTAAAGAATTATTCAGTTCTGCTACTTCAGTTTGTATGAGAAAGATTTATATTTCATTTTTTTCTTTGCAAAAAATAAATAAATCTGCAGCTGAAAATGTACTATCCAAGGAAGACAGCATCATTGTTTTTTTTCCTCTTATCTACTTGAATTGTTTTCTAAATGTAGTTTGGGTTCATATATCATATAACTGAAGGATTGTTTTAACAATACTTTGTACAACTAGCTATAATGAACTGGTTCATGCATAATGGTAAGCCACAAATCTTAGTTAGAAAACATGAACTTGGCTTGAAAGCTAAGTAGGACTGGGAGACTTTCAGGAAGTATCAGACTTATAGACTAGACTAAGAAATAAAAAACCACACCGAAATAAGGTACTATAACCAATTCTGCACTAGTACCAAGAAAATTCCTGTTGTCCATGAAATTGCCATGAATCAAATCTTGGAAGAAGATTTTTGTTAAGGTCATCTCACTCTCTAGTGGGTCTCCAATGTGCTCATTCAGAATATCCTTTTCTAAGTATTCCATGAAATGCACCAGAGGAATTTCAAAAGATGAAGCGAAAAATAATAAAATAATAAAAAGGTAAATGAGAAATCTCATTCATAAGAATTTGCTACAAGCATGCATATCACCAAACTGGCATATTTCAATTGCAAAAAAATACCCTATTTTATTTCAGAAATAAATTAAAGAAGAGACAGTGTAGCAATATTCCTGTATTTGAGTGACCTGTACAAAGAAGAGGGGATCAACTTATTTTGCAAAGCATCAGAGGGCAGGACAAGAAATAATGGATGGAAACTAACCTTTTAGAGATGAAGTAAAGTCAACAGCACAGATAATACCACAAATTGTCAACAGCACAAATTTGTTAGACTAAGCTCTTCAGAGCAGTATTGCATCAGATCAAAGGGGTATTGACCATTTGAACCTAAACAATTTCTGTCCTGGAGGCTACCCTAAAACACTTTAACACCTCAAAATATATGAAGCCATAGACCATAAACTTTAAAATTCCCTGGACCTGTATAAAAAGTTGCCAATCTCATATATAGTGTCTATGTAGATTTCTTCCACTTGTCAAGTTGATTCATGGGAGATTTCAACATTGGCAGGAAGAAAAAGTTGTTAAATGCATTCCTGGCTTCAAGAGAGAAAAATAACACTCAGAAACATGTAAAAACTACGTGGACAGACTAGCAATGAATGATGTGCTTAATAGCCCAGCTCTTGCATTGGCCCAATGTGCTGAGTTTGTTTAATTTTTAGTTTTAGTTTTCATTTAGTTTTTCCCCCCCAGCATATTGTGTGAACCCTGCCCATTTGGATAACTTATGATTCGAATATTGTGCAAATCCAGTAAATAATATAATGCAATAATCAGGAACTGTGTTGTCTAAACCCAGCCATAGTATATATACATGTGGTAGGCAGATGTTAATCAGTTCCATAGATGAAGTTCAACCACAGTTTTAGAATCAGACATTGGCAATCCAGCTACTGTACTATGCTAGCATTCAGCGTGGTTATGTGATAACTAAAAGAGTAGGAAGATGATATTTATACCATCCTTGCTTCTGACCTTGATTCATTATGAGCAAGGTCTAGAGGGAAACCCTGTTGAAGTTCAATTGAATGTACAAACCCTAAGGCAGGGGTAGGCAACCTTGGCTCTTTTATGACTCATGGACTTCAACTCCCAGAATTCCTGAGCCAGGCATGCTGGCTGAGGAATTCTGGGAGTTGAAGTCCATGAGTCATAAAAGAGTCAAAGTTGCCTACCCCTGCCCTAAGGGATCCTTTTTGAATAGGAAAGTCCCCTATATACTCCTCAGCTTACAACCATTCACTTAGTGACTGTACAGTTACAGTAACACTGCAAAAAGTGATTTATGACCCTTTTTCACACTTACAACCATTGCAGCATCCCCATGGTCCCATGATAGGACAACTGGTTCATATTTATGACAGTTGCAGTGTCCTGGGGCCATGTGATCACCTTTTGCAACCTTCTGGCAAGCAAAGTCAGTGGGGAAACCAGATTCACTTAGCAACCATGTTACAGTGATTCAGTTAACAACTGTGGCAGGAAATGTCATAAAATGGGGAAAAATTCACCTATCAAATGTCTCACTGAGCAACAGAAATTTGGGGCTCAATTGAAGTCGTAAGTTAAGGCCTACCAGTATCAGGGTTCCAGAAAACACAAATCTCTATTAATTTACAATTTTCATACATGCTGGAGATGAGTCAGCTGAAAGAGCGGGATTGGGACACTGGGGGCACCATGTACAATGGATGTTGAAAGTGTTTTTGACCTGCCCTGACTCTTTTGTACTTACATGGATAGGCAACTTTAAAGGCATGCTATTTTTTCGTACTTTGAGTTCTGCATGCATGTGCACATAAATTTGAATTTTCATGTAATGATTGGCATCCAACTGAATATCTGAAAATGATCCCAGATAAGCTGATCTCATACTCCAGTAATTCTTGCAATATTTAGACTTTATTATGCTTCAGCTATAAATAATACATTTTCTGTGTTTCCTGCTTTCTGGCATCCCACAAAAGTAGAACAAATAACTTTCTGGCTTCAAATCAATAACACATGTTAACATTTTCCAGAGTTTTCAAGGACTAATGTTATAAATGGCATTAAGGACTTCAGCCCCTTCATGGATTACTGCCTTGTCATGGTGAAGGGGCTTGCATAATTCAATGAAGCTATGAGCTATGCTGTGCAGGACCCCCAAGACGGAAAGGTCATAGCAGAGAATTCTGACAAAATGTGATCCACTGGAGAAGGAAATGGCAAACCACTCCAGTATCTTTGCCATGAAAACCCCATGGACAGTACCAAAAGGAAAAAAAGATAAGATGCTGGAAGATGAGCCCCTCAGGTCGGAAGGTGTCCAATATGCTACTGGGGAAGAGCAGAGGGCTAGTACTAGTAGCGCCAGAAAGAATGAAGCGACTGGGCCAAAGCCAAAAGGATGCTCAGCTGTGGATGTGTCTGGTGGTGAAAGGAAAGTCCGATGCTGTAAAGATTTTTTCTCCGTAGGAACCTGGAATGTAAGATCTATGAATCAAGGCAAGCTGGACGTGGTCAAACAAGAGATGACAAGACTGAACATCGACATCTTAGGAATCAGCGAACTAAAATGGACAGGAATGGGTGAATTTAATTCAGATGACCATCAGGTATACTACTGCGGGCAAGAATCCCTCAGAAGAAATGGAGTAGCCTTCATAGTCAATAAAAGAGTAGGAAAAGCAATACTGGGATACAATCCTCAAAATGACAGAATGATCTCAGTTCGAATCCAAGGCAAACCATTCAATATCACAGTAGTCCAAGTCTATGCCCCAACCACCGGTGCTGTAGAGGATGAAATTGACCAGTTCTATGAAGCCCTACAGCACCTTATAGAACTAACACCAAAAAATGATGTCCTTATCATCATGGGGGATTGGAATGCTAAAGTAGGAAGCCAAAAGATAACTGGAATAACAGGCATGTTTGGCCTGGAGTACAAAATGAAGCAGGGCACAGGCTGATAGAATATGATGGTCATAGCAAACACTCTTTTCCACTCTTTTACTGAGAGACAGCTCTACACATGGACATCACCAGCAGATTGACTATGTGCTCTGCAGCCGAAGATGGAGAAGCTCTATACAGTCAGTAAAAACAAGACCAGGAGCTGACTGTGGCCCAGACCATTAGCTTCTCATTGCAAAATTTAGGCTTAAACTGAAGAAAGTAGGGGAAAGCACTAGGCCACTCAGGTATGAACTAAATCATATCCCTGACGAATATACAGTAGAGGTGACAAACAGATTTAAGGAATTAGATCTGATAGAGAGAGTGCCTGAAGAACTATGTACAGAGGTTCACAACATTGTATAAGAGGTAGCAACTAAAACCATCCCAAAGAAAAAGAAATGCAAGAAAGCAAAATGGCTGTCTGAGGAAGCTTTGCAAATAGCTGAGGAAAGGAGGGAAGCGAAAGGCAAGGGAGAAAAAGAAAGATACACCCAATTGAATGCAGAATTCCAGGGAATAGCTAGAAGAGATAAGAATGTCTTCTTAAATGAACATTGCAAAGAAACAGAAGAAAACAATAAAATAGGGAGGACCAGAGATCTTTTCAAGAAAATTGGAGAGATGAAGGGAACGTTTCATGCAAAAATGGGCATGATAAAGGACCAAAATGGCAGGGACCTAACAGAGGCAGAAGAGATTAAGAAGAGGTGGCAAAATTACACAGAAGAACTATACAAGAACGAGCTTAAAGTCCATGATAACCACGATGAGGTGGTCACTGACCTCGAGCCAGACATCCTAGAATGTGAAGTGAAGTGGGCCTTAGGAAAGCTGAGCAACAACAAAGCTAGTGGAGGTGACAATATTCCAGCTGAGCTATTCAAAATCTTAAAAGAGGATGCAGTAAAAGTGCTACACTCAATTTGCCAGCAAATTTGGAAAACTCAACAGTGGCCACAGGATCGGAAAAGATCAGTTTACATTCCAATTCCAAAGAAAGGCAGTGCCAAAGAATGTTCAAACTATCGCACCATTGCACTCATTTCACATGCTAGTAAAGTTATGCTTAAAATCCTACAAGCTAGACTCCAGCAATATGTGGATTGAGAACTACCAGAAATACAGGCAGGATTTCGAAGAGGCAGAGAAACTAGAGATCAAATTGCTAACATATGCTGGATCATGGAGAAAGCTAGGGAGTTCCAGAAAAACATCTACGTCTGCTTCATTGACTATGCTAAAGCATTTGATTGTATGGATCACAACAAACTGTGGCAAGTTCTTAAAGAGATGGGAGTAACAGACCATCTTATCTGTCTCTTGAGAAACCTATATGCGGGTCAAGAAGCAACAATGAGAACTGGACACGGAACCACTGATTGGTTCAAAATTCGGAAAGGAGTCTGGCAAGGCTGTATACTGTCGCCCTGCCTGTTTAACTCATATGCAGAGCAGGGCTAGATGAATCAAAAGATGGAATTAAGATTGCCGGGAGAAATATCAACAACCTAAGATATGCAGATGATACCACTCTAATGGCAGAAAGTGAAGAGGAACTAAAGAGCCTCTTGTTGCGGGTGAAGAAGGAGAGTGCAAAAGTTGGGCTGAAACTTAACATTAAGAAAACCAAGATCATGGCATCTGGTCCTCTCATTTCCTGGCAAATAGATGGGGAAGAAATGGAGGTAGCGACAGATTTTATTTTCCTGGGCTCCAAGATCACTGCAGATGGGGACTGCAGCCAAGAAATTAAAAGACGCTTGCTCCTGGGGAGGAAAGCCATGGCAAATCTAAACAGCACACTATAAAGCGGAGACATCACCCTGCCAACCAAAGTGTGTATAGTCAAGGCTGTGGTCTTCCCAGTTGCATTGTATGGCTGTGAAAGTTGGATCATAAGAAAAGCTGAGTACCAAAGAATTTTGGCCTTTGAACTATGGTGCTGGAGAAGACTCCTGCGAGTCCCTTGGACTGCAAGGCGATCAAACTGCTCAGTCCTAGAGGAGATCAACCCTGACTGCTCTTTAGAAGGCCAGATCCTGAAGTTGAAACTTTTGGCCACCTAATGAGAAGGAAGGACTCACTGGAGAAGAGCCTAATGCTGGGAAAGATTGAGGGCAAGAGAAGAAGGGGACGACAGAGAATGAGGTGGCTGGATGGAGTCACTGAAGTAGTAGGTGTGAGCTTAAATGGACTCCAGAAGATGGTAGAGGAAAGGAAGACCTGGAGGAATGTTGTCCACGGGGTCGCGATGGGTTGGACACGACTTCGCAGCTAACAACAACAAAGGACTTCAGCAAATATATACTGTATTTTAAGTGAAACTTATGTCTATACTGATGTGTCTCTGTGGGTGGTGTGAATATGTGTATATGTATATCTATGTGTATGTATATACACCCATGCCCACCTATACTCATAGGCATATATAGGTAGTCCTTGACTTAACAACAATTCATTTAGTGATTATTTGAATTTACAATGGCACTGGGAAAAGTGACTTATGACCATTTTTCACACTTATGCTCATTGTGGCATCCCCGCAGTCATGTGATCAAAATTTGGATGTTTGGCAACTGGTTCATATTTATGACGGTTGCAGTGTCCTGGGGTCATCTGATCCCCTTTTGTGGCCTTCTGACAAGCAAAATCAATGGGGAAGGCAGATTCACTTAATAACTGTGTTACTAACTTAATAACTGCAGTGATTCACTTAACAATTGTGGCAAGAAAGGTTGTAAAATGGGGCAAAACTCACTTAACAAATGTTTCACTTAGCAACAGAAATATTGGGTTCAGTTCAGTTCAGTGGTCGTAAGTCGAGTTTTACCTGTATATGCTTAAGCTTCATTTCCGGTGCGTGCAGATTTCCAGCAAAAATTGTATGAATTTGGTGAGTTAGATTTTATTTTTTTAACCTCACTGGAAATACACATTTGGTTTTGGAAAGATCATTACTTCATGATCTTTATTTGCAGTCCACAGAAATGAGTAGATAGTCCTTAGCAAGGTCAGCTAGTAAAACTATAAATAAGTGTGGATATTAGAGAGAATAGGAGATAGTCCTACATTTGAGAAGATAAGGCTGATTGGCCATTTAAGAATAAAATGGGAAACTCTTTGAGGATAAAAAAAGTGGATTAGCAAGAGTGTTATTTCTATCAAACCTTTCTTTCCTCTGTTGCAAAAACTCAATTCAGAAGGAAACATCAACACCAGAACAATTTGTCAAATGCTCTTAGTCCAGGTTACATCAAATGAAGAGTTTTCTGTTCTGAGAAAATTCATTTTGTTTAGAATTAAAGAAAAATAAGCCTGCTTTTTTTTCTGATGCATAGCCAATTACGGTACCTTCCTCACATGGTGGCAATAAGGGTTTTGGAACATGTTTTTATACAGACTTGCCTATAAAAAATATGTGTGTATTTGTACAGTCCTTGGTGTTGTTTTCCTGCAGATGCATCATTACTCAACTAGGTAATGTGATGTTACCTAGTTGGATAATGAAACCTCTTCAAGCAAACAACCAACCTCAGAGAACAAAAGACTCCAAGGTTCAACTCTAAGCTACATACAATTTCTCCCATATGTGCATTTGCTTGTGTACACATATCAGATGCCATTTAAATCTGGGATTTGTTTTATTGGGCTGTGACACATACAACAGATTTATGCTTTGTAATTTGTGAAATAGTGGAACTTCTTTTTTTTAAAAAAAGGGGACTAATCTGTTCAAATTGTTTTAAACTGATAACAAATTAGAGAATAGTTAATGATTCACCTAACGTCTGAATTCACAAACAGCACCGGATTTTAGCATGCAGAAATATAAGCATGCATTTTACATTTACGAAAAGAAAGAAAAGCAGCTTTGTATACCTAACCAATAGCAAATGGGTTAATTGTAGAATTTGATGCAACAAGCATTTGCAAAAGAAGGGGGGAGGATATGTTCAGAAAATAGCAATGCAAAATGGCTTGGGTCCGGGTTATCTGAGGGAACACCTGCTGCCGGCATCAAGCTCCCTTCATCCAGTGCGCTCCCACAGGGAGGGTCTTCTCAGGGTACCGCTGGTAAGAGATTGCCGGCGGACAACACCCAGGGGTAGGGCCTTCTCAGTGGGTGCGCCCGCCCTTTGGAACCAGCTGCCAGTGGAGCTTAGGACTGCCCCCGACCTCCGTTTGTTCCGCCGGGACCTGAAGACCTGGCTCTTCGAGCTCTCTGGCCCAGGCTGAGAATTTTAATTTTAATTTTAATTTTAACTGGGGTTTTATTTGTTCAGGGATGGATATAATTTTTTTAACTGTTTTTAACTTTTGTATTTTTTTTGTTTTAATCACCCTGTAAACCGCCCTGAGTCCTTTGGGAAAGGGTGGTATATAAATATAATAAAATAAAATAAAATAAATAAATAAAATAAAAGCTGTTATATGCCAGAGATCAATATTAATGAAAATGGCTGATTATAACAAGATGACTAGCTTTATGAAAGGGAAGAACAGAAATGGAGCGTAAGTTCTTCTAATTACTTCTTTGCAAGAAAGGATACCAAAAAGGCTAAAGAGTTAGAAAAAGACTTCCCCTAGGTTATTTTCTAGGCTCCCAGTTTTCATTATGTATTTAAACCAAGTAAACATTCTCAAACTTGCTAGAGAACAATTACGTCAGAACCAGCATCTTTGGCTTAACGCTTTGCTGGTGTTCTGTCATCGACAGGGAAGGGGGGAGGGACAAACAGGCAATTTGCTGCATACCTTTATGATGGAAAATTGGGAGGGGGGAATTGACAGTTGAGGAAGAACAGAACAGCTTGGAATCTAGTTCATACTGGCACCCTGGCATCTTCAAGACCATTTGCCTTGAGTGTGGAATTTCACCAGCCCAAACACCTCAGAGCTTCTCCTAACATCAGGGCAGTGCTGGATTGGCCATGCTCGGATAGACCATGGGGGTGGGGGTGGGGGAGAGGGCTAGGGAAAACCAGGGGTTTTAGTTCTGTATTGGCACCTGGGAATTTTAGATTCTGCTTGGGTCTACTGCAGTTAGCATCTCTTAGTAAAAGTGCCTTTTCACTTCAAATGGAGTCGAGAGTTTTACTTCCCTAAGGGATCAGACTAGGGCAGGTCTGACAAATTAAAAACTATGCTGTATTGTAGATATTAAATGAGAAATTTGAAACCCTAAAGTACAGTCTGTTTGTAAAAAAGGTCTAAATTTGCAATTCAGCCACGTCTCAAGGACACTTGGTCTCCTACCAGTGCTCTAGGCTGAAATAGAGACACATTACAATATATTTAGCATAGCCACCCAGTAAAAACCACAATGATGGGAAAATAATGAGATGTCAAACAAAAGTAACTATATAATGTGAGTTGCATCTTGATGTCTGTACACAGGTTTTATTATTGCCTCCCCTCCTCCATGAGTGTCCACAACAATTAGTGGTGACAAAGGACTGGGAGGCCAAATGAAAATGAGCTGTCATTACTTTGTTAAAACCTTCAATCTGGTAATAATTTCCCAAGAATCCTTGGGAAATTTATTGCACTGCTTATAGGCCTTAAATAAATCCATAGTATGGTCATTATTCCCATCTGCCTCAAAAAATACCATAGAAGAGTTAGCAATTCCAGAAACACCATGGTTAGATTAAAGCTCAGTAATTTCCTGCCATAGACTAAAGATTTTCCCCTGGATGTACAAAGTTCTCTCTAGGAATGTGAAGTTGAAAACCAGATCCAAAGAAGTCACAGAGAATTCTAATCTGGAAATGGAAAGTCATCTGTACAGCATATTTCTCAAATTTGGCAATTTGAAGATATGTGAACTTCAACTCCCAGCATTTCCTAGCCAGCAGTTGAAGTCTACACATATTCAAGCTTCCAAAGTTGAGAAACCCTATTCTAGAGTAATCCAAATACAGTACTAAGCAAGGGCTTTTTATTACAGTACTAAGCATTCTGGTCTCAAAGTGAACCAAAGGCCAATCTATTAAAATAACACAAAGAGTTAGGAAAATATGTGAGCAAAGAAGATTATGTTCTTTGCTCGCGAGAAGCACTTCTCTAGAGTAATCCAAATACAGTATTAAGCAATGACCCTGCATTTTGGTCTCAAAGTGAACCACAGGCTAATCTATTAAAATAACACAAAGGGCTAGGGAAACATGTGAGCAAAGAAGATTATGTTCTTTCAATAATCAACTGGATTATTTACTTAGATTTAGAGCCTGGCCCTCATTTCAAAAACAGAGCTCTCTCAGAGGACTTTTAATCAATCAATCAATCAATCAATCAATCAATCAACATAGAGACATCCAACTGTTAACTCTTATTGGGCTGCTGTTTAATTTAAACTCACAATATTTTATTATGATGATTTCCCCATTTTAATTCATTTTGTTGCATGGTGGATGTTTTTATTTCTGTAAACCACCATGAGTCACAAGACTGCTGTAACAAATAAATAAAGGTACAATTTCTACAGCATACTCTATCTCACTATCTCTCCACTTGCAGCCACTGCTGTCAATAAAGTCCAGATTAATTCAAAACGTGCAGCCTTCAGAACCTCAAATCCTAAAAGCATAATTTATGGATGTGGAAATATCAAATGTCTAAATATTATAGGCAAAAAACCCCAGTCACTGCTTGAAAAGATTATTGAATTTTCTCCAGAAAATAGAAACATTCTCAGAAGACTTAACAAATTGTCACATTTATTCAGATAACAATCTCCCAAACACAGGTCCCTGTTTATTTTGAAAATCATTCCACAGAGTTCAGCCTTTTGAAATACTTCTAATGACTTGGTCCACATGACCAAGGATATTTGAGGACAAGTACAAATATCTTTTCCATCCTAATAGTTTTCTGGAGGGCCTTTAAAGACCTAGTTGTTCTCATAGACATTAAGTTAGCATGGTTGGAGCCCCCCTCTGTGTGTGTGTGTGTGTGTGTGTGTGTGTGTGTGTGTGTGTGAGAGAGAGAGAGAGAGAGAGAGAGAGAGAGAGAGAGAGAGAGAGAGAGAGAGAGAGAGAGAGAGAGAGAGAGAGATGTTTGTCTTTTTGATCAATTCTGCCATCTTGTTATTGTATATTGCTATATACTTTTGGTACATTTGTTGTTTGCTTTTATCCTGTGAGTTGCCGAGAATCAATTGGAGTCAGATGGTACAGAAGTCAAATAAAATAGATAAATAAACTTGACTGCTTCCTTCACAATATGGGTATCTGAAGGAAAAGAGGCCTTCACAGTTTGGGCATGTTCACGTAACACATTTCACCAAGTCAGGGAGAAATTTAGTCAAAGTCTTTACCCAGTACAGTGCATTTTCATTCATTTTTATAGTTTAGTATGCTGTGAAAATCCAGGCCATTTGCTTATCCTATGGTTGAAAATGTTGTGGAAACACAGACAATGAGATAATCTAGTAATTTGGTAAAATGTGCTATATGAATGCAGCCAGTGTGAAAGAGAGGACTGGTATCTTTATACGCACAGGGAAGAGGAAAGAGTGACTTATCAATATGTACTTCTCAGCCTGTTTCCAGAAACCTGAAAAGGCATATATGATTGAACCTTGAAAAATTCAAGCCATAATAGAGGGAATTTTCATGAAAATAAAGTTGTCCTTTAGTGAAAACTAGAGGTGAACTTGTCCTTACTGAAAACCAAACTTAGCATAGATTTACCATTTACTAAAACTTGGACTCTGAAAAAGGGAGAGAGGAGAAGGGTGGACGCCTTTGAATTATGTTGCTGGAGATGATTATTACACATCCCATGGACTGCAAAAATCACAAAATGTCCTAGACTGAATCTAGCCTTATTTCTACCTATAACAGGGGTGTCAAACTCGCAATGTCATGTGACGTGTCGCGACGTATCACAACTTTTTTTGCCATTGCTGGCAATGGGGTGGGTGCGGTTTTGCTATGATGCATCTGGCCCTTGGGCTGGCAGTTTGACACCCCTGGCCTATAAGAAAAAGAACCTGTCTATTAGCCAACGGGTATATTAGATGCAGTAGCTCAGTGGGTTAGGACGCTGAGCTTGTCGATCAGAAGGTCGGCAGTTTGGCGGGTCGAATCCCGAGTGCCACGTAGCAGAGTGAGCGCCTGTTACTCGTCCCAGCTTCTGCCAACCTAGCAGTTCGAAAGCACGTAAAAATGCAAGTAGAAAAATAGGGACCGCACGGAGATGTCCTTGGACAAGCGCTGGCTCTTCAGCTTTGAAACGGAGATGAGCACCGGCCCCTAGAGTCGGAAACGACTAGCATGCATATGCGGGGGAACCTTTACCTTTATATTAGATGCCTGATTTTTGGACTATGGGTCTTCAAACTGAAGGGGGTGTTGTTAATATTTCCTCATGCTAAAGCATCAGCACCTTCATTAAAGCACATTATAAAAATATATTCAACATCCTTCTTTCCTAGATAAGCTAATTTGCTGCAGATTTGTCTGTCTAGAAAATTTACAGTCTGTTCCTCGGGCATTAGTGTGTCCAAGTGGCTAAAGGCAGAGATATATACTCCCTGAAAGAGAGATGTAGAAGAACAAAATCCCACCTCAAATAATGGTAGCATCTGATGCATTATAATTATCTCCACCCTGCAAAGATGCTTTTATTAATAGTCATCCATTCAGCCTATTGTGCAAATTGGACACTCATTAAAACCATACAAATAACAAATACCTGAAACCTTTGCAACACAAAGCTGTAAAGTAAATTAACATTTTATTTACTGGTCGTTAACATGAGGTGAAGAGCAGCTGATATCACACTAATTTATAATAAGGTCACAAAGGCAGTAAATTACTTCTAAACAAATTGGACACTTTCACCCATAGGAAAAGTATTCTGGAGTGCCATAAAGACAAGTAGGCTGTGGCTGACTGTAATTTTCTATCTCACTTGGTATTTCTAAGAGTCCAGACAGATGACTTCTGATTCTGGAAATCGCATCATCTCAGAATAACTTTCCCCTCAATGTGCAGAGTCACAATTGTTATACTGATGTTGTTTATCCTCATCTTATGACTGCTAGATTAACTTAGTGGCTTTATTGACCAATTATGTCAGCTCTTTTTTTGTTCCCCTTAAATCTATTTTGCTGAGATTAGCCAAAATTAAAAAAAATGCACAGCAAAGATGACTCAGTTTTTTCCTTATTGCTTTAAAGAGGGGAATATGTACTTATCCTTCTGATCAAACTAGAGTGAGATATTGAATTGGGATGACACAAGGTCTCCACTATTCAATATTATGTGGACGTGAAGGTGGTGCTTTTCATATATGTAGATTATCTAGAATTCAGTGGGATAACCATTACCACGGAGAATAAAAATGAAATTCAAAACTGTATTGATTGGTTGAAGAAATGGGCTGAAAATACCAAAGTAAAATTTCACAGAGACAAATGCAAAATTTTGCTTGGCTTTAAGAAGGGGTTAATTATAGGTAGTTCTTGATTTACAACCACAATTGAGTCCCAAAATTTCTGTTGCTAAACAGGACAGTTGTTAAGTGAGTTTTGCTCCATTTTGCTACCTTTCTTGCCAAAGTTAAATGAATCCCTGCAGTTGTTAAGTTAATATCATGGATTTAAGTAAATCTGGCTTCCCGACTATCAGAAGGTTGCAAAAGGGGATCAATGATGCTGGAATACTGCAACCAACATAAATGTGACCAGCTGCCAAGCATCTGAACTGTGATTTATGTCCATGGGGATGCTGCAAGAGTCATAAGTATGAAAAACAGCAATAAGTCACTTTTGCAGTGCCATTGTAACTTCAAACAGTCACTAAAGAAATGATTGTAAGTCAAGGATTTCCTGTAGTTGATTAGGAACGGTATATGAATGTCAGACTCCTCAATAATCAAGGAAAAATAAGTGGGAGTTACTTTATTGTTCCTCGTCTATAAACAAAAAGCTTACGAAACTAACACAATTACTTGCATCACTATAGATATACTCTGGGAATTGGTAGGAAGGAGCCGTTCCTGCTGACCAAACTTTCCAAGCACTGCTGCCTCTTTAAATGGAAAGTATTTGCATTTGTCTTCATATTCTTTAAAGTCAGCTAGAAGAGACCTCCTAGAAACACAGCTCATGTTTTCTAGGACATACCCTGTGAGGTAGAACTGCTGAAATTGCTTCCTTTTCACATGTGATAAAGAGCAGCAGCACTGGGATCTCTAGCTATTGATAAAGCTGTTAACAACAGCAACAACAATACAGTTGGCAGGGACCCTGGAGGTCATCTAGTCCAACCCCCTGCTCAGGCAGGAAACCCTATACCATTTCAGGCAAATGGCTGTCCAGTCTCTTCTTAAAAACTTCCAGTGTTGGAGCATTCACCACTTCTGGAGGCAGGTTGTTCCACTGGTTAATTGTTCTAACTGTCAGGAAGTTTCTCCTCAGTTCTAGGTTGCTTCTCTCCTTGACTAGTTTCCATCCGTTGCTTCTTGTCCTGCTTTCAGGTGCTTTGGAGAATAGCTTAGCTCCCTCTTCTTTGTGGCAGCCCCTGAGATATTGGAACACTGCTATCATGTTATCCCAAGTTCATGAAGTATCCAGACTGGTTAAAGAATACGCCTGAGCAGTGTTTTGCATTTCAAAAGAAAAAAAAAGTGCTTTGTGTCTCCCGTGGGTAGTTGGGAGCACTTGTACAGTATTTTGTCAGCTCCTTTTTAAAGCAGCTCCTTCTTTCTTGAGATTGTAAAACTGAACTCTGCAACATGAGCCACAGAGGGAAAAAAATGTCCTTGCTTTAAGACAGGGGTGTCAAACTGCCAGCCTGCGGGCCGGACGCATCACCAGGAAACCGTGCCCAACCCACTGCCGGCAATGGAGAAAAAGCTCCAATATGTCACACGATGTCACGTGATGTCACGAGTTTGACATGTCTGCTTTAAGGAGTTGCAGATGTGTATGCACACTTGTCTGTCAAAGCATCATTTTCTCCTCTTTCACTCTAGAATCATATCAAAGAATGAAGAGGCCCAAAAGGACCTGTATTTTAGCAAGGCAGAGCACCAAAAGTACATTACAAAGGCATTTCTTTTTATGGAAAGCCATAAATTAGAGGTCAGAAGATCACAAAAGGGGATTGGACTACTGCAACGCTCTCTACATGGGGCTGCCCTTGAGGACCACTCGGAGGCTTCAGCTGGTGCAGAATGCAGCCGTGCGGGTTGTGATGGGGGTTTCCCGATACTCCCATGTAACACCTCTGCTCCATGAGCTGCATTGGCTTCCGGTTGCCCTCCGGGTGAGATTCAAGATGCTGGTGATGACCTATAAAGCCCTAAATAGCTTGGGTCCGGGATATCTGAGGGAACACCTGCTGCCGGCATCAAGCTCCCTTCGTCCTGTGCGCTCCCACAGGGAGGGTCTTCTCAGGGTACCGCCGGTAAAAGATTGCCGGCGGATAACACCCAGGGGGAGGGCCTTCTCTGTGGGTGCGCCTGCCCTCTGGAACCACCTGCCCGTAGAGCTTAGGACTGCCCCTGACCTGCGTTCATTCTGCCGGGACCTGAAGACTTGGCTCTTTGAGCTTTCTGGCCTGGACTGAGAGTATTAATTGGGGTTTTAATTGGGGTTTTATATTTATTCAAGGTCTAAATGTAATCATTTTAACTGTTCTTAATTTTTGTAATTGTTGTATTGTTATTTTAAAAACCTTGTGAACCGCCCTGAGTCCTACAGGAGAAGGGCGGTATATAAGTCTAATAAAGATAAAGATAAAGATAACGATCACATGACCCCAGGACACTGCAACCATCATAAATATGAACCAGTTGCCAAGCATCTGTATTTTGACCGTGGGGATGCTGCAATGGTTGGAAGTGTGAAAAACGGTCATAAGTCACTTTTTCCAGTGCCCTTGTAACTTTAAATGGTCACTAAATGAATGGTTGTAAGTCCAGAACTACTTGAAGATATCTACAATAAACCAGTCACCTCAGCTAATGGATATGACTTCTTTCCCTTTTCTGTTTCTTGCAGTTTTATAATGTATGGAGCATAAGAAATGAGTTGGAATCTGTTCCCTGAAAACAAAGGTAGAAGATAACAATACAAATAATCATAAACAGCACCTACTGTGGATCTTTAACTTCTTTTTTTATTGAAAAGTTTTACAGTACATTTTTTAAAAAAGCAAAACCCCTCCCAACCCCCTCCCCTCACGCCAAACCTCCCCAACTCTTCCCTCCCCCCTCCCCCCTCCGACTTCCCAGAGCTGAATACAAGGTATAAAAATACAAACAAACATAATCTACAATATGCAAACAACAATAAAATATTAAATTCTATTGCACTTTAACTCTTAATAAAATAACTACAAGCAGTTTATATATCACATAAATCCAATACTTATTCAAATGCTAAGTGAAACTTTTTAGTCCCATATTTATTCTGGATATAATCAATCCATCTTCGCCACTCCACAATATATCTCTGTTGCAAATGGTCTTTCAAATACGCTGAAATCTTTGCCATTTCCGCCAGGTTGGAAACTTTTAAAGTCCATTCTTCTATAGTAGGCAGTTCTTCCTTCTTCCAATATTGTGCTACTAAAAGTCTCGCTGCCGTAATTAAACTTTAACTTCTTGTGATGTTGGAGATATTGAATCTTTAATGTGATATTACCGGAAAGAAACAATACAGATTAACTAGAAACAGGATTTTTCCAAGGACTCCTATGCATAGAAACATATCCTTGGTAAAATGGATATAAATGGATAGGAGTGTATAAGCCACAGACTTCACATGACCATTTATGATTTGTAAGAAGTAGGAAAATATCATTGTATACAAACAGAGTCATGGCTGATTAGAAAGTTAAGTAGAACGCTTAAGAAATCTATCCAGGATAAGTTTGGAAAAACACAGTGTTTACAAAGGAAATGTGAACAGAACAAAGTCTGCTTTGATCATTGTGCAGAGCATGATTTTGAACTAGCTTTTAGAACTTTTTTGTTGTTGTTGTTAGCTGCGAAGTCGTGTCCGACCCATCGCGACCCTATGGACAACATTCCTCCAGGCCTTCCTGTCGTCTACCATCTTCTGGAGTCCATTTAAGCTCACACCTACTGCTTCAGTGACTCCATCCAGCCACCTCATTCTCTGTCGTCCCCTTCTTCTATTGCCCTCGATCTTTCCCAGCATTAGGCTCTTCTCCAGTGAGTCCTTCCTTCTCATTAGGTGGCCAAAGTATTTGAGTTTTAGCTTCAGGATCTGGCCTTCTAAAGAGCAGTCAGGATTGATCTCCTCTAGGACTGACCGGTTTGATCGTCTTGCAGTCCAAGGGACTCGCAGGAGTCTTCTCCAGCACCATAGTTCAAAGGCCTCAATTCTTTGGCGCTCAGCCTTTCTTATGGTCCAACTTTCACTGCCATACATTGCAACTGGGAAGACCATAGCCTTGACTATACGTACTTTTGTTGACAGGGTGATGTCTCTGCTTTTTAGTGTGCTGTCTAGATTTGCCATGGCTTTCCTCCCCAGGAGCAAGCGTCTTTTAATTTCTTGGCTACAGTCCCCATCTGCAGTGATCTTGGAGCCCAGGAAAATAAAATCTGTCACTACCTCCATTTCTTCCCCATCTATTTGCCAAGAATTGAGAGGGCCAGATGCCATGATCTTGGTTTTCTTAATGTTAAGTTTCAACCCAAGTTTTGCACTCTCCTTCTTCACCCGCAACAAGAGGCTCTTTAGATCTTCACTTTCTGCCATTAGAGTGGTATCATCTGCGTATCTTAGGTTGTTGATATTTCTTCCGGCAATCTTAATTCCAACTTTTGATTCATCTAGCCCTGCCTTTCTCATGATGTGCTCTGTAAGTTAAATAGGCAGGGCGACAGTATACAGCCTTGCCAGACTCCTTTCCCAATTTTGAACCAATCAGTGGTTCCGTGTCCAGTTCTCACTGTTGCTTCTTGACCCGCATATAGGTTTCTCAAGAGACAAATAAGATGGTCTGGTACTCCCATCTCTTTAAGAACTTGCCACAGTTTGTTATGATCCACACAATCAAAGGCTTTAGCATAGTCAATGAAGCAGAAGTAGATGTTTTTCTGGAACTCCCTAGCTTTCTCCATGATCCAGCGTATGTTGGCAATTTGATCTCTAGTTCCTCTGCCTCTTCGAAATCCTGCCTGTACTTCTGGTAGTTCTCGATCCACATACTGCTGAAGTCTAGCTTGTAGGATTTTAAGCATGACTTTACTAGCATGAGAAATGAGTGCAATGGTGCGATAGTTTGAACATTTTTGGCACTGCCTTTCTTTGGAATTGGAATGTAAACTGATCTTTTCCAATCCTGTGGCCACTGTTGAGTTTTCCAAATTTGCTGGCAAATTGAGTGTAGCACTTTTACTGCACTGTCTTTTAAGATTTTGAATAGCTCAGCTGGAATACTGTCACCTCCACTAGCTTTGTTGTTGCTCAGCTTTTCTAAGGCCCACTTCACCTCACATTCTAGGATGTCTGGCTCGAGGTCAGTGACCACCTCATTGTGATTATCTGGGACATTAAGCTCATTCTTGTATAGTTCTTCTGTGTAATTTTGCCACCTCTTCTTAATCTCTTCTGCCTCTGTTAGGTCCCTGCCATTTTGGTCCTTTATCATGCCCATTTTTGCATGAAACGTTCCCTTCATCTCTCCAATTTTCTTGAAAAGATCTCTGGTCCTCCCTATTCTATTGTTTTCTTCTATTTCTTTGCATTGTTCATTTAAGAAGGCATTCTTATCTCTTCTAGCTATTCTCTGGAATTCTGCATTCAATTGGGCATATCTATGTTTTTCTCCCTTGCCTTTCGCTTCCCTCCTTTCCTCAGCTATTTGCAAAGCTTCCTCAGACAGCCATTTTGCTTTCTTGCATTTCTTTTTCTTTGGGATGGTTTTGGTTGCTACCTGTTGTACAATGTCGCGAACCTCTGTCCATAGTTCTTCAGGCACTCTGTCTATCAGATCTAATTCCTTAAATCTATTTGTCACCTCTACTGTATATTCAACAGGGATATGATTTAATTCATACCTGAGTGGCCAAGTGCTTTTCCCTACTTTCTTCAGTTTAAGCCTAAACTTTGCAAGGAGAAGCTCACGGTCTGAGCCACAGTCAGCTCCTGGTCTTGTTTTTACCGACTGTATAGAGCTTCTCCATCTTTGGCTGCAGAGCATATAGTCAATCTGATTTCTGTGTTGACCGTCTGGTGATCCAAAATTATGTTCTCCATACCACAGATATTTAATTTACTTACTCTGCTGACAAGAAACTTCACTTCTATTTCCTTTTTTTCAAAAAAAGTTTTCTTTACATAAAAAAAGTTTTCTTTACATTTTCTAGTTAAAGTTATATTCATTTTTTAAAAACTGTAACTTGCTTAATATCAAATCAGTCATTTGATAAGACCAGATACATTTTTGCAGCTCTCTGACCCATCTAATTTCAATGTGGGCATTTACAAGCAAGCAATGTTACATTTTATTGTTGGTCCCTTTTAACTCCACATGCTATAATTGTTCTAAGATGCAGTTATTAGAACTTTAAAAAACAATGATCTATTGACTGTCACCCTTCTAAGAAAGTGGGGTTTTTTTACAGACTGTGGTTGAAAGAAAACACTGTTCAACTACAGATGGACACCAGGTTTATCCTTGAAAGTCTGTTCCAAAGAATGTATTATGACAGTAAGATTTTCAGTTTTGTGCAATTTTTATTATATGATAAATTAATACTTTTGGATTAGGATTACAGTTTAGATTGGGGTAGAGTTTAGACACCTAAGTTTTTATGAATTGATGGGATTATGCTATAAATTATTATTCTGAGGAATAAGGTCATCCTACCATTAGCTTGGGTGAGACAGTTTCTGCATATGGTAGATCCTCAAAAAAAAAGTCCTGGAGGAAAAAAATAATGTGCAATAAAGCTTTCTTTGAACTCCATAAGTTAAAATGATGTCTTCAATACAAAAAGTGCATTCAAATAAAGATGCATAACTAGATCAGTTAAAGGCCATACTTGCATAATATGCTCAGCTTGATTAGTATTAACTTTGATTCATTGAGACAAGCTTAATGTATCATACAAATCCAATTAATTGATTAGTTTATGGATTATCTTCTTCAGTAAACCCAGATTAATTCATTAACTAGGTTAAAACATCAACGTCAATTGAACCATTACATAAATTGGGCTGAGGTCATACAAAACTAACCAACGTAGTATGGACATAACACCAGGTACAATGCAAATATAACTCTCTCCCTTTCCTGATTCTACCCCCAGTATTAATTGCAACCCCTGAAATACTGTATATCCTTAAGAACAGACAGAAATTCCCAATGAAAGTGCATGAAGCCGACAAAACATTTCTCATTAAATTATCTGTGAATTTCACCATGGATTGGTCCAAATAAAAGTGGCTATTATTTCCTAATTGATAAGAAACTATTGAGCTGATGAAGGGCTGTCACAGATTGGTCTGTTTGAAAGGTTAGGGATGTGTCGCTGAACCTTGAGAACTTGAAGATGCATGGACTTCAACATGCTGGTTGGGGGGGGGGGTTGTGGAAGTTATAGTCCATACATCTTCATTGCCAAAGTTGAGAAAAAGGGTATATGAGAGCTCCAGTTCTCCTCTTTGTAATAATATGGGAAAGAGTATGTATAGCATGATACAGGGGTCTTCAAATGTGGCCCTTTTATGACTTGTGGACTCCAACTCCCAGAATTCCTCAGCCAGGCATGCTGGCTGAGGAATTCTGGGAGTTGAAGTCTACAAGTCATAAAAGGGCCACGTTTGAAGAACCCTGGCATAATAGTTAGGGCATCAAATTAAGGCCAGGGAGACTTGAACCTAAGTCTTTCTTGATGATGTAAACTCACTGGGTGACTTAGGCTAATTTAGGTTGCTCTGTTTTATTTTGTTGTTGTTGGTAAAATAAAAATAAAAATACTGAAATAGGTGTCTAAGAACCATGAGATCCCGAAGGGCAGGCAGGATATAACTATAGCAAATAAATAAATAAATTCCCATTTAATTTATAATTACACTTTTTAAATATTGACCTTTACAGTAATTAGCATTTGCAAATTTCATTCATGCTTTTCAGGGGTGAGTTATGTACTTTTGAAGCTGAAACACTGAATGCTGAGACGATTGCCCAGTCATTTAACAATCCAAGGTTAAATGACTTCTCTTATGCCCAAAAATGTTTACTAAGAAAACAGGAATAATGCATCCTACCGTATCTAAATCGGAGAAGCAGCCAATTGTTTTCTAAGCATATAATTGTTATGACTGCAACTGATTCTATGTGGTTTCCAGTTAGCCACAAAGTCTCTCAAAGCTTCTTCGTGGCACTTTCGTATGAACCTTCCTTGACCTCCAGTGTAGCCATGTGGGAAAAATAAATACTGCTTCCTGTCACATCACTGTTGTCGCCACCAGGCAATCCGGAAATAACTTAGGTCAAATATGTCCCACTGACTTCAATGAAAACAATACATGGGGAAGCACTGTGGCGTTTCTCATGTATTGTCACCAGACTAACATTCCAGCAAGATAATATCAGTCTCTAGTGTGTTCAATGGCTGACTCTTCCTTCCATAACTTTCTGTGACATCATTGTTGCTGCAACTCTACTGGGGTGTGTGTGTGTGTGTCAAGAAGTTTGACAATGTCATACAAAAAGGCAAAAAGTACCAGGGGGTTGAACTAGAAGACCTCAAAGGTCCCTTACAACTCTATTATTGTTATTATTATAAGTTGCTTGGGAATATTATCATTTTCTATGTGGGAAGGGCTAAGCCCAAGCTTAATTTTTTATGTAGCTTTATGCTTTCATAAAGTTCAATTTCATATAGTCCATGAAGATTGAGTAACATGATAGCAATGATCCAATAGCTAAGGGACTCTACAAAGAAGGGGAGGGGGCAGAACAAGAACTAATGGGTGAAGACTAATCAGAGAACAAACCAACTTAGAAATAAGGATAACTTTCCTGACAGTTAAAACAATTAATCAGTAGAAGGGCTTGCCTCCAGAAATTGTGGCTGCTCCATCACTGGAGGTTTTTAAGAAGAGATTGGACAGCCTTTTGCCTGAAATGGCATAGAGTCTCCTGCCTACGCAGGGGGTTAGGCTAGAAGACCTCCAACTCTGTTATTCTGTTAAGATGCGGGATAGAAGTATTTGGAAGCAAGCAGGAAGTTGATTCAGCAGGTCAGGTAGTTCCTTTCTCAGGATCCCCAACTGGGAGCTCAAACTGCTAAAGCACAAATGTAGGAAATTGCCTTTTAAAACGTGAGATGGAGATCAGTGCCAAGAAATGAGACTACTCAGATAGAATAGGAAACTTGATGTCATAGACAATTTATTATTTACAAGAACCTCAGGAAATGTCATGCTTCATGGTAAGAGAAATATCTGTACATGTTTATTTGGGCTTCTATTCTTATAATAAAAAAACACTGCAGAAAAATCTTCATGGTATAATTAGTGTCTCCAATCTCATGCCTTTCCAGATGATTTAAGTGAAATTTCAAAATGTTGTATGCAGCGTATGTCTGGAGGGTATTAAATTAGGGAAATCTGAAGTCAGATTTTAGTTAAGGAGAACTGCAGTGACCCATGGTGAATTCACTCAGTCCATATTATCCATTCAGTCATTCATCAAAATTAATGTTATGTTGCCTTACTGCCACACAGAGGCATTTAATGTGACTCACAAGAAGATATACAAAACCCTTCAGACTAAAATGTAACAACCGTTCAAGTACAGTTACAAAAAGTAAAACAGTGTCACTTCTACATCCCTGGCAGCAATGCTGTGCATCACATAGCCATCCCCACTGCTGCATTCCATCCTTGGCAAAGGATAAAACCCAATTATCTAGGACAGAAAACAAGGCAGGTTTTCACACAACATGGTATTTGCCCACCTTGCAGCTCCAAGGAACTACAAATAGCAGTGAAAATGAATCAAAATTAGTGTGACAGCCTTGGAAGAGCCAGAAAGCAGAACAAATCCATGGTCAACATACCAGTGTCTGAAGGCCAAGTTTAAGATTTTGGGGAAGGTGAAATTTGGAATGACCCAGAAGTTTTGTGTAGGGAGAAAAAAAAAGAAGAACACTACCAGGCAAGGTCTTAAATTATACCTTCTGGTTTCAGAAAGCATAGCTATGCTAGCAGAAGACAGGAAGGAGACAGCAGTCCAACACATCTGTGGCATGTCAGTCTGAGAAAAGCTAATTTAAAATAAAGCTGAACAGATGCATTTTGCATTTGTCCAACCTATTCTCATTCCATTTCATCAAAGAAAATGTACTTCATAAATATTTCAATGGAGAAGAAATTGTTGGAAGTTTTCACATGTAAAAAATGTGCTGTTCTTGCAGTTATTTAACGCGAAGCAAGGACAGGATGAATGGCCTAGTTTTCTTTGTACTGTCATCTTTTTCATAAACTACAGCTTCCCTGGCTTCCTACTTTTCTGCTAATCCCAAGGGGAAATAACATGCTAGCTTTATCATATCTTATAGCACTTAGACTTATATACCACTTCATAGTGCTTTATAGCCCTCTCTATGTGGTTTACAGAGTCAGCATATGGCCCCCAACAGTCTGGGTCCTGATTTTACTAACCTGAGCCGATCAGGATTGAACTCCAGGCTGTGAGCAGAATTAGCCTGCAGTACTGTATTCTAACCACTGAACCACCACAGCTCCTTTTGATATCTTGACGATACCTTTGTCATGAAGGAGTCTTTTCACTTGGACTGTTTTGGTACAAGTGTCTCTACTAAAGGGAGAAGTCTGCCTTGAGAATCTGCTACCTGTAGACTTCTAAGGAAGAAATGGCAAACTGAAGACTGATCTCCTAAAAATAGAGCTGATAACTGAGTAAGAATAAAGACCCAGTGAATAGATTGGTTCTGCACGCTTCCTCTCAGGAGAGACTCAAGATCTTCCACAAGTGTTCCAGACAGTTTCTCCTCATGAAGAGACTGAAAGACAATGGTCTCTGGCAGATTTAGACCTCTGAGAAATAAAGGAATATCAAGGAATATCATCCTGCTCAAACTACAGTTAGCACCTTCGAAAGGGACATTGGATTTGCACGTTTCCTTTTTGAATTACTTTTGGAAATTGCTAATTAATTACTTTTTAGCTACAATCCTTAGCAAAAAAGGGGGGGGGACTTTAAATGCAAGTTTAAGAATTAAACTTAAGAATTTAGTAAGAAAAACTAATAAACAGTAGAAAAGTGATTAGAACTTTGATTTTGGAAAATTACAAATGAAATAAAAGTACAGATGGATTTGAAATAAGATTTTGGGATTAATTGTAAAATTCCTCCCCATGGGAAAATACTTTTATTTTAAATTGTTTTAAAAAAAACATGATAGGATGGAACTTTGAAGGTTGGATACTAGAGAGAATTAGAAGCAACTGAAGATTACAATTAAAGGACAACACTTAAAGTTGACTTACAAGTACAGAATGAATCAAAATATTTTAATACTGGACCTATGGAAGGATATTTTTGAACAATGGACCCAAAAGTTAATTTTAAGAGTGTTTGTCTCTATAGATAGACTGTGTTTAAAAAATGTGAGGGAGATGAACAAATTTTACTGGACAAGACTGAGATGGATCTGAAATTTAAAGATGGATTTAACAATGACCGGCTACAAGAATGATAAGCGGGGGGGGGGGAATACTACATATAACATAGAAAAGAAACTGGCTAACATTGTAATAGAGTAAAAAAGATTATTGTGAGATGAACACCAAGATAATTGATAATTTTCCTATATTGGATTTACAAAATAGGGTTGTTAAGCTTTGAAAAATTTTGTGAGAAAGCTCAAGTTCAAGTTCTTGGACATTATTTGAAAGGACTAAATATCAAGATTGTTAAAAGTTAAAGGAAGGAATATAAAGTAGCTTTATTTAATCAAAGTTAAGATATATACAGATAGTCCTTGACTTGTGACCATTCATTTAGCAACCTCTTATGACTAGTCTTCACACTTATAACTATTGCAATGTCCCCAAGGTCATGTGATCAGAATTCAGGTGTTTGGCAACTGGCATCTATTTACAGCCTTCTAGTATCACATGATTGTTTTTATTTGCTGTGTTGAAGGGAAAAATCATTTCTTTTTATTTCTTTTTATTTACAAATATTCTTTTTTTCTTTTCTACACTTTCTAGCTTATTTGTTCTTTTATTTTTAAGTACTAAATGATGGATGGATGGATGGATGGATGGATAGATGGATGGATAGATGATAGGCTAATTTAAAGAAGAACAATATATATGTAATTGCGGTTGAAATTTTGAATAAAATATTTTTCTATACATGCACACCATCACACACACACAAACAAACAAATAAATAAGAAAGAATCTACTGCATGATTACATTAATGTGCAGCTGACCATTTCACTGTTGCCTTTGGCCACCATCATGCCATCCTTTCAGAACTAGAAATCTATTTATCAATTTTATTCTTTCCAACTATAAAAATGTTCTGAGGAGAGAGAATCATTTTAAAAGGTACCTAAAGAACCTATAAGTACTGAAAAGACTATTCAATTGTTTTCTGTAAGTCTGAGACTAACCTGCAAATTTATAACTGAAATATCTGCTTTGGCATGATATACATCTATCTGATAAAACAGGGCAGACACTGATTGCCAAGTGCTTTGTGGAACTCCAGTGTATTGATTACAAAGGAACCACATTTGTACTTTCCTTCGTTATTCTAGAGCTCAAAGGCAGGTATTTAGGTAAGCGCTGATCCAGTGAAATTTTTATGGGCACATGCTCTAAGCAGCCCTCACCACAACCCTGTGCACCTGCTAAGCTGAATTTCAAAAGCTACTATGAAATGAGTGGGCAAACCTTTTTGAATCTCTGTGATGTGATCATTAAGGTGTGGATTAAGACTGGGAGGAACTCTCATTGAAATTCAGTATTGACCATGAAATTTCACCCGGGGCTTTCAGCCAGCCATTATCTTTCAACCTAACCTATGTCGCAGGGTTATTTTTGTGGGGGGAAAAAACACATGGACAAGGGATTACATATAATAAGTGCAGCTTTGAGCTCCTGAAGGAAAGACAGGATTTAGATTTCTATCTAAGCAATTAATATGACATTTTGGAGGCACAGAATCACAGTGTTGGAAAAGGCCATCCTAGCTGCACTGCGTATTGTGAAATTCTCACAAAATGGCTGCCATGACTAATGCAGCAGAAGCCAAGTTTGGTAGTTGCTCTTTCTCCTAAAGATGTTCCACTACTTTTTTTGGACCATTTTTTTCTGGGTAGCGAGACATTCAAAGCTACTGTGCAGCCTGATGGTCACTAAGGATGGGGTTTCAATTACAATGGTTCCATCATGTTGCCTATTCTTGTGTTAAAGGACTTGCACCCTCATAAATACAAATAATGATTTCCACAGCCGAATGTCACAAATGTTTATGGTGCATGCAGTGGGTTTGGGAACTTCAGACCAACATTTCTAATGGACCCCAAGATAAGGAAAGAGAAATTTTACATTATGTAAACCATGCAGCTTTTCCCTAGCATAGGTAGTCCTTAACACACAACAGTTCATTTAGTGGCTGTTTGAAGTTATGACGGCTCTGAGAAAAGTGACCATTTTCACACTTATGACTGTTGCAGCATCCCCATGGTCACACAATCAAAATTCAGACACTTGGCAACTGGGATGTATTTATGACGGTTGCAATGTCCCTGGGGTCATATAATCACTTTTTGTGACCTTCTGACAAGCAAAGTCAATGGGGAAGCCACATTCACTTAACAGCTGTGCTACTAACTTAACAACTGTAATGATTCACTTAGCAAAGGTGGCAAAAAAGGTCATAAAATGGAACAAAACTCACTTAACAACTGTCTCACTTAGCAACCGAAACTTTGGGCTCGCAAGTCGAGGACTACCTGTATGTCCTCCAATTCCATCCACAGTTTTACCAAACAAAGAAGGGACATATGACACAGTAAAGACAAGATAAGCTTTATACGGATGCAATCATTCATAGACTACAGCCTGTTTCATCACATGTTTAAAAATATTATCCACAGAGTAAAAACCAGTGAACTGCAAAGTAGAGCAATTTACGAGGTATGGATCTTTGGATTTGAGCAAGAATAAATAATCTGTTTAGAAACTACCAAATTAATTATGTAACCTCTGCAAGGATTGCTGTATCATGGTTCAATAGATGTTTTGTGAATGGCCACTGAGAGGTATTCATCACTGTCTCTGCTTTCAGCATTTTGTTTGGCTTTGACCTCATTGTTTGCACTTAACCCCGATTAAATCATAAATGTCTGTGTGTAAGTATACATACTGAAGGCACTTTGTGCATCTGATGAAATAAGATGTAATTCACAAAACCCTCTGACATAATCCATCTGTTTCTCTGTGAAGTGGCAGAAAAGTGGTTGCAGCTTTTGCTTTAAGACAAGCAGAACTATCTCTGCGTACACATTTTAGGGACAAAAAATATTATCCACAGAGTAAAAGCTTTTATTCTAAAACCAGGATGTCTGCAAAGTGTCTGTGCCCTGAGAATGCTGAGATTCACTCAATTACCAGATCTTTATAGTCACCAGCAAAGACAAAACAGAATAACAAAGTTGGAAGAGACAGTTGGAGGTCTTCTAGACCAGCCTACTGCTCAAGCAGGAGAACCTATACCGGGCATGTCAAACACGCAGTCCGTGGGCCAAATGTGGCCCACCCAGCCCACCCCGGCCACGCAAAGGCAAAACAAATCCCAATACGTCACGATACGGCCCCACAATGCGATCGGGGTTCGACTCCCCTGCCCTATACCATTCTGGATGGCTGTCTAAGCTCTTCATGAAAAATCTCCAAGGATGGAGCACTCACAACTTCAACTCTGCGAGACTGCTCTTGAAATCTGGACAAGAGCCTGGAATATTTTACTGAATATTGCCCTAGCTCTGTAATTTGAGGAGTGATGTTAGAACATGCAAACTTTATAAAACAAAATCTAAATTTGGAGCAGATTTTTCTTTTTTAAAAGAGGGAGAGAGGAGAACCCACCATCTGTTATTGTATGCCAGCAATTCCTGGTTGATCTTTTAGGAGAAAGAAACCATGTCTCAAATGCTGTAGCAGAAAAGGCTGGAAGATTCAATTCTGCTCTGCCTGCAGCCACAAATATGCTCTATCCCTGGATGAAAGATGAGCAAGTGAAATTGGCAGGTCACAAGCAAGACTACAGTAGCTCCTGTTGGCCTGGGGAGATTACCCCAAATAAGACTAAGCACCCTCCACCCAGAAACTAAGGAGCATCATTAAATGCCTGGAGGTTGAAATAACTGGGAATTAGGAACAGCCCTACCCTTGAAGAATATGACATCAAAAGAGACCAGGAGCTGATTGACTGAAAGAAAGATAATATACTTTCTGCAGCTCTTGAAGACTTCCTTAAGTTCTGCTATTATTCCTTCAAGCACTTCCCTTTGTAAACATCTGCTATGGAGAAGTGTTAAGGGTCCAGCTGTTTGCAGCTGTAAATCTTTGGGGGGAAAAATATTTACACAACGGAGGGCAAAATTCCCCTCTGTGTTCATTTTCAAGTTGCCTGCCTCCCTAACCAAAAGAAATTCTGTGGGTATTTTTTTTTCTCTCTCTGTCTTTCATTCGAAATCACGAGAAATCTTAATCTTATAATGCCACAAAGCTGCAGCTGCAGAGATCTCAGTGAAGATATGCAAAGAAAGAAAACAATATTGTGAGGTTAGTTTATTCCAAGTCTTGGCATTTGAATATTCAGAAATCCAGCAGGGAGGGCCAATCTAGCAGTGGGAGGGGGATCCTGAATGCTGAGCTGCTTTCTCTTGCTCCCTCAGTTTAAACCAGGGGTAGGCAACCTCGGCTCTTTTATGACTCAAGTCCATGAGTCATAAAACAGCCGAGTTTGCCTACCCCTGGTTTAAACAAATAAAAAAACCAAAGGAGGGGGAAGAATTCATCTAGCACAAATTTAATCTGTTCATGACTCTGAATTTTTGCTTTCTGCCTATTTAGCTATTAAATAAGATAGCCGAATGCCATCTAGAAGTGAAATCTAATTGCCCACAGATGAAACCTAATAATAATAATAATAATAATAATAATAATAATAATAATAATAATAAGTTGGAAGGGACCTTGGAGGTCATCTAGTCCAACCCCCTGCTCAGGCAGGAAGCCTTATACCATTTCAGGCAAATGGCTGTCCAGTCTCTTCTTAAAAACCTCCAGTGTTGGAGCATTCACCACCTCTGGAGGCAGGTTGTTCCACTGGTTAATTGTTCTAACTGTCAGGACGTTTCTCCTTAGTTCTAGGTTGCTTCTCTCCTTGACTAGTTTCCATCTGGGCACCTAGTCATAGGCTTAGTTTTCTGCATCAGGATTCTATTTTTGAGCATAGAGAGGAGTCTAAACTCCTATAGACTAAAAATCACATTTCTTGGCAAGTGGGCAACACGGATGATGGACGTTTGGCAAAAAAACCATACACAGCGTCCAGCGTCCTACTGGATCAGACCAAAGGCCTGTCTAGTCTAGTCCAGTCCAACAGTGAATTACTTGTCCACAATTTCTTCCAGCAGGTAAGGATCAAGAAATATCTATCACTTCTAATATTATCCTGATGTCTGAAGTAATAGCCACTGATTCACTCATTTTCCAATAATTTCCTTAGTCCTTTATTAAAACAAACTACAAACAGCTCTTGATTTAAAAACATTCACTGTAACACTGCTGAAGAAAGTGACTTATGACCTGATGGCATCTCCGTGGCCCCATAATTACAATTTTGGTGCTTGACAAGCGGCATGTATTTATGATGGCTGCAACATCCTGGGGTTATGTGATGACCATCTGATGCCTTCCCAGGTAACTTCTGATAAGCCAAGTCAATGGAGGAAGCCAGATTTGCTTGACAATTGCGTGATTCACTTAATGACTGTAAAGGTAAAGGTAAAGGTTCCCCCGCACATACGTGCTAGTCATTTCCGACTCTAGGGGCTGGTGCTCATCTCCGTTTCAAAGGCGAAGAGCCAGTGCTTGTCCGAGGACATCTCCGTGGTCATGTGGCCGGCATGACTAGACGCCAAAGGCGCACAGAACACTGTTACCTTCCCACCATAGTGGTCCCTATTTTTCTACTTGCGTTTTACGTGCTTTCGAACTGCTAGGTTGGCAGAAGCTGGGACGAGTAACAGGCGCTCACTCTGTTACGCGGCACTCGGGATTCAACCTGCCAAACTGCCGACCTTCTGATCGACAAGCTCAGCATCCTAACCCACTGAGCCACCGCGTCCCTATAATAATGACTGTAATGGTTACTTAACAATCAACACACACACACAAAAGGTTGTAAAATTGGATGCAACTAATTTAAGAACTGCATCATTAGGATCAGATGTTCTGGTCCCAATTTTGGTTGAAAGTCAAGGAGTACCTGTAGATTGGCAGCTCTCATCCTGGCCATACTTGGTTTAGAAGGCCATAAGAGTTTACTAACTTAAGTCCTAAATTGTACAAAAAATGGAGAAACTATCATGTTGCAGATGAATGTTTCACTGTGGTTCTAGAGACCACAAAAGTAGAAGATGCAGCCTGAAAGGTGACAATAGCTTCAGTCTATGTATGTTTTGATGCCAAATGTATAACTTTATTGATAGCTTTGATGGGTAAGAGTCTCTCTGAAAAGGAATCATGTAACATTTTGTCACAACCAGGAAATATTACTTCTTTTGCTCCTGAATAATTACTATCCCATCCAGAACATAGTTTGAGGGCACATTTCTAAAATCCAGAACTTCTGATCTTAGAAATTAGTCACACTCAATAGCTCAAATATCTAACCTTCTCCAGAACCTGTTTTTTGTTGTTTGTTTTTAATAGTATCTTGTCTGTTGAAGTGTTTTGAGAAGCTTGAAAACTATAAGGCTTTTATACCTTAGGGTTGGTAGTACAGATAGTATCCTCCTGTGTACAGTAGCAGTTATCTACAAGTAGAATTATATTTCTTGAACTGTGGATGCCTCTTGAGCTACTTTGAAAAGACTCCTGAGAATACCAGGAACGGCCATGAAAACAAGTCAGTGGATCATTGAACAAATCAACCCAGAATGTTTACTTGAGACACAAATGATCAGTCTCAAATTATTCTACCTCGGATACATTTTGCAAAGACTGAGCTTTCTAGAGAAGGCTCCCATGCTAGGAAAGTTAAATGGAAAGAGAAGAAGAGGATGACTAGCAACAAGGAGGATGGGCTGAGTTCCTGTGTCGGAAGACCCGAAGTACCAAGAATAGAAAATCATGGAGAAAATCTACTTGATAATTAAGAGTTGAAAACTACTTAATGGTGCATAATCAGCCAGTCATTTCAACTACGAAATGAAATAAAACTCTTGAAACTTTCAAAAACACCAATAAGTAAATGCAAAGAAGTTAAGACTAAAATGTTGCACATTAAATAACCACAGGTTATGACTGCTTCATCCTTTTTTTGTGTTGTGGGAAGTCTTGAACGCCCACATGCCCCTACCCAGGTTAATCTCTTGATCACCCTTTTCATTGTCTTTTCTGTTTAAAGAACAGAAAGCCTGCTTCTCATAATCGTGGAACATGTAAAGGACTTCTGTATGGTATAAACTCATTTCAGAGTGCATCCTATGATGTGGAAGTATTCTCCAGGAAGTTTTTTTGCTGGGTGTGTCTTGCCTAAGCATGTATATATGCTGCCAGCATGTTTTTAAAAGGTTAATTAATTACCACACACATTTTTTGCATTGATTTCATTCTGGGTTTTTTTCCCCCTACAAAAGCAATAAGTCCATGCAAAAGCCTAATGAAAGAAATGATCCTGCCAAAAGATTTTGAGAAAGCTGGATGCAGTTATCCAATTATCCCGAAATTCTAAGCATGATGCATTCTTTTGGATGTCTTCCTAACAGGCAGGATTTACTAGGCGTTATTCCTCTGGATTGCTAATCGTGCCTACAGCTTTTGCTACAGCATGTCCAAGAACACCTGGGTGAATGTGGATCTCTGAAAAGATACCCCCTTTGTAGGCATCCTTACTTGAGCATCTAACAAAAGATTAGCATCTTTTTCTTGCAAGTAACATTTTGTTTTATGGGACCCAGACCTCTTTTCAAGTTATTCATTGCGTTACCCGTTATGTATTGGCTTTTCACAATCAGTGTAATTTTTCACTGTACTGTACCGTATATTAGTTTCAATCCATCATCTGAAGTCCGGAGACCATGCATTACTTACTTCTCTGACCACTTACACTGGATGTAGGAAATGTCTGGCTGTGTAAGACAATCCGAAAAGGAAAGAAAGAGTTGAAGAAAAGTTGCTTCCACAGCCCTCCAACCTAACCTTCCCCCACCCCTCCGCTCTTTTGTCTCTCCGTTCAAGTGCACCTCTCAGGAGAATGTGTAGGGGGCGCGCTTCCACAACCTTTAGCTTTTGGCGGCCGCCTGGCCAATTTCACCCATCAGTGAGGAATAGGTGAAGAAAGGAGACACTCACCATCTCGCCGCCTGTTCGAGGCGCGCAAGGCTCTGATCGACCCGCTCTGGCTGCCGGCGGCGGATCCCTGCTGCCGAGGGCAAAAAGTGGCCCAAGCTACCACGTAAAGGAGGAACGGCGCCAGCATTTGCATCGGGATTCTTTGGCGCAGAGAGGAAAGTCTTTAAAAATAAGAACAATAATGATAATAATAAAAATAAAAATAAAAAGACTCAAGGCGACCACCAATCTTCTGGCAAACGGTAGGGTCTTCTGATCCACGCTCCCTTTCAAGCCGGCAAAGCACCCGCTTTCTTCCTTTTGCCCCGTTCGCCTCTTAAAGTCTCTTGTGAGTTCCCGCCCGAAGTCGAGAAAACTTTTGGAAAAGAAAAGGAAAAAAAAAAGATTCTAGCGGAATGGCTGCAGGGCTAAAGCGGTGGGAGATTGATTGCCCCTTGCAGACTTAGGGACAAAAGCGAGACCCGGAGAGCTTTCCCCCCTCTCTATACCTCTCGCGTCTCCCCTTCCGCCACCGGCCGACCAGGCAAGAAAAGGGATCCCGAAAGAGGGGAGTTGCCTTCACACGCGCACTGCGGTGTGTTTATGTGTGGGGCGGGGGGGGGGAGAGAGAGAGAGAAGAGAAGGTTGGCGAGCGAGCCGAAGGCTACGACGCCCTCCGCCCCCCTCGCCCTCTACCGTTGCCGGACTGCGCTGCCCTTTTTGGGCTGGCCGAGCGGGGAATGTTTTTCCAGGTCTCCCGCGAAGTTGGCCGGAGAGCGATGAGTCTTTCTCTCTCTCTCTGGTCGGCTAAATGGCTCGGGAGCTCTTGCAGCCTTTTTTTTTGTCTTCTCTCTTTGCTTTCGGAAAGGAAAACGCACCGGTGGTTTTTTGACTCCAAAGGAGGCGCGGCGCACCGGGATTGGTGCTGCGCGGGGTGGGGGGTTTGGGGGTGGGGGAAAAGAAGGGAGCCGAAAGAGAAGGAAAGAGAGGATCTCCTTTTGAGAGCAACCTGCGCCAGCAGATTCCTCTCCCCCTCCCCCCTCCGTCCTGCAGGTCCCAAAGGCCAGCGAGAAAGTTAGGGACGCAACAAAGACGGAGCGGTTAAGGTGTCTCCGGGAGAGAGAGAGAAAGAGATGGAGCTCGGGCGCCGAGTTGGAAGGATCGCGGGACGAGCTCAGACACCTGGCCGAAGTCCCACGTCCCAAAGTTCTTCTCCCCTCCCCCATTGCTCCGAAGCAAAGTTGGAGTTGGGGAAGCAACTTTTGTTCTCCTAGGCTGGGGTCTTGGCTTTGATCCACTGGGCCCTGAATTCTAGTGGCAGCCCAGATTTCAGTTGCTTGGGATCCTCCGGATTCTGTAAGTAGGATAGGTCCCCACAGAGGAGATCATCAGGCTCAAGATTTAGGAGTGGAAGAGAAATTTAAGCCCCTTTTTTCTAGGTGGTTCCTAGGTTGGGCGCTTTCATTTCCCCTTCCTGCCTGAAGCATATGAATTGGTGGCATTTACAAGAACAAGTGACTAATGCTTGCTGGCCTTTCTCCCTCTGGATGCATAGTAGACAGCTTGGACTTTGGTTCCCATGGGCCTTAGCCAGCATGGAGAGTGGCAAGGGATTGTGGAGGCTGGATGTTGTGGGCTCACGTCATTCTTTCAGGAGAGCAGCCTTGTGGAGAAGGAGTAGCCACCACCTCTGCTCACATGTTCACCAGCTTGGAGGATTTAACACAGATCTCTTCTGAGTTCTGGAGAATTCAGAATAGATTAGAAACTATCAGCTGCTCCATTGAGGTTAGCAAAGTAGGACACAGGTAAACAAAACGGACACTTCTTCTCTTTGTACAATTATTCTGAGATTTAGGCCAAGCCCGATGGTCACACAGGGGCCGCTTCTTAAGCAGCAGTGGGCATGAACTGGCTTGTGCCAACTCCCATATAGCATTTGCAGACGGTACTCTTAGGTGTGGCCTTGGACCAATCCCGCCCTGTCTGGTAAGGCTGACCTGACCATAAGGTGAATTAAGGCAGTGGCCTCTTGTACAGGATGAGGGAGTGGCAACACTAAGGCCAGACTGTTTCCTGCTGGTACATACATGCACTTTTTGCCTCAGAGGCACAGAGATGTGAGAAGAAGAATATAACAGGCATGGAAGAAAGCATAGGAGAATAACAGAAAGCAGCAAGAGTTGCAAGGCCAGCCAAGAGAAGGAAGAACCCAATGATAATTCTTTGTCATCCCTTGAATATGGACTAGGGATGGGGAGCATGCAAATCTAAAGACAACAAGGATGCTTCAAATCCTCTGTTAGCATCTATGCTCTACCTTGTTAGGGGTCATTCTGGATCCAAAGCAACTTTGCTTCCCTCAGGTATAAATATTACACATAATAAGGGCTGTGAACACCCTCTTGAGGGACTTCTTGCTTTCTGCTGTTTCTCTGAATCCACTTAGGGCAGGGGTAGGCAACCTTGGCTCTTTTATGACTCGTGGACTTCAACTCCCAGAATTCCTGAGCCAGCATGGCTCAGCTTGGAAACCTCTCTTTCCCCTCAGCATGGCTGGCTCAGGAATTCTGGGAATTGAAGTCCACAAGTCATAAAGCGGCCTAGGCCTAAGCAACCTTGGCTCTTTTATGACTCATGGACTTCAACTCCCAGAATTCCTGAGCCAGCATGGCTCAGCTTGGAAACCTCTCTCTTTCCCCTCAGCGTGGCTGGCTCAGGAATTCTGGGAATTGAAGTCCACAAGTCATAAAGCGGCCTAGGCCTAAGCAACCTTGGCTCTTTTAGGACTCGTGGACTTCAACTCCCAGAATTCCTGAGCCAGCATGGCTCAGCTTGGAAACCTCTCTCTTTCCCCTCAGCGTGGCTGGCTCAGAAATTCTGGGAGTTGAAGTCCATGAGCCATAAAAGAGCCAAGGTTGCCTACCCCTGACTTAGGGAGAATAGACAGATCTTAAGAATTTAATGATTTCCCTTATTCAGGTTATTTGTCTCCTCAGGTGAGTAGTTCAGAGCCATTGTACAGAACACCAGTCATCTAAGAGTACAGGAAGGAAATGCCCATTTGGGCCAGTGTTTAGAGAAAAAGAGAGGAAGGATTTTTTTTCTTTCTTTCTTCCTAAACAGAAAGAAGCTCTGTTGAGAACATGGACACAAGGAGAGGCACAATGAGCCTTCCATCCCCAGTGAGGAAATGAATGGTGAGGAGACATGTAATGTTCCAGGTAATTTGGCAGCTTCTGCAGCACCCATAACCCAAATAGATTTATATCTATATCTCCCTTGAAGAAAATTGAAGATCACAGAAGAGTATTGTAGAAACGCACGAAACAACATTTTTTGTTTCTTAAGCCTAGATCAGGGGTAGGCAACCTCAGCTCTTTTATGACTCATGGACTTCAACTCCCAGAATTCCTGAGTCAGCACAGCTGACTCAGGAATTCTGAGAGTTGAAGTCCATGAGTCATAAAGGAGCCGAGGTTGCCTAACCCTGGCCTTAAATGATTCAAGATCTGGTAGGATATTTTTCAGCTGTATTGGCCACACAAAGTGAAAAATGTTCATGTTCCCCAAAGGCAATGAAAACAGAACTTTTTTAAAAAAATTCAACATCATGGATAAAAACGATGATAACTCATACTAACTCGTAACTCAAACCCTCCAAACCAGAATGTTGCATACAGGTTTTGTTGCAAACTCTTCCAGTCTAATGTTCCAGCCATGTGGAGCTCCGCAGGGACAAAGGATTAGAAAAATCCGTCAAGCTGAGAGAAAGCAGCACATCTCAGAAAACATTCCGTACCATATAACATAGAATAATAGAGTTCAAAGGGACCTTGGAGGTCTTCTAGTCCAACCCCCTGCTTGAGCAGGAAATCATATATCATTTCAGGCAAATGGTTGTCTAGTCTCTTTTTGAAAGCCTTCAGAGATGCAGTACCCACAATTTCTGAAGGCAAGATATTCCAGTCTTTCACCATGAACAAATTTCTCCTTACTTCTAGGTTGCTTCTTTTCTTGCTTCTTTCCATTTTTTTTGTCTTGCCTTTTGGTGCTTTGGAAAATACATACTGTATGTGAAAGAAGGTTGACTTGATCTAGTATTAAAGAGAGATGTTCTGAAAAGACTTGTTGTTGTTGTTAGCTGCAAAGTCGTGTCCGACCCATCGCGACCCTATGGACAACATTCCTCCAGGCCTTCCTGTCCTCTACCATCTTCTGGAGTCCATTTAAGCTCACGCCTGCTGCTTCAGTGACTCCATCCAGCCACCTCATTCTCTGTCGTCCCCTTCTTCTATTGCCCTCGATCTTTCCCAGCATTAGACTTTTCTCCAGTGAGTCCTTCCTTCTCATTAGGTGGCCAAAGTATTTGAGTTTTAGCTTTAGGATCTGGCCTTCTAAAGAGCAGTCAGGATTGATCTCCTCTAGGACTGACTGGTTTGATCACCTTGCAGTCCAAGGGACTCGCAGACTCGTAAGTCTGAAAAGACTTACTGCCACTGTAAAAAAAGAAAAAAATGTCTGCCACTAAAACCAGCCCTTCGTGACACTAAAGTTCAACTAAGCAATGGAAACATCCTTTAAGTTTTTGAGGTGAAGCTGAGCTTGATGATGAACTTGGGCATCTAAGAAAAGCCACTGACCAAGAAGCCTGCATGCTTGAATTGGAAAAAAAAACAGTTCAACATGAAATCATGCAGTTCCTGGCAATAACAGTCAAACAGATTATGATGGTATATCTGAGCTCAGCAAAATATCCTTCTGTTGTTTGGAACTGCAAACCTGAACAAAGAATGTTAATGGTTTATTTTTCAATTGAAAAAGAATACGTTCACCATCCCTGCAACAGTGACTGTCAAAAGGGTTTTTTAAAGGATGTCATGACACTGCTGATATTGCAAGAACTGGTATGACAAATATGCTCCTTAAAAATTCCAGATCTTAATAGAGTTGGGAATTGCACATGATGGTTACAATAATAATGCCAAACAAAAGAGAGAGAGAAAGAACAGAGGAATGCAGTTCCAGATCAAAGAGTTAAAACCTTGAGAATTAAACTCTCAACCTTTTGTCCTATACTGTTCTCAGAAAGAAATGATTCGTATTAAGTCAGGGAAGCTAGCCAATAGCTCTCCTGGAAAGAACCATGAGAGTCCCTGAAGAAAAGCCAAAGAAACTTGATGACAGCCAGCACCATGAACCAGACACTTGGAAGGAGAAGTGCCGAAAGAAGCAAGAGATTCTAGGAAGAAGGAAGTGGGGAAGGGTATAATACATTTTAAGAGTACACTAATGCTGTAAAGCAGTAAAGTAATAAAGGATAAATGAAAGAGGAGACCTGCAATATAGGCAGTAGAATTCCCAGTATCTGGGTCAAGAAAGAAGCTAACGGGCCTGGAGAGTAAAGATCAAGAAATTAGGGAACTAAAGACTAATTATGGAAATAAAACTAGAATTAATACTAAGGAGGTGGAAATAATGTAAAGAATAGTAGTGTGGAAATAGTGCCTAGCATGATAAGTTGGGATGAGAATGAAAATAGATGGAATACAATAGATTTAGAAGAAAGGCGTATATGGAAACTCCAGCTAAAATATATACATAGAAAACGAGTCGGTTCCTAAAAGTACAAACAGGTAAGACTTAAAAATGTAACAAAGATGCACAACCTTGATTATGTAAAAGGCAAGCTCTGTTTGTATTGTTGTAGTTATTAGCTGTGAAGTTGTGTCCGACCCATTGCGACCCCATGGTCAACGTTCCTCCAGGCCTTCCTGTCCTCTACCATCTTCTGGAGACCATTTAAGCTCACGCCTACTGCTTCATCTGTTTGTATAATAAAACATTTTTTTCCAAAAAGAGCCAAATGCTTCTTACAAAATCTGTGCCATCCCTCAAAGAAATGGCTCATAAGAGGGGCACTTTTAAAGTTTCAGTCCTCAACTCATTTGATTTGTGCTTAGATTGTAAGCTTCCCTGAGTCTTCAGAGAAGGGCGGGATATAAATGGGATTAAAATAAATAAAATAAAAATAAAACTGAAACAAAGAGAAAGAAGAGCTCATGCTGGTTTCAGCAATTCTCCTTCTCCAAGGATGTTGCTTGATAGGCTCAAACTCCTTGTTGCATGTGAAGAAGACCTGCACCAATATGGATATCACTAGAGATAATGTTAGCACACCGTGATATGTACAATATTAATAGTGAATTCTTATTAACCAACTGAAGCCCTCTTCACGATAAATTTCACTAGGACCAATGTTTTGGCCCAAGGAAGAGGACACGGAGACTTCATTTGAGCAATATATCACAGGTGCCAAAATGTAGTGAGCCGTGGTATTATCTGAAGATATCAGGTCTAGATCACAAATTTCTGCCATTAGAAAAAGCTTTTGCTTACCACCAAATAATTGCTACCAACCTTGACAAAGGAGAGCCAGAAAGAGAGATGATGATGGTTTCTCCTTGCATTGCTCAGTCTTTAGTGTTGCCTTGGGAAGTAAGAGCCGTTACTTCCAGCAGCAATAGATTTGGGCTTACAAAGTTGAATGGAGCTTCCTGCTTTCCTCTTCTCTTGTCTCACATAGCTGAGTAAGGAAGCCAGAGTTTCTCGAGTTGGTAAGCAAACAAAGTTGCACAGGCACGCTCCCTCTTTCCTACATGATCTCATTCCAGTTATAGTGGTAGAGCCATCATCATTTCTGAAGACAAAATGGCAGCAGGAAGACTTGGACATAGTAGTAAGAGGTTCTACAGCAGACATGTCAAACACAAGGCCCGGGGGCCGGATCCGGCCCACGAAGTGGTTTCATGTGGCCCACGAAGCCATCCTGGAAACAGTGAGGGAACGGCCCCCACTGCCCTAGCCCTGGCCCAGAGACCCTCCTCCTGCCAGAGACCCTCAGATCTGTCCCACTCCTGCCCAGGCCCCCATAGGCACCCTTGATGCGAAAGATGTAGAGCTGGCCACGCCCACCCAGTAGGCCATACGCACTCTAGCCACGCCCACCCTGGCCATACCCACCCGGCCCCCTGAGGGCAACCGCAATGCTGATGCGGCCCTCAATGAAATTGAGTTTGACACCCCTGTTCTACAGTGAAATAAACATGTCAGCACCATCATAACTTGGAATGATCATTAAATGATTGGTCATAAGTCAAGAACTATCTGTATGATAAAATGGATGCAATATGCTGATGGAACAGTGACGAAATGTAGTTAAAAAAATTGACATTATGTTATGTCAGGCATGAACAATCAGATCCATACACCAATTAGTTAATTTATTGCTCAAGCCTATACACAGAAATCTTCTCAGATTGATGTTTTGCCCCTGGGTAGGGACTGGACTTCACCCTCTTGTACCAGGTAGGGACTCAAGACTAATTCCCCACTTGACTCCTCCCCTGGCTTCACCAGACTCTCTCCAACATGTTATAATTAAAAAAAATATATAAAATTATGTACCATTGGTGTATGACTCCAGAAAAAATTTCTCTGTGTCTGTGTGTATGCATATGGGAAAGGTGGACAATATAAATATAATTTTATCTTGCCTGGTGGATTTGTAAAATAGCCAGAAACCTCTGGGTTCAGGTACTTAAAACTATACAAAAAAATTGTAAATGCCAGTGTTCAACTAAAACCAAAACTTTTCTTGTTGGGTTTAATGGAAAGTCAATTAGAAAAGAGCTATCAAAGGTTATTTTTGTACATGATTACTGCTGTGAGATTATTATACGTGTATAAATAGAATTATTCTGAAATACTCACAATGGAGGAATGGTTAATGAAGATGATAGAACTAGCAGAGAAGGTAAAATTAATTTGTTTGATTAGAGAAAACAACTCAGTGATTGGAAAACCCTTATGGACTTTTTGCTGGGGGAAAAAAGAGAAAAATGAACTTGTGATGTATGAGTTTGAAGATTAGAAAGGATAGCTTATCAAAAGAAGAAAATTATGATTTAACCTTAGAGAGGGTAAAATGAATGCATTTATAACCACTATCAAAAAAAAGTTTGGAACCTTTCCTTTCCTTTCCTTTCCTTTCCTTTCCTTTCCTTTCCTTTCCTTTCCTTTCCTTTCCTTTCCTTTCCTTTCCTTTCCTTTCCTTTCCTTTCCTTTCCTTTCCTTTCCTTTCCTTTCCTTTCCTTTCCTTTCCTTCCCTTCCCTTCCCTTCCCTTCCCTTCCCTTCCCTTCCCTTTACTTCTTCTCCCTCCCCTGCCTTCAATTTTAATTCTCTTACTCATAATTCTTTGTTTTTTGTTTCTTTTCAATATTTGTATTATTTTGACTTGTCAAAATATCCTCAATAAAAATTATGTTTATATGCATATGCATATGCATATATGTGTGTGTGTGTGTGTAAATTTTTTTTAGATTGCTAACAAAGAATTAAAGGGAGACTTGTTAGCAATCTAAAAAAAAATTACACAAATATGAGCTGTCACTGTTGTGACTACTGCCTGTGGATGGCCTTCGCTTAGGCCGAAACAGGTAATAAAGATTTGTCCCATGTTTGGGGCCGAGCAAGGTAATCTAAATAGTTAAGAAGCATTTAACATACATATACATATATATATATATGTGTGTGTGTGTGTGTGTGTGTGTGTGTGTGCGTGTGTGTGTGTGTGTGTGTGTATATGTATATATATGTATATATATATGTGTGTTTGTGTGTGTGTGTGTGTGTATATGTATATGTATATGAATGTATATTTTAAAAAGATTCAAGCGCTTACTAAAAAGCAGACCAGAGGACATCAGTAAATGTCATCCATGGGTACTTGTATACTAGACAATGCTTGCTTTCTACTCATAGTCAGTAATGGTTCCAAGCTTGTGAGATGAAAGTACAGCCTTCAAAGACAAGGAATGCCAGATATCAAAGGAGCAAAGGGATAAAGTGAACTCCAAAGGCGATGGCTGTTGGAAGAAAGCCAGTCACATAAGAACACCAGCCCCAAATACCAGAAGCAACTGGCATACTTCCCAAATCAATTAAAGAAGATTATGGCAACATAAGCAACATAGCCGTTTCCTGCAGCAGAAAACGGAGCTAACAAAACTAAGAAGGAAATTAAGAGACACGTTAACTAATGAAAAGAGGAAAAGGAGCCTATAGGAATTTGAGCTGCAAAATTAAGCAATTTTCTTTTGTCCCATCTCTGGAGGTAAATGAAAATCTTAGGTCAACATTATCTGACCCCTAAGAATGTTCAAATATGGAATTGGATCAGAGATACATTAAAGATATTTTGATTCACAAACCAAATAGTTTTGAAGTACAGTAATAGCTCCAAAATGTTGTCTACTGAAAGAGAGCAAACATGTGGATGTGCTCCTTCATTGACTAGATACTGTGTTAGAAAAAAGTCAGGTCATGTTTGTTCCATGGTTGTCTCATAGACCAGGAGTCTTCAAACTTGGCCCTTTAATGGCTTGTGGACTTCAAGTCCCAGAATTCCTCAGCCAGCATGCCTGGCTGAGGAATTCTGGGAGTTGAAGTCCACAAGTCATAAAAGGGCCAAGTTTGAAGGCCCCAGTCATAGACCTTTAGCAATGCACTTTGGCCTGTGGTCTACAACAACTCGCCACAGCCAACTCACTGTCACCAATTCACCACAGTGAACTAATCCCAGCCAAGGGACAACTTGCTGTGGGACAAGAGTTACACTAAAACTGAAGAAATGGTGGAATTTGAGAAAGGATGCCAAAGGAGAGACAAAATGAAATGTGAATGACAAAAATTAAGATATTTTTTTTTAAATTATTTTAAATTGAATTGTGAGTTGTCCTTTGGCAAGTTAGATGTGGAAAGCTGACCATGGCAAGTTAGCCATGGTGAGTTGGCTGCAGGAAATTAGTTGTGGCTGTGATGAGTTGTCTCATTCCATTGGTATGAACACCCTTTGAATGGTGCAGAAGTATGAAAAGATTTCTAGGAAAAAATGGCAGAGTACAGAATTCAGGAGACCCTGAGGGCACAGAGACTCAATGACTCTTAGAAAGAGGGCTAAGGACCAGATGACTGCAAGGAATTTACAGTAAATCCTTCTATTCTCCACCATTCAGTCAGAACTGAAGAAGCTTCTTGGATGAGAAGTGAAATGTTTTCCAGCAAAACAAGAAAGTCCAGTTGCCTTTTGAAAGAAAACACCTTTGGGACATGTTAGAAAAAAGGTTATTGAAGTGAAAAAGGGAAAGGTTTTTTTTAAAGTAACTGAAATGGAGTAAATTGGATCATTCCAGGAAAGATGGAATTCCTAGAGGGAAGTTCAGCTTTGGATCTGCCATATGCTTTCAAGAGGTTTCTCTGCATTTCAATTCAGTGTTATTAATGCCTCATTTCAATTTACCATTTTGAAGTTTTTTAATAAAGGATGTTACATTATACTTCTATTAATGTCACCTTTGTAATTATTTTCAAACTTGAATTAACCTTAAATTCTACTTTTGCCTGTTCCTTTTCTTCCTTTAATTACTTCAGCAAGAAAGTGAAATACTGTATATATTTAATATATCTGTGCCACCAGTTCAACCCTGAGCTACAAATATTCTCTCCTATTGGTATCCATTATAGAGCTTTCCCCAGATAACTCTGCAAAATTCAATATGAATCAAAACACTGATTTTCAGAGTTTTGATTCATGCTTTTCCCTGCTTTCTTCACTAAAATAACCAGCAACAGGCAGTTTTCCTGCATTCTTCATTAAAACAACTGGCAACATTTTAAGTTTCTATAAGGGTTAATATTATTTTCCTCAATTTTCACCCAACTCACTCCCTTCCCCACAAAGATATCCTTATCAACTCAGGACATAACTCTTGCAGCCCTCAGAGCAGCTACAAAATGGTTAGGTAGGTAATAAGTTTATTTTTGTGAATGTAAGTTACAACACCACAGGATGACATAAAAAGAAAACTTATGGATATAAAGAAAAGCAACCTTCTTAAAACTTCAGACGTGAATTAAGCTGAACAAATGTTATTTTTTTCTGAGTTTAAAAGAGAGTAGAGCAAACCGTAATGACCTGACTGCTAAGAGATGGAATCATATCTACAAGGTAATTCAATTGTTCTGCATCTGACTTCTTAAGTTTGTCTATCATCAATGTTTTCCCCCCTAATCTCATTATAGATAAGGCAGTACAAGACATAGTGACTAATGGTGTCCACTTGACCAGCATCACAGGGGCAAAGGTGCTGTTCCATTAGGCATTTATTAGATCTTTCTTCAAAGGCATAGTTTCTAGGCAAAAACTGTGAATACCTTCCTCTTTGGAGCACTGATATTGTTACCACATATTGGGAGAAAGCTTCTATGTTTCTTATAATGATAAATCAGAAGGAATATTTGATAACTGCACCATAATGGCATCTGCCGTTACATAATCAAACAACGAATCAGTGAATACCTAGAGGCAAACAAAGTCATTACTAAAAGCCAACATGGGTTTGTCAAAAACAGATCATGCCAGATAAATCTTATTGCATTATTTGACCAAGTGACAAAATTAGTGGACCAGAGAAATGCTGTGGATATAATTTACTTGGACTTCAGTAAGGCATTTGATAGAGTAGATCACAAACTACTACTTGATAAGATAGAAAAATGTAGATTAGACAGCCTCACCACCAGATGGATTCGTAGCTGGGTAACCGGCCATACTTAGTGTGTGGTCCTCAATGGAACTGCATCTACATGGAGGGAATTGTGTAGTGCCCCAGGGCTCTGTTCTGGGCCCAGTGCTCTTCAACATCTTCATCAACGATTTGGACAAGGAGATAGATGGGGAACTCATCAAATTTGCAGACAACACCAAGCTGGCAGGAATAGCCAACACTCCAGAAGATAGGCTTGAGATACAGGAGGATCTGAACAAACTGGTACACTGAGCGCTATCTAACAAAATGAAATTCAATGGTGAAAAAAGTAAGGTTCTACATTTATGTTTTGTTTTATGTTTATGTTTTATTTAATTTATATACCGCCCTTCTCCTTGGTGGGGACTCAGGGCGGTTCACAGGGCATATATAAAAAAGACAATACAAAAATTAAAAAAAAGATTAAACCCATGCCCAGTTAAAAACAGTGAACAAATCTAAAACAACTATTAAAACCCATCCCCGTCAGGCCAGACCAGCTATTTCAAATAGGTGGGTCTTCAGGTCACGACGGAAAGTTCGGAGGTCTGGTGCCATCCGGAGCTCCACCGGCAGTTGGTTCCATAATGCCGGAGCGCCCACAGAGAAGGCCCTCCCCCTGGGGGCCACCAGTCAGCATTCCCTGACTGGCGGCACCCTGAGGAGGCCCTCTCTGTGGGAACGCACAGGGCGGAGGGGAGTTGACGCCGGCAGCAGGTGGTCCCTGAGGTATCCCGGACCCATGCCATGTAAGGACTTAAAGATCGTTACCAAAACCTTGAACCTCACCCGAGAAAAACCAAATGTACAGGTATAGTATAGATGATACCTTACTTAATAGTAGCAACGGTGAGAGGGAACTTGGAGTCTAGTGGACAATCACTTAGATATGAGCCAGCAGTGTGCTGCAGCTGCCAAAAAAGCCAATACAGTGTTAGGCTGCATTAATAGAAGGATAGAATCAAGATCATGTGAAGTATTAATACCACTATACAATGCTTGATAAGGCCACATTTGAAATACTGCATCCAGTTTTGGTCACCACGATGTAGAAAAGATGTTGAGACACTAGAAAGAGTACAGAGAAGAGCAACAAAGATGATTAGAAGTCTGGAGGCTAAAACATAAGGAACGGTTGCTGGAATTGGGTAGTTTAATGAAGAGAAGGATGAGGGGGGACATGATAGCAGTGTTCCAATATCTCAGGGGCTGCCACAAAGAAGAGGGAGCCAAGCTGTTCTCCAAAGCGCCTGAAGGCAGGACAAGAGGCAACAGATGGAAACTAATCAAGGAGAGAAGCAACCTAGAACTAAGGAGAAACTTCCTGAGTTAGAACAGTTAACCAGCGGAACAACCTGCCTCCAGAAACTGTGAATACTTCAACACTGGACATTTTTAAAAAGAGACTGGACAGCCATTTGTCTGAAATGGTATACGGGGTTGGACCAGATGACCTCCAAGGTCCCTTCCATCATCATCATCATCATCATCATCATCATCATCATCATCATCATCATCATCATCATTATTATTATACATAACAATACTGTTGAACATTGCAATTTTAACCTATTTTCAGGGTTCAAGTTGGGATTGTTGTTGTTAGCTGCGAAGTCGTGTCCGACCCATCGCAACCCTATGGACAACATTCCTCCAGGCCTTCCTGTCCTCTACCATCTTCTGGAGTCCATTTAAGCTCACGCCTACTGCTTCAGTGACTCCATCCAGCCACCTCATTCTCTGTCGTCCCCTTCTTCTATTGCCCTCAATCTTTCCCAGCATTAGGCTCTTCTCCAGTAAGTCCTTCCTTCTCATTAGGTGGCCAAAGTATTTGAGTTTTAGCTTCAGGATCTGGCCTTCTAAAGAGCAGTCAGGGTTGATCTCCTCTAGGACTGACCGGTTTGATCGCCTTGCAGTCCAAGGGACTCACAGGAGTCTTCTCCAGCACCAGAGTTCAAAGGCCTCAATTCTTTGGCACTCAGCCTTTCTTATGGTCCAGCTTTCACTGCCATACATTGCAACTGGGAAGACCATAGCCTTGACTATACGCACTTTTGTTGACAGGGTGATATCTCTGCTTTTTAGTGTGCTGTCTAGATTTGCCATTGCTTTCCTCCCCAGGAGCAAGCGTCTTTTAATTTCTTGGCTACAATCCCCATCTGCAGTGATCTTGGAGCCCAGGAAAATAAAATCTGTCACTAGTTGGGATAGACTGAATTAAAAACTGAATCAATGATTTAGATTGACAGATATGAGCAAGCTGGGGATACCTAATAAAATGGGCCTATTGCACATAATCCGAGCTAACACAGAAGTAACAGGAAATTAATTCTTTTAACTTAGTGTAACATAAATATTTCTGTATAATTGTGTGGAAAAACAGACTATTGAAATTCCCCACTAATGATGGATATTTATGTAAGGATTATGCACGAAGCTCTGTTCCAGTAAATTATATTTTAGGAAAGGGTGATCACAGCTGGAATCTTTTTTTTAAAAAAATCTCAGAAATACTGAAATCCATAATTGCTTTCAATATTTTACTATTTTCCCATATATTTATATTTTTAATTTTTAACATTTTCTAATTCCATACTCCACACAGAAAATATCAATTATAGGGCAGGATAGAAGTAATAATAATTAGAACAAATTAAAATTTAAAAATGAAATAAATAATTATTCTTTATATAAAAGATATAAAAAGATATAAAAGAAAAAAGTGCAGTTTCTTTTTTTCCCTATCATTTGTCACACTTGGTTGCTGAGTCTGCTGTGTCCATGGTGCGCTTGCTTAGTTGAGGTGACCAAACTATCAATATGACAGTTTTTCAGCCTACATATCATAAAACCTCATGGTCTTTGGGGACTGAGAGCGAGTGATTGGCCCAAGGACACCCAATTAGCTTCTGGGCCTAAGGCAGACATGTCAAACACAAGGCCCGGGGGCTGGATCCGGCCTGCGAAGTGGTTTCATGTGGCCCGCGAAGCCATCCTGGAAACAGTGAGGGAACGGCCCCCACTGTTTAGGACCTCTTACCAGAGCACGATACCATAGAGATACCTCCTTCTGCCAGAGACCCTCAAATTTGTCCCACTCCTGCCCAGGCCCCCATAGGCACCCTTGATGGAGAGCTGGCCATGCCCACCTAGTAGGCCATATGCACTCTAGCCACACCCATCCAGTAGGCCACACCCACCCTGGCCATACCCACCTGTCCCCCTGAGGGCAACTGCAATGCTGATGCGGCCCTCAATGAAATTGAGTTTGACACCCCTGGCCTACAGGATGACTAGAGCCTAAGCCAGTGATGGCAAACCTTTTAGAGACCGAGTACCCAAACTGGAACCCAAAACCCACTTATTTATTGTTGGGTGCTGGGTGGGCATGGCCCATTTTGTGGGTGTGACCCATTGGGTGGGCATGGCTGTGGTGGTAACGGCAGACTGGGTGGGACTAAAAAGTTCAATCCATCAATTCCAACTTTGCAAGATCTTTTTTTCCCCGCAAGAAATTGAAATTGATTGAACTTTTTTTTTTTGCACACGGCGGTGGAGGCCTAAAGTGAAAAGGTTTTATAAAACCCAGCTGAAGGCCTAGAACTGGGGTGACGACGCGCGTGTCCACAGAGAAGGCTCTGTGTGCCACCTGTGGCACGCGTGCCATAGGTTTGCCACCAAGGGCCTAGGCTTTCTTACTCCTAACCCAGCATCTTAACCATTACATCACAGAATCTAGTTATATATTATCTCTCTCTCTCTCTCTCTCTCTCTCTCTCTCTCTCTCTCTCTCTCTCTCTCTCTGTGTGTGTGTGTGTGTGTGTGTATAGTTATATATGTATATATATATATATATATATATATATATATATATATATATATATATATATATATATATATATGTAGTTGTATATATATATATGTAGTTATATATATATATAGTTATATATGTAGCTACAGTATAGTTATATATGTCACTGGCATCCTTCAGTCTCAGGAGACTATGGTATCGTGCTCTGGTAAGAGGTCCTAAAGCAGCATCTGGTGTGGCTGAAAAGGCCAATTCGAGAGTGGCAGTCCCACACTGAGGGCAGATACATGTGTCCCCTGACCAGTCCCCAGATTTTGCTTGTTCCGGAACTGCCTCTTTGCCTCAGCCTGCCGCACAAGTGTCTCTTCAAATTGGAGAAGGCCATGCTGCGTCTTTAGCCTCCAAGCTGAGCGATCAGAGGTCAAGGTTTCCCAGTTGTTAATGTCCAAGGCCTTTAGATCCCTCTTGCAGATATCCTTATATCACAACTCTGGTTTCCCTCTGGGATGCATTCCCTGCACTAGTCATGCCGGCCACATGACCACGGAGACGTCCTCGGACAAGCGCTGGCTCTTTGGCTTTGAAACGGAGATGAGTACCAGCCCCTAGAGTTGGAAACGACTAGCATGCATGTGCGGGGGAACCTTTACCTTTACCTATATATAGTTATAGTTATAGTTTATATATATATATATATATATATATATATATATATATATATATATATATATATATATATATATATATAGTTATAGTTATAGTTATAGTTATAGTTATAGTTATAGTTATAGTTATAGTTATAGTTATAGTTATAGTTACCGGTATATAGTTATAGTTATAGTTATACTATATAGTTATATATAGTATAACTATATAACTATAGTTATATTGAACAAACTACTGTATAGTGTACAAACCAGGAAAAAAGAATGTCTTATAGTAGACACCAAGAAATCATTCCTTGTGTGATCATGCAACTGAAAAGTTTCTCTCTCTCTCTCTCTCTCTCACACACACACACACACAGAATGAGAGAGATCCCTAATACTTTATTATTTTTAAGCCTAGATTCTTTTCCCATAGTGAATCCTCCAAAATGCAAATCCAAGAAATGAAACATTTTCAACCTTTCCCTGTCTTTAATTATCTAGTCTCCTTTTATAAATTTAATCTTTTGATCTTGAGAAAGAAGCTTCAAACTGTTGCTACCTTCCCAACCCTATTTCCATTAACAATGATTCTGACCAAAATAATTTTTTATTTAAATAGAATCAATGTATTGTTAAGTCCATAGGAAGTTATTTTTAAGACCAATAAAAAAAATGTTTGTTTTGCCACAGATTCCAAGTCAGTTTTGCAAATGCTGACATTTTGTTGCTCTTCGATTTCCACTTCCAGCCTAATCTTTTTCTGAATTAATAAAGAAATGTTAAATTTATCAAGAGAAGAAGTTTTGTAAATAATAAGTGGATGGAACATTCCTTTTATAGTGCTACTCCCGAAATGGGTGACTTTGTCCTCTTGGACAATTATTATAATGAAGAAATGTAAAGGAACATGTCTGAATTACAAGGCTGAGTAGTAACACATAGAGTAACCAATGAAAAAAGCTGGTAGTGAGCAAATACTGGAAGAAGATAAATGATTTTCTTTTAAAGAGATTAAATATATAATAAAATTTTATTTGGCTGATCAAAGTATCAGATGGATAGAAGTATGTGAGAAGTATGTGAGAAGTAACAGTATTATGAATTGACACTGAGGGCTGGTTTGTAATTATGAAATATAATTAACAGGAGACTAAACAAAGAGTTCAGGTTCTGAAGCATTCATTTCTGAAAGATGAACATCAGCATGGAAGTGAAATGAAAAAAAACAACCACCATTATAATAAAATTAACTATTCATAACCGTAAGCAAGAGCCATAGCTATCTTTCCCTCAATGGGCACCTTGAAATGGAAGAAATTTTTTGGCTGATCTCATTTTCCTCTTGCGTATTGTATCATTTCCTTTCACAAGCCTGCAGATGTTAGAAGGGATATTTGGAAAACACCTTTGTTCTTCCTCTGTCTTGAAGGAGCGTCTCCTAAGCAGAGTTCAACTCATGGGAACCTCTGTCTCTGTCTTGCTTCTCCCATACATTAAAGAGAGCAAATGTTGGAACTGAGAATATAAATTAAAACTGAGCAAATGTTAAAGTGTGCAATTCCCATTCTGACAGTCATGTGAAATGAGTCACATCCTGTCACTTCAGGAATATTCTGAGGAGAGATATACTTTAGTTTTCTTTTGAATAGAAATTTCTGTGGTAATACTGCATTTTTGTCGTAAGTGGAATATAATTGAGGCTTCTGTAAGACAGTTACATTTACTTGCATGCACTTCCCCAATATTAGTTTCCAATGAATTTGAAACATACAGGCTAAATCCTGGTATATGCATTCTCTCCTTTACTTTTATCTCAAAATTGATACCTGATTTTTTTCCCCCTGAAGTCATTCTCCCTGCCTTTTTCATCAAGATGTGATTAGTATTTCATTCAATTTATTGAAAGAGTTGCTCAGCTATCAAGATGTCTCTTTCTGTTAACTCCCATTGATAAATTATATAAAAAAAAACCCCAACACCATCCATTGCTTATTTATGAAATGTATACATTAGACCTCTGCTCCAAAACATTTTAGGATGATGATATGCTACAGTGGATGTCATAATAAAGCAAGGTGAAAAGTTAAATAATCCTTGCAACTGAAATATGATACAAAGCTTAAAGCATTAAAATTAAATTGAAAAAAATACTTTACAATACCTTTGCAATTCATATTTTAAACCGATGCCTACAGTGTACAGTAATTGTCACAGCCATACCTATTTTGTGAAGAAATGGAAAAGCAAGAGGCTTTTAAAATAAAAAAGACTCTCTCGAAAGTAGCTCACCCGTGAATTGTTTTGACAAAAAGAAAGACTTTGGTTGATTAAATTAACAGGTATATGGATGGACATGAGTGAGGGCATTCTAATATATCTGAATAGGGATTGATAAGCAAATACTAGGAATTTGAGTTTTGTTCAGTAATGACAAGCTGTGTCAAATTTGATGTAGAATCTCCTATTAGATTACAGGAACCACAGGAAGATGGTAAAAGCTACCACGGATTTAAATGTGGCCTCCAACATTTCCCCAGATTCTAATGCATATAACCTTTTCTTTGCTATCATACTTTATAATTAATTTTAATCCAGATAATCAATTGAGATATGAAGAAATGGGAATGAAATAAATGTGGATTTTTTTTAAAAAAAACAAGTTTTATTAGTTTTTCAAATTACAACCTATATATTTAGAAAGCATCATGACACCTGGGTAGTCATCAATTTAGTAACAATTTTTTCAATACATAGTTCGGATTACATTATCATAGCATCCTTCTCTATTTCCCTCAATATTCAATACAACATATTTAAACTAACAAATTTCTAGGAATAGCATAATCAATTAAAGAAGATTTTGTCAATCCAATTTCGATAAGGTACATCTATATCCTGTTATTAAATTTTATCTAATTTTGATGTTAATTATAGTATTCAAGTTTAACCTTTAACATCCCAAACAGTATTTACAACCCAAAGTTCCCTTATCTTATTACACCAAAAATTGTATCATCTAACATACACCCAATATTTAAATAGCTAGCTTCTACCTAATAAACATTGTTTATTTCATATCCTAATACATCACAAGTTACCAATCAGAGAGTCTATATTTATCAATCTACTTCTACTTACATATAACCCAAATTTTAACATCAAACATAGGATCCATAAGCCAAATTTCCATTATATCAATTTATAATATTTGAAATAAGCTTAGTAAATACTTACACACATTTTAATTCTATCTCATGGAAATTTTCTATTTCAGATCCTAATAATTCACTAACAAAATGACCTATGACAATTCTCTAGGAATTCATATTTTAAATCTAACTCTAGGTTTCTTTTTTTGCCAGTCGGGTTTCCAGACCCAGGGCTTTAAATTGCCAAGTAGGTCTTCATTTGCTTGCATGTATATTATTTGCACCAGAGGAGGCCATCCAACCATCAGCAGTATACAAAGGTTGAACCATTTATAGTCATTATATTGTTGCCATGTTAATTCCACTCTCTTTATTTGCTCTGACATCTCTGTCTGCGGTTCAGTCTGGATTCTTCTTCCATCTGGGTTGATCTGTTTTGAGTAGAAAATCTTATCCAGTTTTATAGTTAGTAATTGACTGTCCAAGCTTTCCACAGGTTGTCTTTGTTGGTTTTCGGCTTCCTCTATATTGGCATCACTATCTTGCATGCAGTGTACTTCTGAAATTGTAGGCTCCTTAGAGAGGGTCAGAAGTTGAGTATTAAGTTTTTCCCTAGTTTGTTGTTGGTCTTTAAGATTGTCTGTCATAGTAGTGGTTCCTTGTACTTTAAAAATTGTAGGTTCTTTGAGTAAAGTCAGGTTTTTGGATATTAGTTTTTTCAGTACTTCGTTGTTGTTGCTTATATTCCTCTGTCTCAATAGTAATATCTTCCAATTTTGTTATATTGTGAAGTGTAAATTCTTTAGTTGCAGTCTGGGTTTCAATTTGTGACTTAAGATTGGCATGTAAATTATTTCTTCTTTGGTTCAGAGAGTAGCTCCAAGCTGACAGGAGGGCTGCCACCCTTCTACCGCCAACTGGAGAGACCTCTACCCCACTCATCGCCCCTCCAAGGTGACTTTCGACTCCTTTACAGGGATGCCCCAATGAAGAAATCCAGATGATGTGAGAAGCGATTCCCTCGCAGGTCTGGCTGCCCAAAATCTGGAACCAGAAGCCGTAAATGTGCATTTCTATGGTAAAACTTCAGTTAATTTGTTTCAGTGATTAATATTAATATTTAATTGTGATTCCCTTACCCCTTGCTGATCTGCCAAACAAAACTGGTGCAACACTTGGCCTGAGGAAACGGGTGACCTGCTCCATAAATTCTGTATAAATCAATTGTCTAGATACAGTAAGCCAAACAAAGAATAGAGGTTACAAAAACAAAACAAAACAAAACAGGTTACATTAACCCAGACTGGAATTTACCAAGTCATGAATCAGAATATTTTTTTGCTATAAGGTTGCAAGCAAATCTTGTAAAAAAGGATCTAGATCACAGAGACATGTTGGATCCATAAAGCACTCTCAGTATGCACTTCCCCTTGATGGTATCAGTCAACTCAGGAAAACTAGACAGGAAACACAACTAGATTGTCAAGCAGCATGGAAATCAGGCAGCTCATAAAGATATATTGCAAATTTAAGCTCTCTACAAGAATCTGAGCTACTAACAGTCAAAGCAAATTGGCAATAGCTAAGAGTCAACAGAATTCAAGTGGGCTGGACTTAGATCTCTTTGTGGGCGCACAAGACTCATGACTGATTACACACTTGATCCCTCCCTTGGGCTCAGCCTGGTCATCCCCTACGTAGATGAACTAAATCTACTACATTATAAGATTACATTAACAGACAGAATCTTGCAAGTCCAAATATGCAAATATTCTGCTGCCACTTTTAACTGTTTGTTCAGTTAGAGTGGATCCTCCCTAAATTTCTATCTATGGCAAGCCAATGAGGGCCTCCTCCCTCTCTTGTCTAGCTGTGTCCTAAATAGTATGCCTTCCATTTGTCCCCTAAGATCATCCACACATTTCATTACATCGGTAAGTGCAACAGATCCAGAACCGTATATCAGTTTTCAATGTCCAGGAATCCCCCAATCCACAAATGTTTCCATTGTTGCTACTACATGGAATCAAGTACCCTAAAAAGATGCATACTCTTTCCACTGGATATGTTGAATGGATATTAAACAGCCCTTCTTTCTGAGATTTTTAATAGAGATTCCTATAAAGATCAAGAACCCGATGATCCATCTGGCCTCTTCTAATGCCTCTGTGATTCAATCAGCATTTTTTGGTCTTCGTCTATCCCTCTACAGGAATCAAATAACAGCTCATCACATCTATAACTAGAGAAGTTGTGACAAGAGAAATAAAGCTGGATGCTCTTTAATTGTAATACCTGCCTACAAATTTATGGGTGATTTTGCCTGGTATTTGCAATCTAATTTCCTGTACAAAGCTCTAGCAAGTGCTGGATTTCACACCAATATTCTGGATTAGTTCAGCTAAATTGGTGAAATGCCCAGAAGACATGAAATTGTGCTGTGAGCTCAGTCATGGAATCTCTGACAAATTTTGCTGATGTACTGTCTTGGATCATTTAAAAAAAATTGCATCATGTCTGTATTTTTAACATACTCTTCATCAACAGGAAACCAGAAGGGATGTTCTTTTTAAAAAAGAAGTTACAATTAATTGCAGTGAAAATTTACTATACACTCATATTTTATATAAAAATAAAGGAGAAAAGGTGATGCTCACAGAAAGCTTTAAAGAAAGAATTTCATGTTGAAAATGATTATAAAAATGCATTCAGCATTGGAAATTATAAATTGATATATTGTGGTATTGCATCTTTGCACATTTTAAAGTGATTGACATATCCCGGTGATGTTAGACTTATGAAGATATTTTTGCATAGTTTGCCACAAAAGCTAAGAAACAAAAACCAAATCAGTGCAATTCTTCTAATCACTCATTTAAAATACATCTCTGCCTTAGAAACCTTCATAGCTCAGAATCTCAGATTCAGCTTCATGTTCCTGAAATACTGAGTTTATTTAGTTGTAAGATTTATTTTTACAAATAAATCAAGGCAGTGAACATATTCAACACACCTTCCTCCTTCTGTTTTCCCCACAACAACCCTGTGAGGTGGGCTGGGCTGAGAGAAAGTCACTGGCTCCAAAACTGGTTTTCATAGCTAAGGATTATAGATAAGGGTTGCATTTCAGTCACTGGATAAGCAAACCAGGCTGGCCAATTTCCTTTAGCCTCATTGCCATGCCCTGAGTACATCAATTTCCTCTGGATGATTGAGGAATCTGGATGGCAAATATGGAACATATGCAATGGCCAATGCAATGAAAAGGAGTAATATTTGCATATATTCAGTTTACTAAGCGCTACAAAGTTAATGGGGAGAAATTCATTCATTGAACCTTGGTTTAATTTTGAAAGTGGCATGTATTCTTCAACATATGGAATGGTGCAGGCCTAAGAGAAACTACCACTCACTCAAAATGCAGTTTTTCAGAATGTTCTTATCTCTCCCAAATGGAAACTGTTAAAGCTGACCATTCAAGCTTCTTCTTTTAATTAACAAGATAGAAACTGAGGCAAAGAGGCTATAATAAAACTATTTTATTTCTAATATTTCTAATCATATCAGGACAGCTTAGCTGGTGGCTTGCCAATTTTAGCATTAAAAAAGTTAGTGCAATCACACTCAGTAATGGAAGACTGATTAAGTCCTTGTTCCCATGTTTATCTGTACAATGAAGTTATTCCAAAACTAGAAATCCTGCCAAGTCATCCCAAATTATGTCTAATGTTTGATAGCAGAAGGTGGGCGTCATGGAACTATTTTTTAGCAGTAACCTTTTTCTAGTCAAGGACTCCAGAGCCGAGATTGCTTTTTTAAAACAACAACACCATAACATTATTATTTTTTAAATAAAACCTAAGGAAAAAAACCAACAAAGAGAGGAATAGATAGAAAAGAGAGATGGAGAAAGGGATAAGAAATAGAACTGCAAATTTAAATAGCCTCTAGTTCGGAGCAACTGTTCGTTAAGACAAGCCATCTTAAAGGAAATTGCATACTTGAGTGGGCAATAGGCTATCTTGCAGGTTACACTGTCTACAGTTTCATTCCATACAGCATTAACCTTGTGAACTCTCAAGCTTCCTCCTTCCATTATATATTTCAAATGGACAGTAATTAATATTTATTCGTTATGTATATGTAGGCGTGTGGGTCTATACATATGTTGTATATAGTATGTTTAAGTGTGTGTCATGTATGTGTTTTACTTTGAGAGCGGGCAACTAAATTTCATTTTTGATGTGTGCCATTGTGCCCACAGTAAAAAAAAGTGACAAAAGGTTATCTTATCTTATCTTATCTTATCTTATCTTATCTTATCTTATCTTATCTTATCATCTTATCTTACCTTACCTTACCTTACCTTACCTTATCTTATGGCAGGGATCGTGATCAAAATTTAAGCACTTGAATGTGGGTCACTACTGCCAACCTCCTAGATTACCAAACTATTCTCAACTTTGATTTCAACTCAGTTCTGTTCCTTAAAATGAATGATGACCCTGTGATCTGGCCTGTATTTTGGCAATTTATTTGCCCAACTCATTTGCTGCTAATTGTATTTCTGCCCTAAGTCATTAGGTATTATTCTAAGAAGTGTAGTTTCTCCTTAGAGATGTTACATTACTAATTACAATCAATGTGAGACAGTCAACTGGAAATATGACTATTTGACAGAAATAGAATGCTTGTTTTCAGAAAGATTTAAAGATTGCAGTTGGCACATTTTAGAATAGAATAGAATAGAATATAATAGAATAGAATAGAATAGAATAGAATAGAATAGAATAGAATAGAATAGAATAGAATAGAATAGAATAGAATAGAGCTGGAAGGGACCTTGGAGGTCTTCTAGTCCAGCCGGCTGCTCAAGCAGGAGTACATATACTGTCTCAGACAGGTGAATGTCTAGTCTCTTCTTTAAAATCTCCAGTGATGGAGCGCCCATGATTTCTGGGGGTAAGCTGTTCCATTGGTTGATTGTCCTCACTGTCAGGAGGTTTCTCCTTAATTCCAGGTTGCTTCTCTCTTTGATCAGTTTCCAACCATTGTTTCTCATCCTTCCCTCTGGTGCTTTGGTGAACAACCTGGCCCCCTGTGCCTTGTGGTAGTGCCTTTACAAAGAACAAACAGTATTTGTATAGAGTGCATCAGCCATAGTCATAAGGATGTCCAAACACCCAAAGATGAAAGTATACTTGGAAGAAACATGCTAAGAGAAATGTAATTTCAAATTTATTTTATTTATTTATTTAATACTATTTCTATACCGCCCTTCTCCCGAAGGACTCAGGGCGGTGAACAGGGCAAGAATAAAAATACAAATTACAAAAGTTAAAACAAAATTAAATAAATGCCCACATACTAAAATACATCTTTAAAACCAATAAAATAACAATAACAACCCCCCCCACTCCCCTCATCAGGCCAGGCCAGCTTGTTCAAAAAAGTATGTTTTTAGCTCGTGGCGAAAGGAGCGAAGGTCGGGCGCCGTCCGGAGCTCAACCGGTAGCTGGTTCCATAGCTCCAGGGCACCCACAGAGAAGGACCTCCCCCTGGGGGCCACCAGCCGACATTCTCTGACCGGTGGCACCCTGAGGAGGCCCTCTCTGTGGGAACGCACAGGGCGGAGGGAAGTCGATGCCGGCAGCAGGTGTTCCCTCAGGTACTCTGGACCCCTGCCATGTAGGGCTTTGAATACCATTACTAGTACCTTGAATCTCACCCGGAAGGCAACTGGCAACCAATGCAGCTCACGGAGCAGAGGTGTAACGTGGGAGTATTGGGAGACTCCCAACACAACTCTCGCGGCTGCATTCTGTACCAGTTGGAGCTTCAGGGTGGTCCTCAAGGGCAGCCCCATGTAGAGAGCGTTGGAGAGAGGAATGTAGAGAGCGTAATGGAGAGAGGAATAAATCTCTATGCCTGAGCTTCAAGTGTGCAACTAGATAGAGTGAGTGGATCTCTCAAGTCAGAACAGCTCACAAAAGGAAATGGTCTGGATCTGCCCAATCCACTACTGATGGCAGGGGCAATCTTTGCAGATTTGTACAGTATTCTATTATTTATGTTAGGTGATAGCTACACTGAAGATATATAGTACCTGCTTCATTTTATTCTGCTTTAGCTCTATTTATTTATTTATTTATTTAATTTATATACCGCCCTTCTCTCAAGAGACTCAGGGTGGTTAACAGGGCAATACGTAAAAGACAAATACAAAAGTTAAAATTATTAAAACATGATTAAACAATGCCCATAGTACAAATAGTACAAATTTAAAATTAAAGTCATAATAACAAACCCACCCCATCCCATCAGGCCAGGCCCGCTTCCTTAAAGAGATGGGTTTTAAGGTCGCGCCGGAAGGAGCGGAGGTCGGGCGCCATCCGGAGCTCTACCGGAAGATGGTTCCATAAGTCCGGTGCACCCACAGAGAACGCTCTCCCCCTGGGGGCCACCAGTCGGCATTCTTTGACCGGCGGCACCCTGAGGAGGCCCTCTCTGTGGGAGCGTACTGGGCGGAGGGAAGTTGACGCCGGCTGCAGGTGCTCCCCCAGGTATTCTGGACCCATGCCATGGAGGGCTTTGTAGGTCATTACCAACACCTTGAACCTCACCCGGAAGACAACTGGCAACCAATGCAGCTCGCGGAGCAAAGGTGTAACACGGGAGTATCGGGAGACCCCCGACACAACTCTCGCGGCTGCATTCTGTGCCAGCTGGAGCCTCCGAGTGGTCTTCAAGGGTAGCCCCATGTAGAGAGCGTTGCAGTAATCAAGACGAGAGGTCACGAGCGCATGAGTGACCGTGCGCATGAGTGACCGAGCTCTATAGGAAAGTTGACTTCACAACACTTACTTCCTATGGGATTTCTCCTTCTCTGCATTGCTTGAACCATTATGCTTCCAGTTGAAAGTTCCTTGATCTTCCTCTAAGAGATTTGCCATGTATTCAAATCTCTAATAAAGCCATACAGGTAATCCTTGTCTTACAACAGTTCATTTAGTGAGCATCTGAAGTTACAAGCACTGAAAAAATTACTTATGACCATTTTTCACACTTATGACCATTGCAGCATCCCCATGGTCAGGTGATCAAAATTCAGACCCTTGGCAAGTGACTCCATTTATGATGGGTCAGGTGATCATTTTTGTGACCTGACAAGCAAAATCAATGGGGAAGCTAGATTCATTTAACTGTTTTACTAACTTAACAACTGCAGTGATTGACTTAACTTTGGCAAGAAAGTTCATAAAATGGGGCAAAATCCACTTAACTGTCTTACTTAGCAATGACAATTTTGGCTCAATTGTGGTTGAAAGTGGAGGACTACCTGTACTCACCTGTTATAATTGATATTTCCTGTTGAATGATAAAGTTTGTAAATAACAGGGCAATAACAGTAAATAACAGTTTCTCTTGTTCACGGCAATATATTGCCTATTAAAACTGATGGGATTGGCAAAACTGAGCATTTATGTTCACATTGAAAAATCAAAATGAAAAGCGATTGGTTTCACTACAAGGTTGGACAAAGACATTCAAGCAGAGACATGTGAAGATAGATTTTGCAAGTATCTGAATTAGCTATGAATTTCAGCCATTTGTTTTTGCAGTTTCTACAATGTAATATGCTAAGCCATTTATCTTACTGCCAGACCATACAAATAGAGGAACAGCAAATAGCATCAAATAACAGCTGGCTTTTGAAATAAACCAGCTAGAAATTCAGCAAGTGAGGCAACCAAGTAGCAAAGAAGAAGAAAAAGAAAAAGAGGGAGGAGGAGGAGGAGGAGGAGGAGGAGGAGGAGGAGGAGGAGGAGGAGGAGGAGGAGGAGGAGGAGGAGGAGGAGATTCTCCAAATATTAAACAGTCTGGTGAGGTTCTTTTGCTGAAATCAGTGAAAATTTACTAAAATGAAAGCATTTATATTAATATGTAGAATTGAGGAAGGTTTTTTGCCCCCAGTGTTCTAGATTGCTTCCAGAATGCCAACCTTACTGTAATCAGTCCCAAGGATAACCAACCTGAGATCTAAGAGCTGCATGCACCCCCTTTAAAGCTTTGATTATGTCTTCTCTAGGGTTAAAAGAAAAATTGCCTGCACATGTAAGTTCTGAATGTGACCAAAAGCAAAACTGAATAAATAGTTAATAAATAGCTTCATGTATAACATGAAATAGTTATACGGAAGCTGAAGTTAATTAAATTGAAATCAGATTTAAATGCAGTTTTTTGTGTTGCCCTACCCACCTTTTGAAGTAGGCCCCAGCATGTCACAGGACAAGCCAAGCCTGCCCATGCTCTGATAAAAGCTGTATATTCCTGATCTTGCCCAATGATTCATGAGCTTTCACAGATGGCTCTTGAGTCAATGTTTCTTACAGCCAGTTCAGGCAGGTATTATTAACATTCAGTCAAGCGAGTTTACCACAAGACAGTTTATATGTAACTTTGGCAAAACTGAAATATGGATGAGATGAGCATTAGGTAAAAAATGAAGATACTAAGAATAAAGTTACCGGTTGAGATCTGAATAAAGACATCCCTCTGAGATTTCAGTCAAAATAGGATGTTTATTGGGAAATTGTTGGCAACATTTATTTATTTTATTGCTTGCTGGATTGATTTGGGCACTGCCTGACACCAGACTCACTCTAATGAGTGACAGCAGAACAGATGGAGAATTTACAGATCATCCAAAACAGGCCACCAATGAATTCAATGACACATTGCTGATAATAATGCCAATAGAAGGGCGGGATATAAATGGAATTAAAATAAATAAATAAAAAATAAATAAATATTTATTCCCACTTCCCTTCTTTGCATGACCTTTATACCAGGAAATTGGGTGAAGAGGCTATAAACTCATAAAAGGATATATATTTTTTCCTATACTTTTTAAAATTGTCCTTCTTATTAGTTTGTAATATAAAAAACAAAAATACCAAAACAAATAGGAAAAATAGGGGAGGGAAAAGGGAACGGAAGAGTGCAGAAAAGAAGAGAAAAAGAAAGAAAAGGCATTGACTTCCAACTCCCTTTGGTGCAGTAGAATAAGATAGTGACATCAAACTTCAACTTTTTTACTTTTACATAATAGTATAAACTAGCCATTTTTATATCAACAAATCTAGCTAATTGATAAAATCCAAAATCAAAGTTTCATTTTTTCCACCTCAAGCACAAAGTCCAGAAGCTGTTTCCAAGAAGAAACAAAAGTAATTATGTTTTTTTTTTCTTTTTATCAAAGCAGTCAATTTAGCCATCTCTGCTAACTCCAGGGCTTTTTTTGTCACAGAACACACCAGAATGGTGTTCTGGCACCATTTTTTGATGGATTCTTCAGAGTTGTGTTCTTTTCCTATTGTTTTCCTTCCTATCCTTGTTTGTTTTTGAAAATGCCCCGCTGGTGGTACGATGTGAGCAGGATCCCCTCCGGCGCTGTCTGCCTCCTCTAGGAGGAGCCATGAAGTGCTGGAGCACCACAGCCAGAGTGTCGCTTGATTGGCTGGGTGGGATCATGTGGTGTGGAAGCCAATGATGGCAGTGGGAGACACATAAACATGGAGGCAGCTGTTGTGGAAACCTTCCCATCAGTGAAAATTTGCTGTTTCAGTTCCTTGGGTAGTTCAAAGGCTGAGATGTCTACAAAAGATGTCTTAAAAAGCCAATCTCTTTTTAATCTTTTATACTTTATATTTAAACTGCAGAGGGGAAGAATAAGAATAAAGCCAATGTCTTGTGATTTGAAGGTATTATTATTAATAATATATATTAATTATGTATTGGCCAGATGTAAAGGTAGACCTACAGTATGAGGTTTAATCAGATCTATTTATTAAATTGGGTTTAACTTAAAGGTAAAGTAAAAGTAATCTGTTCACTGACAAAGTTTCAACTTTAATTTGTTTCAAGTCAATATCAATATTAAACTCCAAATGTAAATTTTTTCACCTTGTTTGACAACATCAATAGTATTAACTTACCTTGAACAAAATCCTAGTCTTTTAGATCAGGGCTTTTCAACCAGTGGTATGGGTACCACCTGTGGTACATTGGCCCCTGGCAGGTGGTACGCAACCATCCTAGAAAAGTGGTAGCAGGGGAGGGGAATGAGCTGAACTGGTGGCAGCACCGCACAAGCCTGTGCGAGAGATGACTGGAGCTGCAGGGCTGTCAGGGCTCAGCAGAAGCACCAGGATAAGTGTCAGGCTCCAGCTGGAGCTCGGCACTGATCCCGGCACTTCTGCTGAGCCCAGAAGAAGCAACGATCAGCTGGATGTTGCAGCATCTCCAGGGTCTTGTGATTTACATTCAGATCCTTGGCAACTGATTCATATTTATGATGG